>NC_090646.1:364350843-364657612 GCF_040937935.1 Hyperolius riggenbachi
TGGGGGGTGCCTAATTGTAAGCACCCCTGTAAAGCCTAAAGATGCTCATTGGACTTTGGGCCCCTTAGCGCAGTTAGGCCGCAAAAAAGTGCCACACATGTGGTATTGCCGTACTCAGGAAAAGTAGTATAATGTGTTTTGGGGTGTATTTTTACACATACACATGCTGGGTGGGAGAAATATCTCCGTAAATGACAATTTTTTTATTTTTTTTACACACAATTGTCTATTTATAGAGATATTTCTCCCACTCAGCATGGGTATGTGGAAAAATACACCCCAAAACACATTATACTACTTCTCCTGAGTACGGCGATACCACATGTGTGGCACTTTTTTGCACCCTAACTGCGCTAAGGGGCCCAAAGTCCAATGAGTACCTTTAGGATTTCACAGGTCATTTTGAGAAATTTCGTTTCAAGACTACTCCTCACGGTTTAGGGCCCCTAAAATGCCAGGACAGTATAGGAACCCCACAAATTACCCCATTTTAGAAAGAAGACACCCCAAGGTATTCCGTTAGATGTATGGTGAGTTCATAGAAGATTTTTTTTTTTTGTCACAAGTTAGCGGAAATTGATTGTAATTGTTTTTTTTCACAAAGTGTCATTTTCCGCTAACTTGTGACAAAAAATAAAATCTTCTATGAACTCGCCATTCTCCTAACGGAATACCTTGGGGTGTCTTCTTTCTAAAATGGAGTCATTTGTGGGGTTCCTATACTGCCCTGGCATTTTAGGGGCCCTAAACCGTGAGGAGTAGTCTTGAAACCAAATGTGGCAAAATGACCTGTGAAATCCTAAAGGTACTCATTGGACTTTGGGCCCCTTAGCGCACTTAGGGTGCAAAAAAGTGCCACACATGTGGTACCGCCGTACTCAGGAGAAGTAGTATAATGTGTTTTGGGGTGTATTTTTACACATACCCATGCTGGGTGGGAGAAATATCTCTGTAAATGACAATTATTTGATTTTTTTTACACACAATTGTCCATTTACAGAGAGATTTCTCCCACCCAGCATGGGTATGTATAAAAATACACCCCAAAACACATTATACTACTTCTTCTGAGTACGGCGATACCACATGTGTGACACTTTTTTGCAACCTAGGTGCGCTAAGGGGCCTAACGTCCTATTCACAGGTCATTTTGAGGCATTTGGATTCTAGACTACTCCTCACGGTTTAGGGCCCCTAAAATGCCAGGGCAGTATAGGAACCCCACAAGTGACCCCATTTTAGAAAGAAGACACCCCAAGGTATTCTGTTAGGAGTATGGTGAGTTCATAGAAGATTTTTTTTTTGTCACAAGTTAGCGGAAAATGACACTTTGTGAAAAAAAAAACAATACATATCAATTTCCGCTAACTTGTGACAAAAAATAAAATCTTCTATGAACTCATCATACACCTAAAAGAATACCTTGGGGTGTCTTCTTTCTAAAATGGGGTCACTTGTGGGGTTCCTATACTGCCCTGGCATTTTAGGGGCCCTAAACCGTGAGGAGTAGTCTTGAACCCAAATGTCTCAAAATGACCTGTGAAATCCTAAAGGTACTCATTGGACTTTGGGCCCCTTAGCACAGTTAGGCTGCAAAAAAGTGTCACACATGTGGTATCGCCGTACTCAGAAGAAGTAGTATAATGTGTTTTGTGGTGTATTTTTACATATAACCATGCTGGGTGGGAGAAATATCTCTGTAAATGACACATTTTTGATTTTTTTTACACACAATTGTCCATTTACAGAGAGATTTCTCCCACCCAGCATGGGTATGTGTAAAAATACACCACAAAACACATTATACTACTTCTCCTGAGTATGGCGATACCACATGTGTGACACTTTTTTGCAGCCTAGGTGCGCTAAGGGGCCCAACGTCCTATTCACAGGTCATTTTGAGGCATTTGTTTTCTAGACTACTCCTCACGGTTTAGGGCCCCTAAAATGCCAGGGCAGTATAGGAACCCCACAAGTGACCCCATTTTAGAAAGAAGACACCCCAAGGTATTCCGTTAGGGGTATGGTGAGTTCATAGAAGATTTTATTTTTTCTCACAAGTTAGTGAAAAATGACACTTTGTGAAAAAAACAATAACAATCCAATTTCCGCTAACTTTTGACAAAAAATAAAATATTCTATGAACTCATCATACACCTAACAGAATACCTTGGGGTGTCTTCTTTCTAAAATGGGGTCACTTGTGGGGTTCCTATACTGCCCTGGCATTTTACGGGCCCAAAACTGTGAGTAGTCTGGAAACCAAATTTCTCAAAATGACTGTTCAGGGGTATAAGCATCTGCAAATTTTGATGACAGGTGGTCTATGAGGGGGCAAATTTTGTGGAATCGGTCATAAGCAGGGTGGCCTCTTAGATGACAGGATGTATTGGGCCTGATCTGATGGATAGGAGTGCTAGGGGGGTGACAGGAGGTGATTGATGGGTGTCTCAGGGGGCGGTTAGAGGGGAAAATAGATGCAATCAATGCACTGGGGAGGTGATCGGAAGGGGGTCTGAGGGGGATCTGAGGGTTTGGCCGAGTGATCAGGAGCCCACACGGGGCAAATTAGGGCCTGATCTGATGGGTAGGTGTGCTAGGGGGTGACAGGAGGTGATTGATGGGTGTCTCAAGGTGTGATTAGAGGGGGGAAATAGATGCAAGCAATGCACTGGCGAGGTGATCAGGGCTGGGGTCTGAGGGCGTTCTGAGGTGTGGGCGGGTGATTGGGTGCCCGCAAGGGGCAGATTAGGGTCTAATCTGATGGGTAACAGTGACAGGTGGTGATAGGGGGTGATTGATGGGTAATTAGTGGGTGTTTAGAGGAGAGAATAGATGTAAACAATGGATTTGGGAGGTGATCTGATGTCGGATCTGCGGGCGATCTATTGGTGTGGGTGGGTGATCAGATTGCCCGCAAGGGGCAGGTTAGGGGCTGATTGATGGGTGGCAGTGACAGGGGGTGATTGATGGGTGGCAGTGACAGGGGGTGATTGATGGGTGATTGACAGGTAATCAGTGGGTTATTACAGGGGAGAACAGATGTAAATATTGCACGGGCGAATTGATAAGGGGGGGGTCTGAGGGCAATCTGAGCGTGTGGGCAGGTGATTGGGTGCCCGCAAGGGGCAGATTAGGGTCTAATCTGATGGGTAACAGTGACAGGTGGTGATAGGGGGTGATTGATGGGTAATTAGTGGGTGTTTAGAGGAGAGAATAGATGTAAACAATGGATTTGGGAGGTGATCTGATGTCGGATCTGCGGGCGATCTATTGGTGTGGGTGGGTGATCAGATTGCCCGCAAGGGGCAGGTTAGGGGCTGATTGATGGGTGGCAGTGACAGGGGGTGATTGATGGGTGGCAGTGACAGGGGGTGATTGATGGGTGATTGACAGGTAATCAGTGGGTTATTACAGGGGAGAACAGATGTAAATATTGCACGGGCGAATTGATAAGGGGGGGGTCTGAGGGCAATCTGAGCGTGTGGGCAGGTGATTGGGTGCCCGCAAGGGGCAGATTAGGGTCTAATCTGATGGGTAACAGTGACAGGTGGTGATAGGGGGTGATTGATGGGTAATTAGTGGGTGTTTAGAGGAGAGAATAGATGTAAACAATGGATTTGGGAGGTGATCTGATGTCGGATCTGCGGGCGATCTATTGGTGTGGGGGGGTGATCAGATTGCCCGCAAGGGGCAGATCAGGGGCTGATTGATGGGTGGCAGTGACAGGGGGTGATTGACGGGTGATTGACAGGTGATTGACAGGTGATTGACAGGTGATCAGGGGGGATAGATGCATACAGTACACGGGGGGGGGGGGGGTCTGGGGGGGGGTCTGGGGAGAATCTGAGGGGTGGGGGGGTGATCAGGAGGGAGTAGGGGGCAGATTAGGGACTTAAAAAAAAAATAGCGTTGACAGATAGTGACAGGGAGTGATTGATGGGTGATTAGGAGGGTGACTGGGTGCAAACAGTGGTCTGGGGGGTGGGCAGGGGGGGGTCTGAGGGGTGCTGTGGGCGATCAGGGGGCAGGGGGGGGGGAAATCAGTGTGCTTGGGTGCAGACTAGGGTGGCTGCAGCCTGCCCTGGTGGTCCCTCGGACACTGGGACCACCAGGGCAGGAGGCAGCCAGTATAATAGGCTTTGTATACATTACAAAGCCTATTATACACTGTTGCAGCGGCGATCCGGATGCCAGTAACCCGCCGGCGCTTCCGAACGGCCGGCGGGTTACGGCGAACGGGGGGCGGAGCCAGTCCCCGGCGGCTGATCGCGTCACGAATGACGCGATCGCCGCATAGCCACTCCCGCAGCCGCCCCCGCCGATGGGCGTATTGCGGTCGTTTGGGCCCAGACTTTGCCGCCGCCCATCGGCTGGGGGCGGTCGTTATGTGGTTAAATAACTCCATGATCAAACTTACATTTAAATAAGCATTTCTCATGAGATGAATGCTGGATGGGTTTCTTAAAATAAATAGCATCTATGACTCTAATCATAATAGATAATATGGTAATACTTTAAACCAAGGAGTTGAGTTGGCTGCCTTGGCGGGGTCATAGGATTTCCCCCATGTGAGACAGAAATTGTTTACACTTGCTTAATGGAGTTTGTTTTGCCTCAGTTTTAGCTGTGAGCAGTTAAACTTGCTATATATGCATCTTTCTATAGCGCAGTAAACTCTACAAATATGTAACTATATTACTTGAAATAGATGGAATTAAATTGCTGTAAGAAATGTAAATATGTGTAATAAGAATATTTTTTCTGTGATAATGTCATATATATCATTTCCATGAAAGATAAAAATAAAATGGAAAAGATTGCTGTGAATACTGTTATTTAAATCTGTCACCCATTTTGCTTGAATAACTAGGACTAATATGATTACCTACACAGTTGCAGGCAGTTCTGCCAAATGAAACAGATGTCAAGGTCAAACTGCAGACTCGGAGGACACAGAGTAAAATGAAAACCTCACTTATGGGAAATGACAGAAGGATCATCTCACAGTCACATAAAATTTTATTCTTATTTGAATTCTGATTTACATGAGATTATTTGAAATGAAAACCTGCACCGTACTGTTCATGCTGTACTTACTTTGAAAAATAATTTATATTCTTCAGTAACTCAATATATATATTATATTTTAACACACACACACACACACACACACACACACACACACGCACACGCACACGCACACGCACGCACACACACACACACACACACACACTATATATATCACATAAAACAATGGGCATAATTTTGAGATTCTTGTCTTAGAGCTGTACTCACTTTGTTGCCAGTTAGTAAACTTTTGATCAGTCAGTATAAACTATGATGCAAACCACTGAACTAGGTGTGAATAGAGATGGCCCTAATGGTGCGAACGGTTCCTGGCGAACTTCCGTGGTTTAGCGTTCGCCATGTAAGGCAAACTTTCCCGGAAGTTTGGTTCACCCCTATAGTGCACCATTAGGGTCAACTTTGACCCTCTACATCACAGTCAGCAGGCACATTGTAGCCAATCAGGCTACAATCCCTCGTTGAGCCACTCCCCCCCTTATAAAAGGCAGGCTGCGCCGGCCATTACACTCACACGTGTGCCTGCATTAATTAGAGAAGGGACAGCTGCATCAGACTCTCTCATAGGGAAAGATTAGTTAGGCGGTTGTAGGCTTGTTAGCTTGCTCCTTGCTGATTCTTATTGCTAAAATAGCACCCCAAAACAGCTCTTTTGAGAGCTAATCTTGTTATTGTGATCTATTTTTTTTTCTGTGTGTCCCACTGACACTTGTGTTACATAGACAGCCTTGCTAATTCATACTGTGTGTGTGCCACTGCCAGCCAGGCCCAGCACATTCAGTGACTACCTGTGTGTGTGACAGGTGCCCATTGTAATACCCAGTACTGCATATACCTACTTGTTGTGTTCAGTGCACCCAACTCATCACTGCATATACTTACCTGTTGTGTTCAGTGAACCCACCTCATCACTGCATATACCTACCTGTTGTGTTCAGTGAACCCACCTCTTCACTGCATATACCTACCTGTTGTGTTCAGTGCACCCACCTCATCACTGCATATACCTACCTGTTGTGTACAGTGAACCCACCTCATCACTGCATATACCTACCTTTTGTGTTCAGTGAACCCACCTCATCACTGCATATAACTACCTGTATTGTTCAGTGAATCCACCTCATCACTGCATATGCCTACCTATTGTGTTCAGTGAACCCACCTCATCACTGCATATACCTACCTGTTGTGTTCAGTGGCACACTTTGTGGACATTCAGTGGAGAAACAACTTGCCGGTGAGACGCTTGATATGTGATTGCCCGACAAAGTCACTGGAATTCGACCCTGGTCATGTTCTCTCGCCTGCTAGAACAGGAGAAAGCCATCACCCAGTACCTGTACAATTACAGTTGAAGGACACAATCTGGGGAGATGCGGATGTTGTGGCCCAACAACTGGACACTGATGTGAAATGCATGCAGGCTCATGCGGCCGTTTGAGGAGGTGACCAACGTAGTGAGTCGCAGTGAAGGCACCATCAGACTTGCCCTCCATAACAGATTCCCGTTAAAGGATTTAAAGTTGATTGATTTCACATATACAGCAGGGCCTCAAAAGTCCTCCTGTATTGTTATTTTTGGCCACTACCTCGGGACGTGCATGCCTGCCTGCTGCCTTCCTTGGATGTGTGGTGGTAGTCATTTCTTAGGCTCCAACTCAGGACCGGAATCGAACCAGGATTCCCCGGCCATTACCCGTGGTCACCTTGGTACTGAGAAAGTACCATAGAAAATTTCACACAGTTGAATGAATGGCAGACTTGCCCTCCATAATAACACATTCTTGGCAAATGCTTTCGATTTGGTTCGTCTTGCGCTGGGTCAAGGGTCCATCTGACCACAGATGCCTGGTCTGCAAAGCACGGTCAGGGCAGGTACGTTACTTATACAGCATGGGTCTCAGGCTCAAACTCTGGACCGGAATAGAACCCTGATTTACCGGCCATTACCCATGGTCATTCGCAATGGCAGACTTGCCCTCCATAAGATTCTCGATGAAGGTACTGAACAGCAAGCAGAACAAGTATTTACAAAAATTAGACGTAAGCTTTAACAATGGAAGAGAAAGAACCATTGAAAGTTGATAAGGCAGTCAGACATTACCTGACATCACTGAGTGAGGAAGAGCAATCTCGCCATGGTGTGCACCAGTCCAGCACGGCCGTCACTACACAAACAGCTGTTTGTGGTGCGTTACACAGTGAGTTTGGTGTGTCAGTGTGAAGCAGTACTCTAATTACACTCCCTGATTGATGTATACAAATGCAAGATGGTTTAAAGCACTTTAGGCCTGCAATTTAGCATTTAATGTGATTTCTGCCCTTAAAACGCTGCTTTGCATCAAATCCAGATTTTTCCCGGGGACTTTTGGCATCTATCCCACTCCGCCATGCCCCCCTCCAGGTGTTAGACCCCTTGAAACATATTTTCCATCACTTTTGTGGCCAGCATAAGTGTTTCTAGTTTTCAAAGTTCGCCTCCCCATTGAAGTCTATTGCGGTTTGCGAAAGTTCGTGCAAACCGAACCTTTTGCGGAGGTTCGCGAACCAAAAATCAGAGGTTCAGGCCATCTCTAGGTGTGAAACAGGTGGGTCAACATATCGCTGAGTTTGAAAAAAAAGAAAATTTACATGTTGGATAGTGTAGCACCAGAACTTATCACACCAGAAAAGCATAGCAAAAACCTGTACGTTTATTTATTTCACTATTTAAGACACTAATGTGTTGCGTAGTGTGGCAGCAGCAGTGTTTGCACCAGACAACTGTTTAAAGAGGAACTCCAGTGAAAATAATGTAATAAAAAAAGTGCTTCATTTTTACCATAATTATGTATAAAGGATTTAGGCAGTGTTTGCTCATTGTAAAATCTTTCCTCTCCCAGATTCACATTCTGACATGTATTACATGGTGACATTTTTACTGTGGGCAGGTTATGTAGCTGCTCCTAGCTGTTCTGGCTGTTAGAGACAGCTGTAAACAGCCATTTCCTGTCTGTGAACATTGTTACATTGTGGCAGTTGGCCCAGAGTACCGCGGTCCCATAGCTTCTTGTGGGAGGGGTTTCAGCACAAAATCAGTCATACAGCGCCCCCTGATGGTCTGTTTGTGAAAATCATTATATTTCTCATGTAAAAGGGGGTATCAGCTACTGATTGGGATAAAGTTAAATTCTTGATCGGAGTTTCTCTTTAAGACACTGATGATTGCACCAGATAGGAGTAGCAAAACAATTGTACATTAATTTATTTAAGGTCATCTGTCTTTGGGACTAACATCAACACGTTGCCGCTAGACACCTTTATGGGTGGAATTCATTCCAGATTGAATGCAGTTTATAATGCCAGTTAGCAATGTGGTCTCCTGCTGTTTTGATGGCAGAGACTGCTGATAGTTGGCAAAGTTGACATGAAGCACCCCCGTTTCTCAATCTGAAATCCAGCTTCCATGGCCTAATGTTTCCGCTGCCTACTGTACGATGTCCATCAAGCAAAATCCCAATTTGCCTGCTGTCACATTAACCACAACTTTCTAAAAAAATAAAAAAAAACACACACGGTACTTTTCCCCATTGTTGCCACTGCCTAATAAGTATAGGGCTTTGCTATTAACCTTTAATTAAATCTAGCCCATTGACTTTTACCACTTCCTGCAATATGGACATTTATAAACGTGTGCACATTTAGTGCAAATAGGACATTTTTCATAAGCCTGGCCGTGTATTTTTCCCTTTCAGCCCATGGCATGAAGGGGTTAATGGAATTTGTGAATTAGCTTAAATGAAATTAGAATATCCAGTTTCAATTTAGTTGAAAAAAAAAGGAGAAAATGACAGAGGCGTTCACGCTCATCCCTAGTGTACAGATAGTTAGGTACATGTACCTGCCAAAAATAGGTAAATATAAATATGGACATAATACCTAAATTATCTGCAAATGCAAATATATGTGCACTAGTGATGCTCGGATACCCCTTTTTATTATTCGAGTTTGGTCGAATTCGAATAGTAAATTATTCGAATTCAGTCGAATATTCGAGTCGAATATTTTTTACTATTCGATTCGACCTCGGACTTCGAGCTCACTATTCGAGTCGGTATTCGAGCTCATTATTCGAGCTGACTATTCGAATTGGCCTTAAATAGCTTCCAACACTTGTTTTGAGGGTGAATGATGCAAGAAACATCTTTTTTTCCAAGTAACAACAGCAAGTGATTATGTGGGGATGTTCCTTTAAAAAAAAAAGGTGGAAAGAGAAGTTGTGTCCAGAATTTTGTTCAGTACTGTATATACTTCTTCTTCTTCTTTTTTATCTTCTATATCTTCTTCTTCTTCTTCTATATCTTCTTCTTCTATATCTTCTTCTTCTTCTTCTATATCTTCTTCTTCTATATCTTCTTCTTCTTCTTCTATATCTTCTTCTTCTATATCTTCTTCTTCTTCTTCTATATCTTCTTCTTCTATATCTTCTTCTTCTATATCTTCTTCTTCTTCTTCTATATCTTCTTCTTCTATATCTTCTTCTTCTTCTTCTTCTTCTTCTTCTTCTATATCTTCTTCTTCTATATCTTCTTCTTCTTCTTCTTCTATATCTTCTTCTTCTATATCTTCTTCTTCTTCTTCTATATCTTCTTCTTCTATATCTTCTTCTTCTTCTTCTATATCTTCTTCTTCTATATCTTCTTCTTCTTCTTCTATATCTTCTTCTTCTATATCTTCTTCTTCTTCTTCTATATCTTCTTCTTCTTCTTCTTCTTCTTCTTCTTCTTCTTCTTCTTCTTCTTCTTCTTCTTCTTCTTCTTCTTCTTCTTCTTCTTCTTCTTCTTCATCTTCTTCTTCTTCTTCTTCTTCTTCTTCATCTTCTTCTTCTTCTTCTTCTTCTTCTTCTTCTTCTTCTTCTTCATCTTCTTCTTCATCTTCTTCTTCTTCTTCATCTTCTTCATCTTCTTCATCTTCTTCATCATCATCTTCTTCTTCATCTTCTTCATCTTCTTCTTCTTCATCTTCTTCATCTTCTTCATCTTCATCTTCATCATCATCATCTTCTTCTTCATTTTCTTCTTCTTCTTCTTCTTCTTCTTCTTCTTCTTCTTCTTCTTCTTCTTCTTCTTCTTCTTCTTCTTCTTCTTCTTCTTCTTCTTCTTCTTCTTCTTCATCTTCTTCATCTTCTTCATCATCATCTTCTTCTTCATCTTCTTCATCTTCTTCATCTTCTTCTTCTTCATCTTCTTCATCTTCATCATCATCATCTTCTTCTTCTTCTTCTTCTTCTTCATCTTCTTCATCTTCTTCATCATCATCTTCTTCTTCATCTTCTTCATCTTCTTCTTCTTCTTCTTCATCTTCATCATCTTCATCATCATCATCATCTTCTTCTTCTTCTTCTTCTTCTTCTTCTTCTTCTTCTTCTTCTTCTTCTTCTTCTTCTTCTTCTTCTTCTTCTTCTTCTTCTTCTTCTTCTTCTTCTTCTTCTTCTTCTTCTTCTTCTTCTTCTTCTTCTTCTTCATCTTCTTCATCTTCTTCTTCTTCTTCTTCTTCTTCTTCTCCTTCTTTTTCTATATCGTCTTCTTCTTCACTTATTTCTCTTTTATAATTTTTTTTAAGCAGGAGGTAAATTCAGCAGCAGCAGCAGGAGGAGGCGGATGATTGTGTGGCAGCAGGCAGTCAATGAGGCAGGCAGCGAGACATAATAGGCTGTGTGGTACCTAGCGGTGGTACCAGGCCGTAAATACACAGCATGAGGTTCCAGACAGCGGTCGTGAAGCCCACATCATGTCCAATACACAACTGGGACAACACAGTTTTCAACCCGGACACCTCTAAAAATAATATCACACAGTATTAATAAAAAGTATATATAATTTTTTTGTTTTTTTAAAGAAATGCAGCTATTTTTGAGCCTAACAAATAGTTGGTGGTGCACGCATGTTGGAAGCGCCATTGTATGTGCTCCCTGGCAGTGGAAACACACAGACAGCAGGAGGTAAATTCAGCAGCAGGAGGAGGAGGATGAGTGTGTGGCAGCAGGCAGTCAATGAGGCAGGCAGCGTGACATAATAGCCCTGGTACCTAGCGGTGATACCAGGGCGTAAATAAACACAACAGGAGGTCCCAGACAGCGGTCGTGCAGCCCACATTGTGTCCAATACACAACTGGGACAACACAGTTTTCAACCCGGGCACCTCAGAAAAATGAAACCTTTTTTTTAATGGTTTTTTGGTTTTGTTTGTAAAACAAATTACACAGATATATAGCTATTGTTTGACGTAATAGCTGGTGGCATAGTGGCAGCAGAAGGTAAATCTGTGTACCCTGGCATTGGGAAACACAGACAGACAGCAGCAGCAGCAGGAGGAATGGAGGAGTAATTATGTGAGCAGCTATTGTTTGACGTAATAGCTGGTGGCAGAGTGGCAGCAGAAGGTAATTCTGTGTACCCTGGCAGTGGGAAACACAGACAGACAGCAGCAGCAGCAGGAGGAATGGAGGAGTATTGTGAGTGTGGCAGCAGGCAGGCAGCGTGACATAATAGCCCTGGTACCTAGCGGTGATACCAGGGCGTAAATAAACACAACAGGAGGTCCCAGACAGCGGTCGTGCAGCCCACATTGTGTCCAATACACAACTGGGACACCACAGTTTTCAACCCGGGCACCTCAGAACAATTAAACCTTTTTTTTAATGTTTTTTTGGTTTTGTTTGTAAAACAAATTACACAGATATATAGCTATTGTTTGACGTAATAGCTGGTGGCATAGTGGCAGCAGAAGGTAAATCTGTGTACCCTGGCGTTGGGAAACACAGACAGACAGCAGCAGCAGCAGGAGGAATGGAGGAGTAATTATGTGAGCAGCTATTGTTTGACGTAATAGCTGGTGGCAGAGTGGCAGCAGAAGGTAATTCTGTGTACCCTGGCAGTGGGAAACACAGACAGACAGCAGCAGCAGCAGGAGGAATGGAGGAGTATTGTGAGTGTGGCAGCAGGCAGGCAGCGTGACATAATAGCCCTGGTACCTAGCGGTGATACCAGGGCGTAAATAAACACAACAGGAGGTCCAAGACAGCGGTCGTGCAGCCCACATTGTGTCCAATACACAACTGGGACAACACAGTTTTCAACCTGGGCACCTCAGAAAAATTAAACCTTTTTTTTTAATGTTTTTTTGGTTTTGTTTGTAAAACAAATTACACAGATATATAGCTATTGTTTGACGTAATAGCTGGTGGCAGAGTGGCAGCAGAAGGTAAATCTGTGTACCCTGACAGTGGGAAACACAGACAGACAGCAGAAGGGCAGTACACAGCAGCCCACTGTAGGTGTAAAATGTGTGGCTGCAGGCGACGTAATAGTCAAAGTGAACCAGGCTGGCTTAGTGAGCAGGAGCCAGGAGGTGGTAAAGGGTGGTAAGGCACATTAACGATGGTTCTTCAGTTCATGTCCCAATCTCGCCGACAACAGGGGCCAGGAACTCGCCTTCCACCCACGCCTGGTTCATCTTGAGAAACGTCAGTCTGTCCACAGACTTGTGAGACAGACGTGAGCGTTTCTCGGTGACCACGCCACCAGCTGCACTGAAGCAGCGCTCGGACAGCACGCTGGAAGGGGGACAGGACAGCACTTCCAGGGCGTACTGCGCCAGCTCGCTCCAGATCTCCAGGCGCTTGACCCAATACTCCATGGGATCAACAGGGGCATCGCTGTCAAGCCCGCTGTAGGACCCCATGTAGTCAGCCACCATTCGGGTCAGGCGCTGGCTGTGACCGGAGGAGGATGCTGCTGCATGCACCTCCTCTCTAGTCACTGCTGCCGGAGCCTCTACAGTCCTGTAGAGCTCGTTGCTGAGAGACAGCAGGTCTGTGGGGTGCTTGCTGCTGGATGCAGGCACCTGCTGCTGCCTCTGTGCTGGCTGGACAGTGGGGGTGGAAGGCTGGGGGAAGGCTTCCTCCAAGCGCTCAACAAGGGCCTGCTGCAAGCTCCTTATTTGTTGCGCTGGGTCTCCTCCTGCAGGCGGCAGGAACTGGCTCAACTTCCAATTGAGGCGTGGGTCCAACATCATGCTGATCCAGATCTCCTCCCTCTGCTTCATCTGGATCACTCTGGGGTCCCTGCGCAGGCACGCCAGCATGTGCGCTGCCATTGGGAAGAGGTGGGCCGTGTGTGCTGGCACATCGATGGCAGTGCTGCTGTCCTCATCCTCCTCCTCTGCCGCCTCATCCTCTCTCCACCCCCGCACCAACTCAGCTGCGCTGTGCTGATCCCCCTCATCAGCAGCAAGGTCAGGGACCTCCACCAAGTCCTCCTCCTCCTCCCCCTCAGAGGTGGACTGTGCAGCTGCTTGCCGCTCCTGCTGGGCCAAGGCTGCCGCTCCCTGTTCCAGCAAAGCATCGAGGGCCCTGTTCAGCAGACAAACCAGGGGCACCCACTCGAAGACCATAGCATGGTCCCTGCTCACCATGTTAGTGGCCTGCAGAAAGGGAGCCAGCACTAAGCACACCTGCTGCATGTGCCTCCAGTCATCATCGGGGACGATGGACGGCATGTTGCTGGTCTTGTCCCTTCTCTGAGCGGCAGAAACAGTGGCCAGGGCAAGGTACTGGTTGACAGCGTGCTTCTGTTCAACCAGACGCTCCAACATCGCCAGGGTGGAGTTCCAGCGAGTCGGAACGTCAAGTATCAGCCGATGGCGTGGCAGCTCCAGCTCCTTTTGCACATCTTCCAGGCTCGCACAGGCTGCAGCCGAGCGCCGGAAGTGACGCACAACGTTCCTTGCCATTTCCAGCAGTTCGCCCATCCCCTGGTAGGTGCGCAAGAACTTCTGCACCACCAGGTTCAGCACGTGGACAAGACAGGGGATGTGGGTCAGGTTTCCCCTGTCTATTGCGGCAACCAGATTGGCCCCATTGTCGGCCACCACCTCTCCGACTCTGAGGCCTCTGGGGGTCAGCCAAATCCTCTCCTGCTCCTGGAGTTTGGCCAACACATGGGTTGCCGTCAGCTTGGTCTTCCCAAGGCTGACCAAGTGCAGCAGCGCTTGGCAGTGTCGGGCCTTCACGCTGCTGCTGAGGCGGGGGGTTTGGCCAGGTGTGCCGGAGGATGGCAGAGGATCGGAGGAACCTGCTGCAGTTCCCCTGACCCTGCGGGGTGGCACCACCCACTGTGTTGCTGCTGCTGCTGTGCCCGTTGCTGCTCTCCCATCCTCACCCCCTTCCACCAAGCTGACCCAGTGGACAGTGAAGGACAGGTAGCGGCCTGTCCCGAAGCGGCTGCTCCAGGAGTCCATGGTGACGTGGACCCTTTCACCAACCGCGTGCTCCAGCCCTCGCTCCACATTGGCCATCACAAAGCGGTGCAGTGCAGGAATGGCCTTGCGGGCGAAGAAGTGTCTGCTGGGGAGCTGCCAGTCTGGGGCTGCACAAGCAAGCAGCGCATGCATGTCGCTCCCCTCCTGCACGAGCGTGTACGGCAGGAGTTGGGAGCACATGGCCCGTGCCAGCAAGCCGTTCAGCTGCCGCACGCGACGGCTGCTGGGAGGCAGAGCCCTAACCACCCCCTGGAAGGACTCGCTCAAAAGGCTCTGGCGTGGCCTTTTGCTGGCACGGGAATCAGCGGACACAGCAGAGGAGGCCACTGAGGACTGGCTGCCAGAACAGGCCTCAGTGTCGGTGGCAGGAGTTGCAGAGGGGGGAGGAGCAGTGCGTTTCCGCACTCCTGCTGGTGCTGCTGGAGGAGCAGGAGGGCAGGTGGCTGCTGTTGCTGCTGCTGCTGCTGCTGAAGGCTGTGCAGTGATGGGTGTGGTGCCACTGCCAGCACCAGATGCCTTCAGCCTCTGGAACTCCTCATGGTGGTGGAAATGTTTCGCAGCAAGGTGGTTGATGAGCGAGCTGGTGCTGAACTTTAAGGGGTCTGCACCTCTGCTTAACTTCCGCTGACAGTGGTTGCAAGTGGCGTACTTGCTGTACACTGTGGGCATGGTGAAAAATCACCAGATTGGTGACAAAAACAACCCCCTACGGCATGGAACCGCTGCTGCCTGTCTCCCTGTGGTGGTTGGGGGGGGGGGGGCTTGGGTGCGGCTGGTGGTGGTACTGGCAGATGCTGCTGCTGCTGCTGCTGAGCCTGAGACACCAGCAGGCTGTGGGACCTGCCTACTGCTGCCAATGCTTGCAATGATGCGCCTCCTTGCAAGGCCCACAAGCGCATCCTCCTCCTCCTCCTCAGAGCTGCTGATGACGACATCCCCTGGAGCTGGTGGCACCTAGTCTCTGTCTGTCACCGTGTCATCATCATCCTCCCCCTCCTGAAACATGTCCTGCTGGGATGATGACCCCCCAAACTCCTCTCCTGATGCATGGATGGGCTGCTTGACTGTCGCCACAGTCTTGCTGTCCAATCCCTCCTCCCCCAAAGTGCCCATCAGCATCTCCTCCTCAAAATCGCCAACAACAGCAGACAATACCCTGATGGTGCCTGGGGTAAAAAGACTGCTGAGTGACAGGTCGGCGACTGATGGTGAACTGGCCTCCTCCCCAGGCCCTGCTGGGCAGCTGCTGCGAACAGGGGTGGTGGTGGTGAGGGTGGAGGCCTCGGATGCAGAGCTGATGGCGAGCTGCTCATCCTCCGTCATCAGTTGCACCACAGTGTCTGCATCCTTTTCCTCAATGGGACGTTTCCGACCCGGCTGGAGGAAAATCGGAGCAGGTGCTACACGCTGCTGCTGCTGTGTCTCTGCAGCGTGAGTTGCAGATGCTCCTGCTGGGCGGCGCCCAAGGCGTCCACGGCCAGTGGCTATAGGAGGAATGTTAGCCACTGATGCTGCTGCTGCGGAACTGTGCATGGTGGCGCGGCCGCGCCCGCGGCTTGCCACAATGCTGCTCCCTCTCCTCCTGATTCCCTTTCTGCCCTTCCCCTTGCCCAAACCGCGCTGGCTGCCACTTCCAGACATCTTCGATGTTTTGGGTGTAAACACAAAAGTTTTTTAAAAGGGCGGGTGAAAAGTGGGGTACTTTAATGGAGTGGGTTGGTGGGCGAGGTGACTGAGTGAGTGTCCCTAGTACAGTAAGTAAGTAGTAACAGTCAGGAAGTACAACTAGCAGTTACAATAATCAGTAGTAATCACAAGGAAATAGAGTGTGTGTACACTACAGACAGTGAGTGCACGCACGCGCAAACACGCGCAGGAGCTAGCCTATGAACAGTGACTGAGTGAGTGTCCCTAGTACAGTAAGTAAGTAGTAACAGTCAGGAAGTACAACTAGCAGTGACAATATTCAGTAGTAATCACAAGGAAATAGAGTGTGTGTACACTACAGACAGTGAGTGCACGCACGCGCAAACACGCGCAGGAGCTAGCCTATGAACAGTGACTGAGTGAGTGTCTCTAGTACAGTAAGTAAGTAGTAACAGTCAGGAAGTACAACTAGCAGTTACAATAATCAGTAGTAATCACAAGGAAATAGAGTGTGTGTACACTACAGACAGTGAGTGCACGCACGCGCAAACACGCGCAGGAGCTAGCCTATGAACAGAGACTGAGTGAGTGTCCCTAGTACAGTAAGTAAGTAGTAACAGTCAGGAAGTACAACTAGAAGTTACAATAATAAGTAGTAATCACAAGGAAATAGAGTGTGTGTACACTACAGACAGTGAGTGCACGCACGCGCAAACACGCGCAGGAGCTAGCCTATGAACAGTGACTGAGTGAGTGTCCCTAGTACAGTAAGTAAGTAGTAACAGTCAGGAAGTACAACTAGCAGTTACAATAATCAGTAGTAATCACAAGGAAATAGAGTGTGTGTACACTACAGACAGTGAGTGCACGCACGCGCAAACACGTGCAGGAGCTAGCCTATGAACAGAGACTGAGTGAGTGTCCCTAGTACAGTAAGTAAGTAGTAACAGTCAGGAAGTACAACTAGAAGTTACAATAATAAGTAGTAATCACAAGGAAATAGAGTGTGTGTACACTACAGACAGTGAGTGCACGCACGCGCAAACACGCGCAGGAGCTAGCCTATGAACAGTGACTGAGTGAGTGTCCCTAGTACAGTAAGTAAGTAGTAACAGTCAGGAAGTACAACTAGCAGTTACAATAATCAGTAGTAATCACAAGGAAATAGAGTATGTGTACACTACAGACAGTGAGTGCACGCACGCGCAAACACACGCAGGAGCTAGCCTATGAACAGTGACTGAGTGAGTGTCCCTAGTACAGTAAGTAAGTAGTAACAGTCAGGAAGTACAACTAGCAGTTACAATAATAAGTAGTAATCAGAAGGAAATAGAGTGTGTGTACACAGACAGTGAGTGCACGCACGCGCAAACACGCGCAGGAGCTAGCCTATGAACAGTGACTGAGTGAGTGTCCCTAGTACAGTAAGTAAGTAGTAACAGTCAGGAAGTACAAC
Source organism: Hyperolius riggenbachi (assembly GCF_040937935.1). Lineage (NCBI taxonomy): Eukaryota > Metazoa > Chordata > Amphibia > Anura > Hyperoliidae > Hyperolius > Hyperolius riggenbachi. Next base: position 364,368,335 of record NC_090646.1, read on the forward strand.
TAGCAGTTACAATAATAAGTAGTAATCAGAAGGAAATAGAGTGTGTGTACACAGACAGTGAGTGCACGCACACGCAGGAGCTAGCCTATGAACAGTGACAATGAGTGTCCTAGTACAGTTACAGTATATAACTACAATACAAAATACAATCAATCAGTAGTAAAGGACAGCAGAAATACTGGTATAGATGAGAAATAAACAGAGGACAGGAGAGAACAGCTGCCCACACAGGCAGGCCCTGAGGCCTAAAGCTGTAAGCCTGCAGCAGCTGTCTCTCTCTATGTAACACAAAGGCTACTAACTAAAATACAATGTCTATCTAACTAACAACAATATAGGTGTATATAGGAGGTGTATGTGAGCAAAAACGCTAGGTGATTGACCACAATAAAGCTCTTGCTAAGCCAAAGCACAAAGGAGCAGATCTCTCTCTGTACAAAGTCAGGCAAGGACGGAAAAACCGAACATGGCGGCCGCTATTTATAGGGTAGGGGCTGGCCAGGGTCCCCCTCAGTGATTGGCTGCCGTCAGAGGGCCTGGGAGCCCTCTGATTGGCTCTAAGGACATCAATCTGGGCTATGACGCTATTCGAGCTCGGGAATTCGAGCTCGAATAGCGCTGTTTGCTCGAATAGCGCGAATAGTGAATGAGCTATTCGAGTTTACTCGAATAGCCCATTCGAATACCTGCAGCTATTCGGAGCTCGAATACCGAGCTCGAATAGCTGAAAAAGAGCTCGAATATTCGAGCTACTCGAATATTCGAGCTCTGCTGAGCACCACTGATGTGCACAGATCTGTACATGTAAAAAACGGAAACTGGCTACTGTTTCACTAAAAATAACTGAAATAACAATAAAACTCAATTTAATTTAAATCAATAAAACTTTTCAGCACATTAAAGAAATGAGAAGCATCCCTGGTATGTTTGGGAGCAGTTAGTGGAGTAGATGTCATCACAAGGCTGGACAATTGCAAACGGGAGGGTAGGAGGCGCCCTATCGGATACTCATATCAAGGCTCTCAAGTCGATAGACAAATTTTATAGGTATACAATAGATCGGTTAGTAAACAAAAGTTGATATTAATGTACACTCTAATAGTAGGTTATTATTTTTAGAATATGGAATGATCCTACCTTAATAAGCAGTCACTCCATAGAGTTTGTAGAAAAAAATAGTTTTTATTGGAGCACTTAAAAATGACAAAGCGTTTCACGGTTCCAACCGCTTCATCAGGTCGTGTATCGTGCCTTAAGATAAAAAGGAGAAGAGACAAGGCGCTAAAACTCAGGGAAAAACTCAGAGAAAAATTCTCATTCATAATTGGTAATAACATACATAATTCATAAAAACAATTAATACAACAGATTCATCAAAGCCAATTATGGTAATACATTTCATTACATTTAAACCAGGATGGTATCAGTGGTATGTTTTATAGGAGGAGCCGAATACCATCCTGGTTTAAATGTAATGTTATCTTAAGCCACGATACACGACCTGATAAGGCGGTTTGAACCGCGAAACGCGTTGTCATTTTAAAGTGCTCCAATAAAAACTATTTTTTCTACAAACTCTATGGAGTGACTGCTTATTAAGGTAGGATCATTCCATATTCTAAAAATAATAACCTACTATTAGAGTGTACATTGATACCAACTTTTGTTCACTAACCTCAAGGGGTGGAGTCAGGCTGAAGATAGGGAAGGCCAGAGAGTGAGTGACACCTGAAGGTGGATGTCACTATCTGGTCTGGAGACTATCTCTTAATAGGAGAGATAGCTCTCGAGGTCGGGCTCGCCAGGTCGGCAACACACTGACAGATAAGTACAAAGACAGAAGGCTGATTCGGTATCCAAGGCAAAGCAGGGTCTGGCAACGGAATATCAGATATGCGAGGTACCGAATCAGAAGACAGAGGAGTAGTCAGGAAAGCAATAAGTCATAACAGATATCAAACAATGCCTAGTCTGGGTGCGAGGTCCGTAGTCTCAGCACCCTGGAACTAGTCTGAAGAATAACACAGATGGTAATAAAGTTCCCTAGTCTGGGTACGAGGTCCGTGGTCTCAGCACCCTGGAACTAGTCTGAAGAATAACACAGATGGTAATACAGTTCCCTAATCTGGGTACGAGGTCCGTGCTCTCAGTACCCTGGAACTAGTCTGAAGAATAGCACAGATGGTAATACAGTTCCCTAAGCTGGGTGTGAGGTCCTTGGTCTCTACACCCTGGAACTAGTCTGAGCATAAACAGAATAACAGTTCAAGTAATCTGGCTAAGTGTGAATTCCCAGGTCCACCTGGTTCAAACACACTGTAGGATCTGACTGAGGTCTGAGTGCTTCCACGTAGTGATCGCAACGGCAGACAACTTGCAACTGGCCAGCAGAAACTATATATGGAGTAGTGCTCTCCAGCACCACCCCTAATTGCTCAACCAATAGTATCCTGCTCAGGAGTCAACTGATCAGCGTGGTCAGCTGACTCTCCCTGCCTAGTATAAGAACTCTGCCTCTCAGCGCGCGCGCATGTATTCCTAAGCCTGTGTGCACTAACAGACCCAGCCACACCAGACACATGCTGCCGCGTGCAAACTGCCGCGCTGGACAAGGAACCAGCCGCCTGACTGTTGTTGCATGCGGCGGCTTTTCCGCGTTCCGCCCTGCCACTAGACACATGCTTCTGCGTGCAAACTGGACGCGTAATCAGCCGCCTCCTCAGTAGCACAGGCTTTTCCGCAATCTCTCACAGTACCCCCCCACCCCCCGAGGAGTGGACTCCGGACATCTCCTGCCCGGATTCTCAGGATGTAAGTTATGAAACTCCTTTTTCAACTCCTCTGCGTGCATGCGACATCCTGGCACCCAAGTTCTCTCCTCAATGCCATACCCTTTCCAATGCACTAAATACTGCATGGAATTCTGCACACGCCGGGAGTCTAGAATCTTCTCAATTTCATATTCAGGTTGGTCATCAATCAACACGGGGGGGGGGGGGGGGAGCGGAATCCACGTGCACTGCTGGCTTGAGCAAGGACACATGGAACAATCTCACACCTCGCATGCTGGTGGGGAAATCAATGGCATAAGTGACATCATTGATTTTCCTGCTCACAGGAAATGGTCCCACAAATCTGGGACCTAACTTGGGAGACAGTTGCTTCAGAGCCAAATGTCATGTGGACACCCAGACCAAGTCGCCTGGAAAGAATTCCCATTCTATGGAACGTCTTTTATCAGCTTGTTTCTTCTGATTCTGGAAAGCCCTCCTCAGATTTCTTTCTACCATTCCCCAAGTCTGCTTCAAGGACTTCTGCCAATCTTCCAGGGCTGGAAACGGAGTGGCAGCCACTGGTAATGGGGTGAACTTAGGTGACCTTCCTGTTACCACCTGGAATGGAGAAAAACCTGAGGAGGAGCTCTTCAAGTTGTTGTGTGCAAATTCTGCAAATGGCAGGAATTTGACCCAGTCAGTTTGAACATCTGCCACATAACATCTCAGAAACTGTTCCAGAGACTGATTGGTTCTCTCGATCTGGCCATTGGTCTGTGGGTGGTAGCCTGATGAAAAAGATAGCTCCATGTCTAACTGATGTCAGAATGCCCACCAAAATTTTGAAACAAATTGGACTCCTCGATCTATACACTATATTTTACAGAATACCATGCAGCCGGAAAATATGTTGGATGAAGAGATCAGCCAATTCCTGGGCCGAGGGGAGTCCTTTCAGGGGGACAAAATGGGCCATCTTGCTGAAACGATCGACTACCACCCAAATGACCGTCATGCCCTCAGACCTTGGGAGTTCGCCCACAAAATCCATGGACAGATGGGTCCATGGTTCACTCAGGACTGGTAATGATTGTAATGTCCCAACAGGTGCCTGACGGGAGGGTTTGCTTCTAGCACACACTGCACATTCTCTTACATACTCTTTGCAGTCAGTTGCCAATGATGGCCACCAGGCACATCTTGCTATGAGGTCCTGAGTTCTGGTGGCCCCAGGATGCCCAGCATTCTTGTGGGAATGAAACAACTGCAGTATTTGTAGACGAAAAGGCAGTGGTACAAACATGACCCCTTCAGGCTTCCCCTCAGGTACATCCTGTTGGAACGGGCTCAATGTTGTTGTCCAGTCCTTCCAGGTCTCAGTGGCGGCCAGAACCACTTTCTGCAGCAGAATGGTTTCTGGGTCTGAGGGCTGTGCTGTCTCGGGCTCAAAACATCTGGACAAAGCATCAGCTTTAAAGTTCTTACTACCCAGGGTATACGTGATTACAAATCGGAATCTCGAGAAGAACAATGACCACCGAGCCTGTCGGGGCTAAGTCTCTTAGCGCCCTCAATGTACTCTAAATTCTTGTGGTCAGTATAGACAGTAATGGTATGTTCTGCACCATCTAGCCAATGTCGCCATTCCTCAAAGGCCAACTTAATGGCTAGAAGTTCCCTATTGCCTATATCGTAGTTTTTCTCTGCGGGTGAAAACCTTCGTGAAAAATAGGCACAGGGGTGTAACTTTCCCTGCAACCCAGAACGCTGAGACAGCACAGCCCCTACCCCTACCTCTGAGGCATCTACCTCCACGATAAAGGGGAAGGTGGTGTCGACATGTCTCAAAATGGGTGCAGTACAGAACAATTTCTTCAGAGTGGAGAAAGCAACATGGGCCTCAGGGGACCAGTGGTGAGTATCTGCCCCTTTCTTTGTGAGACTGGTGAGAGGTGAGATTACCGTAGAGTACCCTTTTATGAACCTTCTATAGTAGTTAGCGAACCCCAGAAACCTCTGGAGAGCTTTCAGTCCCACAGGTTGAGGCCACTCTAAAACAGCTGAAACGTTTCCAGGGTCCATGGAGAGGCCAGAGGTCTAAATTATGTACCCCAGAAAGGCAACAGAGGTCACCTCAAAAATGCATTTTTCCAGCTTGGCGTACAGCATGTTTTGTCTCAACTTCCGTAACACAAACTTAACATGATCTCTGTGCTCTGAGAGGTTGGACGAGAAAATTAGTATGTCGTCTAAGTATACCAGGACGAATTTGCCCAACACCTCTCTAAAGACCTCGTTAATCAGCTCTTGAAAGACGGCCGGGGCATTACACAACCCGAAGGGCATCACCAGGTACTCGTAATGCCCGTCGGGTGTGTTAAAGGCCGTCTTCCATTCATCACCGTCCCTAAGCAGGGATGCTCGGATACCCCTTTTTATTATTCGAGTTAGGTCGATTTCGAATAGTAAATTATTCGAGGTCGGTCGAATATTCGAGTCGAATATCTTTTACTATTCGATTCGACCTCGAAATTCAAGCTCACTATTCAAGTCGGTATTCGAGCTCATTATTCGAGTTGACTATTCGAATTGGCCTTAAATAGCTTCCAACACTTGTTTTGGGGGTGAATGATGCAAGAAACATCTTTTTTTCCAAGTAACAACAGCAAGTGATTATGTGGGGATGTTCCTTTAAAAAAAAAAAAAGGGGGAAAGAGAAGTTGTGTCCAAAATTCTGTTCAGTAGTGTATATACTTCTTCTTCTTCTTCTTCTTCTTCTTTTTCTTCTTCTTCTTCTTCTATATCTTCTTCTTCTATATCTTCTTCTTCTTCTATATCTTCTTCTTCTATATCTTCTTCTTCTTCTATATCTTCTTCTTCTTCTATATCTTCTTCTTCTATATCTTCTTCTTCTTCTTCTTCTATATCTTCTTCTTCTTCTTCTATATCTTCTTCTTCTTCTTCTTCTTCTTCTTCTTCTTCATCTTCTTCTTCTTCATCTTCTTCTTCTTCTTCTTCTTCTTCTTCTTCTTCTTCTTCTTCTTCTTCTTCTTCTTCTTCTATATCTTCTTCTTCTTCTTCTTCATCTTCTTCTTCTTCTTCTTCTTCTTCGTCTTCTTCTTCATCTTCTTCATCATCTTCTTCATCATCTTCTTCTTCATCATCTTCTTCTTCATCTTCTTCTTCATCTTCTTCTTCTTCTTCATCTTCTTCTTCTTCATCTTCTTCTTCTTCTTCATCTTCTTCATCTTCTTCTTCTATATCTTCTTTTTCTTTATCTTCTTTTTCTATATCTTCTTCTTATTTTTATTTTTCTATTTCTTCTTCTTCTTTTTCTATATCTTCTTCTTATTATTATTTTTCTATTTCTTCTTCTTCTTCTCCTTCATCTTCTTCTTTTTCTATATCTTCTTCTTCTTCTATATCGTCTTCTTCTTCTTCACTTATTTCTCTTCTATATTTTTTTTTTAAAGAAATGCAGCTATTTTTGAGCGTAATAGCTGGTGGCGCATGGTGGAAGCGCCATTGTATGTGCTCCCTGGCAGTGGAAACACACAGACAGCAGGAGGTAAATTCAGCAAGAGCAGCAGCAGGAGGATGATGATTGTGTGGCATCAGGCAGTCAATAAGGCAGGCAGCGAGACATAATAGGCTGTGGTACCTAGCGGTGGTACCAGGCCGTAAATACACAGCATTAGGTTCCAGACAGTGGTCATGAAGCCCACATCGTGTCCAATACACAACTGGGACATCACAGATTTCAACCCGGACTCCTCTAAAAATAATATCACAAAGTATTAAAAAGTATATATATATTTTTTTTAAAGAAATGCAGCTATTTTTGAGCGTAATAGCTGGTGGCGCATGGTGGAAGCGCCATTGTATGTGCTCCCTGGCAGTGGAAACAAACAGACAGCAGGAGGTAAATTCAGCAAGAGCAGCAGCAGGAGGAGGATGATTGTGTGGCAGCAGGCAGTCAATGAGGCAGGCAGCGAGACATAATAGGCTGTGGTACCTAGCGGTGGTACCAGGTCGTAAATACACAGCATGAGGTTCCAGACAGCGGTCGTGAAGCCCACATCGTGTCCAATACACAACTGGGACATCACAGTTTTCAACCCGGACACCTCAGAAAAATTAAACCTTTTTTATTTTTTAATGTTTTTTTTTTTGTTTTTTTTTACAGCAAATTACACATTTAGCTATTGTTGGACGTAATAGCTGGTGGCAGAGTGGCAGCAGAAGGTAAATCTGTGTACCCTGGCAGTGGGAAACACAGCAGACAGACAGCAGCAGCAGTAGGAGGAATGGAGGAGTAGTGTGAGTGTGGCAGCAGGAAGGTAGGCAGCGTGACATAATAGCCCTGGTACCTAGCGGTGATACCAGGGCTGTAAATAAACACAACAGGAGGTCCCAGACAGCGGTCAAGCAGCCCACATCGTGTCCAATACACAACTGGGACAACACAGTTTTCAACCCGGGCACCTCCGAAAAATTAAACCTTTTTTTTTAATGGTTTACTTTTTTTTTTTTTTTTTATACAGCAAATTTAACAAATAGCTATTGTTGGGACGTAATAGCTTGTGGCAGAGTGGCAGAAGAAGGTAAAATCTGTGTACCCTGGCAGTGGGAAACACAGCAGACAGACAGCAGCAGCAGCAGGAGGAATGGAGGAGTAGTGTGAGTGTGGCAGCAGGTAGGTAGGCAGCGTGACATAATAGCCCTGGTACCTAGCGGTGATACCAGGGCTGTAAATAAACACAACAGGAGGTCCCAGACAGCAGTCGTGCAGCCCACATCGTGTCCAATACACAACTGGGACAACACAATTTTCAACCCGGGCACCTCAGAAAAATTAAAACATTTTTTTTTATTAATGGTTTACTTTTTTTTTTTAACAGCAAATTTAACAAATAGCTATTGTTGGACGTAATAGCTTGTGGCAGAGTGGCAGCAGAAGGTAAAATCTGTGTACCCTGGCAGTGGGAAACACAGCAGACAGACAGCAGCAGCAGGAGGAATGGAGGAGTATTATTATTTTTATTATTTAGTATTTATATAGCGCCGACATATTACGCAGCGCTGTACAGAGTATATATATATCTTGTCACTAGCTGTCCCTCAAAGGAGCTCACAATCTAATCCCTACCATTGCCATATGTCTGTATTATGTAGTGTAAGTACTGTAGTCTAGGGCCAATTTTAGTGGGAGCCAATTAACTTATCTGTATGTTTTTGGAATGTGGGAGGAAACCGGAGTACCCGGAGGAAACCCACACAGACACGGAGAGAACATACAAACTCTTTGAAGATAGTGCCCTGGCTGGGATTCGAACCAGGGACCCAGCGCTGCAAGGCGAGAGAGCTAACCACTACGCCACCGTGCTGCCCATAGTAGTGTGAGTGTGGCAGCAGGTAGGTAGGCAGCGTGACATAATAGCCTTGGTACCTAGCAGTGATACCAGGGCTGTAAATAAACACAACAGGAGGTCCCAGACAGCGGTCGGGCAGCCCACATCGTGTCCAATACACAACTGGGACAACACAGTTTTCAACCCGGGCACCTCAGAAAAATTAATCCTTTTTTTTTTTTTAATGGTTTACTTTTTTTTTTTGACAGCAAATTTAACATATAGCTATTGTTGGACGTAATAGCTGGTGGCAGAGTGGCAGCAGAAGGTAAAATCTGTGTACCCTGGCAGTGGAAAACACAGACAGACAGCAGAAGGGCAGTACACAGCAGCCCACTGTAGGTGTAAAATGTGTGGCTACAGGCGACGTAATAGTCAAACTGAACCAGGCTGGCTTAGTAGTGAGCAGGAGCCAGGAGGTGGTAAAGGGTGGTAAGGCATATTAACAATGGTTCCGGCAGCCAGTTCATGTCCCCCTCTCGCCGACAACAGGGGCCAGGAACTCGCCTTCCACCCATGCCTGGTTCATCTTGAGAAACGTCAGTCTGTCCACAGACTTGTGAGACAGACGTGAGCATTTCTCGGTGACCACGCCACCAGCTGCACTGAAGCAGTGCTCGGACAGCACGCTGGAAGGGGGACAGGACAGCACTTCCAGGGCGTACTGCGCCAGCTCGCTCCAGATCTCAGGGCACTTGACCCAATACTCCATGGGATCAACAGGGGCATTGCTGTCAAGCCTGCTGTAGGACTCCATGTAGTCAGCCACCATGCAGGTCAGGCGCTGGCTGTGACCGGAGGAGGATGCTGCTGCATGCACCTCCTCTCTAGTCACTGCTGGAGCCTCTACAGTCCTGACAGCAGATCTGTGGGGCGCTTGCTGCTGGATGCAGGCACCTGCTGCTGCCTCTGTGCTGGCTGGACAGTGGGGGTGGAAGGCTGGGGGAAGGCTTCCTCCAAGCACTCAACAAGGGCCTGCTGCAAGCTCCTTATTTGTTGCGCTGGGTCTCCTCCTGCAGGAGGCAGGAACTGGCTCAACTTCCCCTTGAGGCGCGGGTCCAACATCATGCTGGTCCAGATGTCCTCCCTCTGCTTCATCTGGATCACCCTGGGGTCCTTGCGCAGGCACGTCAGCATGTGCGCTGCCATTGGGAAGAGGCGGGCCACGTGTGCTGGCACATCGACGGCAGTGCTGTCCTCATCCTCCTCCTCTGCCGCCTCATCCTCTCTCCACCCCCGCACCAACTCAGCTGCACTGTGCTGATCCCCCTCATCAGCAGCAAGGTCAGGGACCTCCACCAAGTCCTCCTCCTCCTCCTCAGAGGTGGACTGTGCAGCTGCATGCCGCTCCTGCTGGGCCAAGGCTGCCGCTCCCTGTTCCAGCGAAGCATCAAGGGCCCTGTTCAGCAGACAAACCAGGGGCACCCACTCGCCAACCATAGCATGGTCCCTGCTCACCATGTTGGTGGCCTGCAGAAAGGGAGCCAGCACTAAGCACACCTGCTGCATGTGCCCCTAGTCATCATCGGGGACGATGGACGGGATGTTGCTGGTCTTGTCCCTTTTCTGAGCGGCAGACACAGTGGCCAGGCAAGGTACTGGTTGACAGCGTGCTTCTGTTCAACCAGACGCTCCAACTCGCCAGGGTGGAGTTCCAGCGAGTTGGAACGTCAAGGATCAGCCGATGGCGTGGCAGCTCCAGCTCCTTTTGCACGTCTTCCAGGCTCGCAAAGGCTGCAGGCGAGCACCGGAAGTGACGCACAACACTCCTTGCCGTTTCCAGCAGTTCACCCATCCCCTGGTAGGTGCGCAAGAACTTCTGCACCACCAGGTTCAGCACGTGGGCAAGACAGGGGATGTGGGTCAGGTTTCCCCTGTCGATTGCGGCAACCAGATTGGCCCCATTGTCGGCCACCACCTCTCCGACTCTGAGGCCTCTGGGGGTCAGCCAAATCCTCTCCTGCTCCTGGAGTTTGGCCAACACATGGGTTGCCGTCAGTTTGGTCTTCCCAAGGCTGACCAACTGCAGCAGTGCTTGGCAGTGGCGTGGCTTCACGCTGCTGCTGAGGCGGGGGGTTTGGCCAGGTGTGCCGGAGGATGGCAGAGGATCGGAGGAACCTGCTGCAGTTCCCCTGACCCTGCGGGGTGGCACCACCCACTGTGTTGCTGCTGCTGCTATGCCCGCTGCTGCTCTCCCATCCTCACCCCCTTCCACCAAGCTGACCCAGTGGACAGGGAAGGACAGGTAGCGGCCTGTCCCGAAGCGGCTGCTACAGGAGTCCATGGTGACGTGGACCCTTTCACCAACCGCGTGCTCCAGCCCTCGCTCCACATTGGCCATCACAAAGCGGTGCAGTGCAGGCATGACCTGGCGGGCGAAGAAGTGTCTGCTGGGGAGCTGCCAGTCTGGGGCTGCACAAGCAAGCAGCGCACGCATGTCGCTCCCCTCCTGCACGAGCGTGTACGGCAGGAGTTGGGAGCACATGGCCCGTGCCAGCAAGCCGTTCAGCTGCCGCACGCGACGGCTGCTGGGAGGCAGAACCCTAACCACCCCCTGGAAGGACTCGCTCAAAAGGCTCTGGCGTTGCCTTTTGCTAGCACGGGAACCAGCGGAGACAGCAGAGGAGGCCACTGAGGACTGGCTGCCAGAACAGGCCTCAGTGTCGGCGGCAGGAGTTGCAGAGGGGGGAGGAGCAGTGCGTTTCCTCACTCCTGCTGGTGCTGCTGGAGGAGCAGGAGGGCGGGTGGCTGCTGTTGCTGCTGCTGCTGCTGAAGGCTGTGCAGTGATGGGTGTGGTGCCACTGCCAGCACCAGATGCCTTCAGCCTCTGGAACTCCTCATGCTGGTGGTAATGTTTAGCAGCAAGATGGTTGATCAGAGAGCTGGTGCTGAACTTTAAGGGGTCTGCACCTCTGCTCAACTTCCGCTGACAGTTGTTGCAAGTGGCGTACTTGCTGTCAACTGTGGGCATGGTGAAAAATTGCCAGATTGGTGACAAGAAAATCCCCCTACGGCCTGGAGCCGCTGCTGCCTGTCTCCCTGTGGTGGTTGGGGGGGGCTTGGGTGCGGCTGGTGGTGGTACTGGCAGATGCTACTGCTGCTGCTGCTGCTGAGCCTGAGACACCAGCAGGCTGTGGGACCTGCCTACTGCTGCCAATGCTTGCAATGATGCGCCTCCTTGCAAGGCCCACAAGCGCATCCTCCTCCTCCTCCTCAGAGCTGCTGATGATGACATCCCCAGGTGCTGGTGGTGGCGGCACCCAGTCTTTGTCTGTCACCATGTCATCATCATCATCATCCTCCCCCTCCTGAAACATGTCCTGCTGGGATGATGACCCCCCAAACTGCTCTCCTGATGCATGGATGGGCTGCTTGACTGTCGCCACAGTCTTGCTGTCCAATCCCTCATCCCCCAAAGTGCCCATCAGCATCTCCTCCTCCAAATCGCCAACAACAGCAGACAATTGACTCATGATGCCTGGGGTCAAAAGACTGCTGAATGACAGATCGCCAACTGACGGTTAACTGGCCTCCTCCCCAGGCCCTGCTGGGTGGCTGCTGCGAACAGGGGTGGTGGTGGTGGTGAGGGTGGAGGCCTTGGATGCAGAGCTGATGGCGGGCTGCTCATCCTCCGTCATCAGTTGCACCACAGTGGCTGCATCCTTTTCCTCAATGGGACGTTTCCGACCCGGCTGGAGGAAAATAGGAGCAGGTACTACACGCTGCTGCGTCCCTGCAGCGTGAGTTGCTCCTGCTGGGCGGCGTCCACGGCCAGTGGCTATAGGCGGAATGTTAGCCACTGACGCAGCTGCTGCTGCTGCGGAACTGTGCATGTTGGCGCGGCCGCGGCTTGCCACAATGCTGCTCCCTCTCCTCCTGATTCCCTTGTTGCCCTTCCCCTTGCCCAAACCGCGCTGGCTGCCACTTCCAGACATCTTAGATGTTTTAGGCGTAAACAAAAAAGTTTTTTAAAAGGGCGGGTGAAAAAGTGGGGTACTTTAATGGAGTGGGTAGGTGGGTGAGGTGACACTAATCACTAAGTGATTAGATCGCTAAGTGATTACTAGTACAGTACAAATACAAAATACAATAATTCAGTAATCAGTAAGTGTGAACAGTGAACAGTAAGTGTGTCCCCTAGTACACTAACTAGAAAATACAATAATCAGTAGTAATCAGATTCAGTAGAAGGAAATAGAGTGTGTGTACACTACAGACAGTGCACGCACACACACACACGCAGGAGCTAGCCTATGAACAGTGACTGAGTGTCCCTCCCTAGTACAGTAAGAACTAGAAAATACAATAATCAGATTCAGTAGTAATCAGATGATTCAGTAGAAGGGAATACTGTGTACTGTGTACACTACAGACAGTGCACGCACACACACACACGCAGGAGCTATGAACAGTAACAGTGAGTGTCCCTAGTACAGTATACAAAATACAATAATCAATCAGTAAGTAAAGGACAAGACAGGGTAGAATAAACAGCAGAAACACTGGTATAGATGAGAAATTAACTAACAGAGGACAGGAGGACAGCTGCCCACACAGGCAAGGCCCTGAGGCCTAAAGCTGTGTAAGCTTGCCTGCAGCAGCAGCTGTCTCTATGTAACACACAAGCTACTAACTAAAATACAATCTCTATCTAGCTAACAACAATATAGGTGTATAGAGCAGGTGTATGTGAGCAAAAACGCTAGGTAGTTGACCACTATAGAGCACTTGCTAAGCCAAAGCACAAAGGAGCAGATCTCTCTCTGTACAAAGTCAGGCAAGGACGGAAAAACCGAACATGGCGGCCGCTATTTATAGGGTAGGGGCTGGCCAGGGTCCCCCTCTGTGATTGGCTGCCATCAGAGGGCCTGGGAGCCCTCTGATTGGCTCTAAGGACATCAATCTGGGCTATGACGCTATTCGAGCTTGGTATTCGAGCTCGAATAGCGCTGTTTGCTCGAATAGCTCGAATAGTGAGTGGGCTATTCGAGTTCACTCGAATAGCCCATTCGAATAGCTGCAGCTATTCGAGCTCGGTATTCGAGCTTGAATAGCTGAAAAAAAACTCGAATATTCGAGCTACTCGAATATTCGAGCTCTGCTGAGCACCACTGGTTGTAAGCACCCCTCAAATCCAGTTTTGAAAAAATCTTGCATTGGTGACTTGAGTAAACAAATCGTCTATTAACGGCAAAGGATAGCGATTCTTTACTGTAATTTTATTCAAGCCCCGATAATCAATGCAAGGCCGGAGGCCTCCATCTTTCTTTTTCACAAAAAAACCCCCTGCCCCGGCCGGAGATCGAGAAGGGCGAATAAAACCTTTAGCTAAGTTTTCTCGGATGTATTCCTGCATGGCCAATTTCTCTGGCCCAGATAAATTATAGAGATGACCTCTAGGGGGCATACAACCAGACCTGAGATCAATGGGGCAATCAAAGGGACGGTGTGGAGGAAGTTTATCTGCTGACTTGGGACAGAACACGTCTGCAAATTCTGAATATTGATCTGGCAATCCCTCCATGTGAATCTTGGTTTTACCAAAAGTTACTTTCGCAAGACAATGATGATAGCAATGGGCAGACCAGCTTGTTAGCTGACCCGTAGCCCAAGTGATCTGAGGCGAGTGGATTTGTAACCATGGCATGCCAAGAATGATCGTGGAGGTTGCCATTCGTAACACAAAAAATGATAAACTTTCTTTATGCAACACCCCTATTGTGACCCCCAAGTCTGGGGTCTGGGAAAGAGGGTGATTACTTTGCAGAGGGGAATCATCCACCGCAGTGACCCGAATCTTTTGTTTTAGTGGGGAAATCAGAATTCCCAATCTCTTGGCAAATTCATAATCCATAAAATTAGCTGCTGAGCCAGAATCTATAAAGGCCTCAGTAGTCTCTGTCTTATCTTGCCAGGATATAGTGCAAGGGAGAAGAAAACGTTTGTCATCGAGAGGTAATGACTGCGCGCCTAGGGTATCACCTCCGACTACACCTAGGCGGCAGCGTTTCCCGACTTCTTGGGACAATTCTGTACCTTATGATCCCACTCTGCACAGTAAAGACAGAACTGCTCTGTTTCCCTGCGTTTCTGTTCCACCTGAGACAATCTCGACTGACCAATCTGCATTGGTTCCGGTGGGCGTGAATCAGGTGGAGGTGGAGCAGAAGGAGACGCTGTGTAGGACAAGTATCTCACATTGTTCCTACCCCGGGTCTGTCTCTGGTATCGTACACGACGATCAATTCTGATGGCCAATTAAATGGCCTCATCGATGGATTTGGGCTCAGGATGACTCAACATTAAGTCTGAGACTGCGTCTGACAGCCCTGATAAAAAACAGTCTAATAAACCAAATGAGCCCCATCTGGCTGAAACTGCCCATTTTCTGAACTCAGCTGCGTAATTCTCAACCGGATCTCTGCCCTGCCGTAACGTCTTGAGCTTCCGCTCTGCGGTAGAGGCAATATCTGGGTCATCATAAATTATGGCCATAGCTTCAAAAAATGCCTCAACCGAGGCTAACGCGCTATCGCCTGGCTGGAGACTATATGCCCAACTCTGGGAATCTCCTGACAATAGTGTCTTGATAAACGTAATTCTTTGTGCTACTGTTCCTGAAGAACTAGGTCTCAACTCAAAGTATGACAACACTCAATTTTTAAAGTTTCGGAAGTCAGATCTGTGGCCAGAAAACCTTTCAGGTACAGACATACGTATGTCTGTGCTAGGAGGAGATCGCACTGTGACTACAGCCATCTGTAGGGCTTGTGCAGACCCAGAAAAGGCATTAATCAGGGTCTGATGATCGTCCAGCACTGAGATGAAATTTTCCACCGAAGTGGTTAGTGCATCGAGACGGCTGCGGAGTGCGTCCATTTGGGTTTGGTCTGCCGTTCTGTAACGATTGGTGTCAGCACGCAGAGAGAATCTGATTATTGGTGATCTGCAGTATCACCTAGAATGCAGATATATACCTGATTATTGATGATCTGCAGAATCACCGATAATACAGATATATTGCTAACCTCTGAACACCTTTTGGTATGTGAGTGTTTGGTGCAACAGTAGTAGTTTGAGTATGCACCTGCTGAGCAGGTGATAATAGACAGTAAAGAGACACTGCTCTGAGAGCACAGGAACCTTCCAGCAGCCTGAGACTCCTCAAGGGGTGGAGTCAGGCTGAAGATAGGGAAGGCCAGAGAGTGAGTGACACCTGAAGGTGGATGTCACTATCTGGTTTGGAGACTATCTCTTAATAGGAGAGATAGCTCTCGAGGTCGGGCTCGCCAGATCGGCAACACACTGACAGATAAGTACAAAGACAGAAGGCTGATTCGGTATCCAAGGCAAAGCAGGGTCTGGCAATGGAATATCAGATATGCGAGGTACCGAATCAGAAGACAGAGGAGCAGTCAGGAAAGCAATAAGTCATAACAGATATCAAACAATGCCTAGTCTGGGTGCGAGGTCCGTGGTCTCAGCACCCTGGAACTAGTCTGAAGAATAACACAGATGGTAATAAAGTTCCCTAGTCTGGGTACGAGGTCCGTGGTCTCAGCACCCTGGAACTAGTCTGAAGAATAACACAGATGGTAATACAGTTCCCTAATCTGGGTACGAGGTCCGTGGTCTCAGCATCCTGGAACTAGTCTGAAGAATAACACAGATGGTAATACAGTTCCCTAATCTGGGTACGAGGTCCGTGGTCTCAGTACCCTGGAACTAGTCTGAAGACTAACACAGATGGTAATACAGTTCCCTAAGCTGGGTGTGAGGTCCTTGGTCTCTACACCCTGGAACTAGTCGGAGCCTAAACATAATAACAGTTCAAGTAATCTGGCTAAGTGTGAATTCCCAGGTCCACCTAGTTCAAACACACTATAGGATCTGACTGAGGTCTGAGTGCTTCCACGTAGTGATCGCAATGGCAGACAACTTGCAACTGGCCAGCAGAAACTATATATGGAGTATTGCTCTCCAGCACCACCCCTAATTGCTCAACCAATAGTATCCTGCTCAGGAGTCAGCTGATCGGCGTGGTCAGGTGACTCTCCCTGCCTAGTATAAGAATTCTGCCTCTCAGCGTGCGCGCGTGTATTCCTAAGCCTGTGTGCACTAACAGACCCAGCCACACCAGACACACGCTGCCACGTGCAAACCGCCGCGCTGGACAAGGAACCAGCCGCCTGACTGTTGTTGCATGCGGCGGCTTTTCCGCGCTCTGCCCTGCCACTAGACACACGCTTCCGCGTGCAAACTGCCGTGCTGGACGCGGAATCAGCTGCCTCCTCAGTAGCACACGCGGCGGCTTTTCCGCGATCTCTCACATAACCGATCTATTGTATACCTATAAAATTTGTCTATCGACTTGAGAGCCTTGATATGAGTACTCTCTAGGGCGCCTCCTACCCTCCCGTGTCATATACCCCCCTGGGATCAGGGGTTTCCACCTTGGCAGGTTGCATCTTTTCGAAGGAGCTGCGACCATCGATATTACCTCACAAGGACGAGTGGGGACGGTACTTCCCCACATGCGATATAGACTGGTTGCTTCATGCGCAACCCAGCTTTGTGAGTATATGCGATCATTTCTTACTAACAAACGTAACCACTCGTGAGATACTACACCAGATTGGGCTCCCGGTGTCTTCCCGTCCTTTTTTCTGTTTCTTTAGCATATACTGGACAATTGCAAAGTTCCTTGTAACATGTTGTATGTAACCTCATTGATGATCATCTAAGATGGACTGTGCTGATCAGACTTCATGTGCTGCCTTTCTTTTGCCACATTCTTTGTGTACATATCTGCTTCATCATGTATTTAATGTGATGGTATATTGCTCAGGCTTTTCAACTCAGAGCTTTCCGCCTAATTTATTTGTTTGCATCTTTGCCTTTCCTAGTGTTTGTCTCTGGGGGGCTTTCTCCTTTGTACATTGTTCAGGCTCTAAGGAGAAGCCATGCTGTGAAAGTTTGGGTAAAAGCAGGCATAGGTATTATGATGAATGTTAATATGTTGTGACAATGACAATTTGATTTCAACAGAGCACAAACAAGATGTTCTGCCAAGTCCCTGAAAAGTAGTGCTGTTTCTGTCAAAGAACAACATTCCATGAGATCCAGTGATGGACACATGTTAATTTGACATCTATCTACACAACTCAAGGCCACAAAAATGAAATTCTCTGCTATGCCTCTGAGAAGTGGTGCTCTTTTTTCTAAATCAACTGTACTTTCCCAGAGGTCAGGTGATGGCTATATGCTAATTTGACATCTATCTGCAGAGCACAGGATCTAAAAAAATCGATTTTCTCTCAAGTTTCTAAGAAGTGACTATCTTTCTACTGAAAGGTCAACACTGTTCAGGAGATCAGCTGATGGAAATATGGTCATTTGATATCAATTTACACAACACAAGAAAACCTCATTTAGATTTTCCACAAAGCCCCCGAGAAGTGAGTCTCTTTTAGCAAAAAGAACTACGCTTTCATGAACATAAGGTAATGGACATATACTAATTTTACATTTATCTACACACACCATAAAAACAAGAACTTATGCCAAATCCCTGGAAAGCTGCATTCCTTCTGCTGAAAAGAACACACTCCATGAGATCAAGTGATGGACCTGTGCTTATTTGACATCTATGATCAAGACAGGATCACATTTTTGAAAATGCACTCATACAATACAATAATAGGAACATATTTTTTCTCAACGCTCTTGAGTCCTTTCTTTTGTACCCAAATGGGAAGACTGTGATGTCACTATGGAAGGCCGCTGGGCAAATGCCCAGTGAGAAAACAGATAAGTTTGAAACCTCTTGCTGTTCGATAAAAGAAAGTAAATAATAGAACCATTATATTGAAGGACAAACACTGTCAGTGGGAATAAAAAACACGCAAATAAATAATTAAAACATGCAAAGGCGTGTAAGTGTGGTACCTGCTCCTTAAAGAAAACCAATCAATAAATATAAGACATTTATCCACTGAGAGAGACCTAAAAAAGTACACATGGGAAATTCTCCATTAGCTTTATCTAGTGGTTACCTTAACCACTTCAGCCTAACTGGACAAAAATTTTCGTCCAGTTAGGCTGTGCGCACTCCCGCGGGTCGTGAGTGCTCCTGTGGGCCCCCCTCGTGCGCGCTCCCGCTGGGGGCCGTTAGCCCAGCGATCAATGAAAGGGATTATAAATCCCTTTCACTGATCGGACCCCCCGGAGAAAAGCCGACAGCGTCTCTTCAGACGCTGCGGCTTTTCTGAGATCAAAAAGTTCCCCTGCTTCTATCTTCTTCCTGGGAGCGAGATCGATCGCTCCCAGGACTTTTTGACTGTGGCCATCTTGTGGCCAAATAGAAAACTACACCAAAAATCACTTTACATTGAATAAATACATTTTTACACTTGTAAAATCCCCTGTTTACCTCCCACACCAAAAAATACCCACATACAAGTTTTAATAAAAAATAAAATAAAAAATTACAATAATAAAAAAAAAACATAAATAGTTACCTAAGGGTCTACACTTTTTAAATATTCATGTCAAAGGAGTATATTAATATGATTTATTAAATTATGGGCTTCTAAATAGTGATGGACGCAAATTGAAAAAATGCACCTTTATTTCCAAATAAAATATTGTAGCCATACATTGTGATAGGGACATAATTTTAACGGTGTAATACCCGGGACATATGGGCAAATACAATACGTGAGTTTTAATTATGGAGGCATGTATTATTTTAAAACTATAATGGCTGAAAACTGAGAAATAATGAATTGTTTCCGTTTTTTTCTTATTCTTCCTGTTAAAATGCATTTACAGTAAAGTGGCTCTTAGCAAAATGTACCACCCACAGAAAGCCTAATTGGTGGCGGAAAAAACAAGATATAGATCAATTCATTGTGATGAGTAGTGATAAAGTTATTGGCAAATGAATGGGAGGTGAAAGTTGCTCAGATGTAAAAAATTCTCAACCCTGTAGGCTGAAGCTGTTAAAGGTGGCCTATAATTGTAGGTACCCTATTTTGAGAGTTCCTCAAAGAACTACAGTCAAAGACTCCTGAGTGGAACTTGCTGTAACTGCTTTGCTTTCCTTGTTTTTTTTTCTATGACAGGTAAAGACTTTTGATTGATTGATCTTACAAAATACAAACTCTGGCCCTTATAATGTGCAGCCATCCATTACCTCAACGTGTGCAGCAATCCTCTCCCAAACTGAATATGTGTAACCATCCATACACCCCCGCCCTCATAATATGTGCAGCCACCTTTCCCACCAAGCATTCCATAACAGGAGTGGCAGTGATTCCACCAACCCTCATAGTGTTTGTGATCACTATTATCCCCTGACCACATGTGCATCCATCCCCTCCCCTAACTCCCATAACATATGTGACTATCTGTCCACCCCTCTCACCTCATGCAGAGTCAGTGGTGCAGTAAGTCTTACCTCCTCCAGGCCCAGGTCCGCTTGGACGGGGGCTGAAAAGCACATGCTGTCTGAAAAAAAAAATTATCCTCACTAACCTGCAGACATCAGAAACTCCTGAGAAATGGCTCAGTTTCAAACTTGTAAACCCATTTAGGTGCGTTGTCAGCTCCCAGTTATCATGCTTTCTGCTCCCTTTTAGGGGTGAGCTCTTGGAGTCGGAGTTCTGATATTTGCATCAGAATTCAGCAGTTTCAAGTAAAATAAAACTGAATAAATACATTAAGCACAATAAGTTCATCCTCACAGATTCACACTGACATATATATTTAATGTTACCGTAATTGGGAGTATTAATGTCTTCCAAATTAACTATGCTAAATTCGAACCCCAACGTTAACTATGCTAAATTCGAACCCCAACATTAATCCTGAGTTTGGTAGATTCCCAAAGAGCTAAATAGTCATGTTTTATAATTTTAGTTAAAAAATACAAGCTTGTTTTATCTAGACTAGTTCCAAATAATAGTTCCAATAATAGCGCAATTAATAAATAATAATTCAAGTAATGACAATTTATGTTATCTTTTGGTGTTTATTAGGCAATAGAATAATCAGCATAGTGGACACTAGTCTTTACTTTGCTGCACATCAAGACCTTATAAGACAGCAGTTACAGTTTCCCAAAGTAACATCAGCAGTTCACCAGGATGCAAGCTACATCAACAAGTGTTAATCTAAGCCAGGGAGGATCTTTGTTAAGACTACCCTCGTCCTGTGTATCTGCATCCTCCCACATAGATTGATTAACCGAATTCATTGTGCTACAATGCCATCTACTGTTTGCTTTAAGTTATAGCCATACTTTTCTTCCCAGACTACTTAGTAGTACCATCCAGTGGTTCTTTTCATTTTATAAGGGTTTTCCATCAAAATTTCTCTGAAGCCTAATCCAGTTATTCTTTCAATTGTAATAATCTTTTCCACCAAAATAAATATCATAATTATAACCAAAGTTATGCCCTCACTATGGCAAAGAAATTACGAAGAAAATATAACAAACGTTTAAATGTAAATCTCCTACAATACAGGAGTGAGAGAGTTATGAGAACTGAAAATTTTGTAAGATGACAAGTATATTGGATATAAAACAGATTAATTAAAAGATAGGTTAAATCAAATGAGAAATTTCGAAAAAAAAATACTGGTATACTAGGAAAATATGTTGCAAATTCCATAGCTCCAGATAAGCTGGCAAACACAAAGGAATTGTCACCATGACTGAGAAATGTTGGAACACAAACAAGGTGACAAATTGGGCTAAATGTTCCATATATTTTTACTTAAGGTAGTCCAAAAACTATAGATATACACAAACTAAAGATATTGTAAGTGGGGAAGAAATAACGAATGTGGCTGCCTGAGCTAAAGGAGAACTTCTTGCAACATAAAATCAGTTATTGGATAGATTATTGGATAAAGATAGATTGTTAGTGCTAGATTGAGGGATTATAGAGAAAAATCAATAGAAGATAATATTTAGAGATTCAGTATCTTACAGTATGACCTGTTACCCATAAGGCAAGAGACTAAAGGTTCATGCACACCTACAAACTATCTGTCCAACTATCTGCCAAACTTGTCTGTTAAGCCCCATACAACTTTTGTTATGAAACAAGTTGAAACAGCTAAAAAAAGTATTTTGCTATTGTTCAAACAGCTGATAAGACTGATAAGAAGTCAATCCAACTGTTGGATTGACTTCTTATCAGTCTTATCAGATTTTTGAACAATAGCATAATACTTTTTTAGTTGTTTCA
Organism: Hyperolius riggenbachi; assembly: GCF_040937935.1. Taxonomy (NCBI): domain Eukaryota; kingdom Metazoa; phylum Chordata; class Amphibia; order Anura; family Hyperoliidae; genus Hyperolius; species Hyperolius riggenbachi. The sequence continues at coordinate 364,389,779 of NC_090646.1, forward strand.
ACTTGTTTCACAACAAAAGCTGTTTGAAAATAAGAGACGGCTGTTGAGTGGGTGAATGGGGGCTTAACAGACAAGTATGGCAGATAATTGGTCAGATAGTTGGTAGGTGTGTATGAACCTTAAGGGGAAAGAACAGAGTAAGCTGAGGACTGTACAGAAGTAAGTAGAAAGGATATACTGAAGAAATAATACTGAGCAGCATAATAAAATCTTAAGTAAAGGTTCCCATACACTTGTCCATTTTCCCTGGCAGATTTTATCAATGTAATTGAATCTGCAGCAGAGTGATACCCCAACATGGCTGCCCAATGGTAAATTTAATCAAATTTCTGTCCAAAATCGATCAAAGTAATCGATCTTGGAGGAAAGAAATCAATTAAAAACTGGTGATTAGGTGCATGGCTGTAGGGTCACAGCCAATCAGTGGAACCTCGGCCAGTCTCCTCCATCTAAAATTGGGCTCCCTCTATCCCATGCAGAGGACCGTTGACTAACATGTCTGCTGGCACACTCCTCCTATCTCCTCTCTACATCCCTACTAGAGCCCCTGTACCCTGTGACCTTGCAGAGTGTAAGTGTTACATAATGTACATGCTGCAGGGTCACAGGGTATGAGCTGCAAGCGGGGATGGAGAAAGAATATGTGAGGAGTGTGTTGATGGACAAGTGAGTGTGCTCCACTGCCAACACTCTGCCCGGGCCCGGGAGAAGCAGTAGATGGGGAACAACTGGGGGACCTGTCAGTCAGCTCTGCAGTGTGGAGGTGGATGCACTGGCAGTTCCATACATTTTTAATAGATTCTAGGTGAAATATATTAAAAATATTTGCTGTGTGTAGCAGTAATAGATCCCTCTTTGATCAGATTTTGATGAGAGAGGGATCTATCTGTTGAATCAGGTGACCATATGGTCATGTTTAGCTGAACAAGAAGAATGTGGTTGATACAACACCCATCACCTAAAACAATACTATCTGCTCTCCCAAATATTCGTGAAACATAAAGAAGTATGGTATCTATAAAAAAAAGTCAATATTAGAAAAGCAGGGACATTTAGGAACTTAGACAATGAAATACATAGAGAGACAAAATATGAAATAGAGGATGCAGAACTAAAGCAGGGTTTATAGAATAATACTAATAGGTTTTCTACAGGGAAACAAGGTAGAAATCATATAAAGGATGTAGAGGTGGGCACTCCACCAAGAAAAAAGAAAACTCAGCGGATTAAGCTCAAGAAATACAAGATTCACAAGAGGTGGGATAACAGCTTGTAAAAGAACTTTTTTTACAAGTATAAAACTACTATTAAATAAAATGTATGTTTAAAAAACATTTAAGTATTTTACAACTGATTCTGTAAAATGTGCACTGCCATGCAATGATGCATCATAACACCAAGTCACAACAGCATATTTGCAAATGATTCTATGAAATATATGCACCTTCATATAACCAAGCAGACCACACCATATTCAGTGGGTTTCAAATGATAGCACCACACAGTGGCCTCAATTCACGGAGCATTATCAAACACTTTATCAAACGTTTGATAATTTTCCTCATGGGTAAAATCTCATTTTGAATTCACTAAGGTGTTATATATTTGTTGAACGTTTTATCGGTAAAACATTCGACAAATATATAACACCTTAGTGATTTTAAAATGAGATTTTACCCATGAGGTAAACTATCAAACGTTTGATAAAGTGTTTGATAAACGTTTGATAATGCTCCGTGAATTGAGGCCAGTGTGAACGAGCCCTTTGGGAATTCTCTAAAATATGTTTTCTTATTAGTAGTATCTGTGTCTAAGAGAAAAACTGAAAGTAAAAATATATCCCAGATTTGGTGTTCTCCTAAAAGTTTGGGTGGTTTATCAATTATCATCCAAAAATGATCTATTTTCATTAACAATATCCCAATACTTACGTACTACAGTTCTAACTTTATTTGTTGTGTACTATATGGTGATGAAAAATACCCATTATCTTTGTCCTGTCTTCATCATCTGACCTCCCTTCCCTTCTTTAGTTTTCTCCAGCTAAGTACAACCGACACTGCACACTGCTGAGTTCCACAGATGCAGACCAAGGAGGATGCCACTTCTCACACAAGCACACAAAAACTTGCTTGGCCTTTGCAAATGATCATCTGGACAAAGAAGAAGACCTCTGGCCAGATGAAACAAACATTTCATTGTTTGGTCACAATGATGTTTCCTTCATTTGTTGTAAAAAAGGAGAAGCCTTCAACCCAAAGAACATCATCCCCGCTGTCAAACATGGTGGTGGGAACCTAATGCTTTGGGGATGTTTTTCAGCCAATGGATCAGGGAACCTAATCACAGTAAATGGCATTATGACAAAAGAGCAATATATGAGTATTCTCAATGACAACATCAGGCAGTCTGCAGAGAAACTTGGCCCTGGGCACCGGTGAACATTTCAGCATGCCAATGACCCAAAACACACAGCAAAAGTGGTGAAGAAATGGTTAGCAAACAACAACATTATTTTTTGAGGGGGAAAGATCAGGTGGAGTTTCTTTTAAACAGAATATCTTAAATATTGAATGATAATTATTTTTATTATGAGAGGGAATATTGTATTTAACCCCTTCCGGATGGCGGTTATTGAAATCTATACCCTGTTTGTGGTCTGCCTATTTCTGCCAGGGTGTAGATTTCACTCACCACTGCCACGTGGTCCCCTCGCTCTTGCAGTTCCAGCTGCTGTCGTGCACACGAGCGTACCCGTGACCACTGGAGTGTTCCCAAAGCTGATCAAAGTGCCTGTAACTAATGATTACTGGCATGAGCGAAATGCCGCTGGTCATTCTGAAAATGAAAGTGTAAACACAGTTTCCTGTGAATTCAATTATGGGGACATCTAGTGGCCAATATGTAAAAATGCACCCACATACATAAAATAAATAAATGCCCCATTAGGAATTAACTCCTTTCCCCCTCCCCATAGTTACCAAAATAAAACACTAAAAAAAAGTGAATGCATAAAAAAAGCTTGCTTAATATGTATGTCCTGAGGGTAGATTACTGTTTGTTTTTATTAATAGGGTGCAGTGAAAAAACACACACAACAGAAAAAATACACCTTTATTTCCAAATAAAAAATTGTCACCATAAATTGTACTAGGGACATAATTTAAATGTTGTAATAACCAGGGCAAACTAAAATGTGTGGGTTTTATATACAGTAACACTTTTTATTTTTAAACTATAATCGCTGACAACTGAGAAATAATTACATTTTTCTTCTTATTCCTATTAAAATGCATATAAAATAAAATAATTTTTATAAAAAAAGTACCACCCAAGGAAAGCCCAATTTGTGGCAAAAAAAGAAGGTATAGATCATTTAGGTGTGATAAGTAGAAACAAAGTTATTTGTTAATGAGTGGGAGAAGCATGACATGGGAAAATTGCTCTGGTGTTTCAGGGAAAAAAAACGCTTATTGGTGAAGTGGTTAAAACTTAGAACATTTTTTCTGATGTGTTTCATTTTGAAATCCATATGTTCACACAGAATATGTAATACCGCCTCGTACTATTTGCTTATAAAATGCATGTGTAATTAGTAAGCAGCAATGAATAGAACACATTACTTTTGTGCTTGTGTTCTCAGCAGCTTGTGCTGAATTTCAGTGGACAAACTGTACTTTATTCATTTTAACACCTGGAACAAATCCAAAGCAAAATTCAAATGAGAAAAGGCAGAGAGCCTTTTCTGTGATTAATGAAGGTATGAGCAAGCTTAACCATACTGAACTAACACAACAGGAGCAGCAGGGAGAAATTCACGCTAACAGATGGGCATAAATATCAAAGTAGTGTGAGAATGGTCAACTTCACGGAACACTCAGAGTTTATTGATTTTGCAGACAGCTGCTGGAGACAAGGTCTTTTCTAATCATCAATTTCTCAAGTGTGTTTCAATCTTTTCAGTGTTGCAAAAACCTTTTTGCACATTTTTCCTAAATGTGACTGTTATACAAAATTAGAAATTAATGAACAAAAAATACTATGTTTTTTTTAGCTCATCATATGCTTCCTCCTTTATGTACAGTCAGCCTACATTATAGCATGACCTTCAGCAGAATATATGTCAAGCTATGCTTGGGGAAAACAGTAGCCCAGTAACATGATATATTGAAGCATTGCATTAGTATATATACGTCTAAAGTAGGTCAAACGTACAGAAAGCACTAAAGATTTGCTATACAGTGAATATCTGCAATTGCAAATTGTTACATTACAGGTGAGATGAGAGGAAAACAACGTTTAATGTAATAACAGAAAATAGATCTATATTTGTGTAAGATACAGCTTGATTCTTCTGTTTGTGCTTCACGCAATTTCAGCAAAGGAATAGCTTTCTGTTTTGTACTAGAAAATGGTTTGCTGACTCCTCCTTCAACATCATGACATAGAAAGTTATTTACAGAACAAAAATTGCTACTGCTCCGTGCTCAAAAACACGATGGAAGAATGTTCTCATGCTTGTGATTTTTAGTGTGAAATTGTAGGTCAAGTTTGATGCCCACCGAGGACACTGTCTACATTATTTTTCCTCCACTCTGTCCTCAAGGCCTGATAAATGTGCATGTTTTGTGAAAATCCACAGAGGTAGTTAATCAGCTCTGATGAGACACTAATTACCCCACCTGTGAATGTTTGTGCTTTCCTGTGCTGTTGGTGGGCCTTGAGGGCAGGCTTGAGTAACAATGATCTACATGAGCTTTGTATATTCTCCTTCTGTTTTTTGTACCTCCTACCATCCAAAACATACCAGTAGATTAATTGGCTTTAACCGCTCCCAAATAGGTACTAGAATGTTGTCTGAAATTAGTTTGTGACTATTAGGAATATTGACCCTCAGCTTTTGTTTTAATCTCTACTCTACTGAATAGGTAGGGCCTCTCAAAAACACCCTGTATCATATTGACCTGGGAAGAGATCATGAGCAGAATCACTTTCATTTTGTCCAAATAATTTTGCACTTACAGGAATTTGACTTGGCAGTTGCTTAACGGACAAAGGCAATATGATACAAAGACAAACAGAACAGATATTACAAATCAGGGACAGTATATGAGTTAAAGTGATTGCAAACAGAGTGAGGGAGATTTCAAGTCCTAGCTGTTCTTTTGTGGTTCTGCATGAAGAATATTCCACGTGAGGAAAGAAGCTGTTCCTGTGCCTGAAAGTTTCTGTTGTAACTGACCAATATCTCACTCCTGAAGGCATACAATGACAGATGGAGTGAGGAGGGTGAAAGGGGTCACAGGCAATCTTGGTCACTCTCTTTCTGTACCTGCTAACTTAATCCTGCAGGGATGGTAAGCTACAGCCAATTATTTATTTTTCTGAATGGACGATGCCCTTCAGCCTTATCTTTTCTTGTATGGCGCATGAGCCAAACCAGACAGTAAAAGATGGTGCCATGATGGATTTGGTTATTGCAGTATAGAACTGCACCATTCATTTTTGTGGTAGACCAAACTTTTTCAGCTGCTATAGGTGATACATCCTCTGTTGCACTTTCATAATGATGGTGACAGTGTTGTTATCCCATTCTAACAAGTGGTGGTTGAGGGTGAAGTTATACACTCTAAGAAAAAAGCACAGAGACAAGGAGCCCAAATGGTGCAGTACGTCACAAAGGTTGTGGGTGTCTGTGAGAACAAAGAAAAAATGCTCACAAAGGTGGGTTGCACAGGGGCAACCGACCGCTATAAGCAGGTGAAGGTGCACAACCCCGACTCCACTTGGGTTACCAGGGGAAAAGGCACATACACTCTGATAGCCTACTGTACGTGGTATGAAACCACTCGGGGTAAGGAGTAGGAGAACACCCCTCGGCGGGGGAGTAAAGCACAGGGTAAGGTGAAGAGGCACCCAATATACAATAAAATATATGAAAAATAATTAAAATAGAAAAAATGAGGTGGTTTACCTCAAGTGTGACAATTTCATAAGAAAATGAATTGTATTACTACAAAGCACAGGCAATGAGTTTCGTGGGAACTTGCCCACTTCCTCAGGCCAAATAAAGTGCTCGTCCTTGAGGTAAGCCACCTCTTTTTTTCGATTTTATTTATTTTTTTTAATATATTTTATTAAATTAGTAAATTGGCCGCCTCTTCACCTTACCCTTTTCCCATTCTAGGTTGTTGGAGATTGTGGACCCAAGAAATTTGAATGACTCTACTTAGGTCACTGTTGATCCATTTATGATTAAGGGGAGGCGCTGGGGGTTCTCCTAAGGTCTATTATCATCCCCATGGTCTTAAGAACATTGAATTCCAAGCTGTTGTTTCTGCACCAGGAAGTAAGCTATCCCACTACATGCCTGGATGGTTAATTGGCTTTAATCACTCCAAAACAGGCACTAGAATGTTGTCTGAAATTAATTTGTGACCGCTAGGAACATTAGCCATCAACTTTTTTTTTATCTCTGGTGAATAGGTAAGGCATCTTTAAAACACCCTGAATCATATATACCTGGGAGGAGATCATAATCAGAATGGTTATCTGCTAATCCCCATTAAGAGTGAGGAGAACATTATGATTACCTTCTCTTGTGGTAATGGAAATGGCAAAAAGCCTGGAGAACATTGACAGTAGGCAGGCAGAAGTGCTTTGTAAAATAAGAGAGGATTCAAGCACCTGGCAGGGCACCCCAAATATTTAAAGACATAGCTAATTGATGGAATAGCACAAGGCAGACACTCACTGGCTTTATAATTGCTGAAATCCAGCCAGCATGTCTAAGTAGAACAGGTTGGAATTTTAGGGAATGAGGAGAGCTGCATGCTAAGTTTGAGGCATAACTACTGTAGATATACAGCTTAGCTGATTAAAGGGGCACTATTGCTAAATGTATCTATTTTAGACCCTTTAGCATACATATGTGTTGTTGGAGGATTGTTTTATCACATTATGGACTCTTTTGCGAATGTTTTTGATTTCTGTCAATAAACATTTAGAGGCATGCATTCACGTCAGTTGTTTTACCTTTCCGACGCCAATGCAGCCTATACCATTCTGAAAGAGGGAGGCATCTTGTGCTGTATAGTGAGTGGCCATTATTTTCCACCCCTCTGGCCATCTCATGTATTTTTGCCCCCCTTGTAACTGCTCTATCGAGCAGTTATTTAGCTTACAGCAGCCCCCGTAAAGAGATGGACGCTGCCTCCTCCGTGCTGCATACCATGTTGTAAGCGGCTGTGTGTAAGCTGCCTGGCCGCCAAGGACTCCGTTTTCCTGTGCAGGCAATGAAACGGACACTTATTGTTGTCCGTTTCCATGGTAACCTGACCGGCTTTTTGCTCTGCGCAGGCTTGCAGTGGCGGCATCAAAGAGCTCACACAAGCCCTGTAGCTGTGTGTTGCTCTTGTTTGCAAATTGATGCGTATTCATTTATTTCATTTCTGCAAACAAGAGCAACACACAGCTACAGGGCTTGTGTGAGCTCTTTGATGCTGCCACCGCAAGCCTGCGCAGAGAAAAAAGCCGGTCAGGTTACCATGGAAACGGACAAGAATAAATGTCCGTTTCATTGCCTGCATAGGAAAAGGGGTCCTTGGCGGCCGGGCAGCGTACACACAGCCGCTTACAACATGGTACGCAGCACGGAGGAGGCTGCGTCCATCTCTTTACGGCGGCTGCTGTAAGCTAAATAACTGCTCGATAGGGCAGTTACAAGGTGGGCAAAAATACATGAGATGACCAGAGGGGTGGAAAATAACGGCCACTCACTATACAGCACAAGATGCCTCCCTCTTTCAGAATGGTATAGGCTGCATTGGCGTCGGAAAGGTAAAACAACTGACGTGAATGCATGTCTCTAAATGTTTATTGACAGAAAACAAAAACATTCGCAAAAGAGTGCATAATGTAATAAAACTATCCTCCAACAACACATATGTATGCTAAAGGGTCTAAAATAGATACATTTAGCAATAGTGCCCTTTTAAAGCTTCCCTAACAACCTAGGCACTAGTTTATAACTGATTTGACATTTAAAACCACTATAAACCATTACATTTTTCATCTTCCTGTTAAGTTAAAGGGGCACTATAGCGAAAAACTGTAAAATTTAAAATATGTGCAAACATATACAAATATGAAGTACATTTTTTCCAGAGTAAAATGAGACATAAATTAAATTACTTTTTTCCTATGTTGCTGTCACTAACAGTAGGTAGTAGAAATCTGACAGATGTGACAGGTTTTGGACTAGTCCATCTCTTTATGGAGGATTCTCAGGGATATATTTGTTTTCAAAAACACTTAGTGAATGGCAGTTGCTCTGTCCAGCTGCCAAAAAACTGTGTAGCGAGCAGGGAAGCTGGCCAGCATCATTGTTTAAATCCTTTTTAGGGAATATATTTATAAAGAATAAACGTCTTTCTGAGAATCCCCTCTAAAGAGATACAAATACATATTTGTATATGTTTGCACATATTTTAAATTTTACAGTTTTTCGCTGTAGCGCCCCTTTACATTTATTGAGCAAAATGCAATTTCTGTTAAAATTTTGCAAACAAAGCGTTGAGGCAAAAGCCGTTTTTTAACTCGTCCTTGGAAGTTCATTAATTAAAAAAAAGTATATGGCATGTTTAGTAGAAAAAACGGTACTTATCCGTTAGCCGGGCGCATCCTCTAGGTGGCGACAAAACTCCACCAGAGTTACATCTTTCCCTACTATCCATGTCGGCCTGGAGGGGGAATAGTAATTAGCGCCACCTGCCGGATGCGCCCGGCTAACGGATAAGTACCGAAAAAACATGCCTGTTTTTAGGTTGCTATAGTTATAAGAACGGTGCTCAGCCTCAAAGTTTTCCATGTTTATACTGTTATTTATTTGTATTTTAGTGGGAATTGCCAAACATATTTTTAGAATGATCAGCACATTATTGAACCTAAAATGTTGTTGCCCTTTTTATTGTAGTGAACAAAATAGAGAAAAATGTAAGAACAATAATATTTTTTTTTTTTTAAAGTCAAACTTTATTGAATTTTGCATTTTAATATACAGCACAGGCTGGAACGGTCAGCCTGAACAGCTATGACAACATAACACAGTCCTATACTACTGTACAGCTGCAGCAGAGCAAAGATACCCTCCCCCGACATGTTGTTCAGGAGTTAGTATCTGAGAATCACAGGTACACCAATTTCCTGTTTTCAACCTAGCTGAGGTCTAAGTCAGTTGCGTCCAGCCAACGAAACCAGACTTTTTCGAATTTTTTGTTGGCACCTCGCCTTTCATAGACCTCTTTAAGGATGCAGACTTCTTTATTTATGTAGTTAACCCATTCCGCTCCCGTGGGTGGATTGGGTTGGTTCCAGTGTAGGGTGATTAATTTCTTAGCGTAGAATAGCAAGTTGCGATATAGCAGTTGCTTGGGAGGCGCTAGGATGTGTGAATTTATAATACAAAGGAGATAATACTTGGGGAGACGGCCAATAGAGGTTCTGGGGAATAATTTAAGGACCCATTCCTCGATTTCAGTCCAGTATTGCAGAAGGTGCGGACAGCTCCATATAACATGAATGAATCCAGCGTTTTGCTGACCACATCTGTTGCAGTGGCTGGATGTTTGTGAATTAAATCTATGCAGTTTATCTGGGGAAAGGTAGGCCCTGTGTAGTAGCTTAAGGGCTATCAACTTGTTTCTGGCAGAAATGCATGAGACATAAGTATACTGCAAAGCTTCTTCCCAGTCAGGGGGTTCCAATTCTGGTATGTCTACTTTCCATTTTTCAAAAAGTTTTAGCATAGATGGAGTGGAAGTAGGGAGGATTGTTTTGTAGAGCGATGATAGAGCTTTGGGAAGGTCCTTCAAAGCTGTCTTTGATTCTATAAGGGATGTGGAAACCTCAAGGGAGGTATTATTGGAAAGGAATTGTGCTTGGAAGGCATGGCGGAGTTGCAAGTATCGGAAGAAGTATTTGTTTGTGAGTTGATATTGGGATTTAAGTTTATCGAAGGACATAAGTTGGTTGTTTTCTATTATATCCTTAAGTCTGTATATCCCACTGTCTGCCCAAATGGAAGGATCAGGGATTGAGAGGAAGTGGGGGAGAGAAGCATTGTTCCAGAGAGGAAGGTACGGAGATACTTGTCCTGAGGGGCACTGCATTTTCTTAATTTGCTCCCAGACTGTAATTACCGTCTTCATTGATAATGTTAGTTTGTCAGAGCATTTGGTACCCCTGTATGGGAGACTGGCCAAGGCCGTGTAGGAGCCCATAACTGCCGCCTCCAAGGCTGTGGCGGGGTTATCTGGCGATCGGGAAAACCACCATCTAATGGTGACTAGAATGGCTGCCCAATAATAAAATTTAAATACAGGGATGCCGATCCCTCCTGCCTCTTTGGGTAACTGTAAAGTTTTTAGTGCTATTTTGGGAGTTTTTGCGTTCCACAGGCACGAGGAGATGGAAGAGTCTATGACCTTAAACGTTTGGTTACTAATTATTGCAGGGGAGTTGCGGAAAATATAATTAAATTTGGGGAGAAGATTCATTTTGATGGCGTTGGCTCTGCCTAATAGTGTTAAGGGGAGTTTCTGCCATGCCTTGCACTTGTCTTTGAGTAGCTCCATTGCGGGTTCCACATTTAGTTTTGAGAAGTCGGAAATGTTAGTGGTGAACTTAATCCCTAAGTATTTCAGTTCAGATACCCAAGTTAGTTGGGATTGTCTTCCAGGAGGGGGAGGTGCTGGGTCAATAGGAAGTACCAGGGATTTTGCCCAATTTATTTTAAGGCCAGAGTAGAGGCCGTATTCTTGGATTACCCTGAGGGACATCTCCAGAGAGGGACCCGGATCATTGAGATACAGTAGCAAATCGTCTGCATATAATGAAATCTTTTCGTGCAATTCACCTATCTGTAGGCCTTTAATTGTTCTATCAGCTCTGATTTTAATAGCCAGGGGCTCTATTGCCAATGCAAAGAGGGAGGGAGACAGGGGACAGCCCTGCCTCGTCCCCCTTCCCAGGGCAAAAGGTGCTGAGGTCTGAAGACCGGTTTTAACCCTGGCTATAGGTAGATGATACAAGGCTTGGATCCACTTCAAAAACTTGGGCCCGAACCCAAATCGACGAAGCGTCTCCATGAGAAATCCCCACTCAACAGAATCAAACGCTTTTTCAGCGTCTAGGGAAGCGATTATCCTAGTTCCTAAGTTGTCGTGTTTAATGCTAAGATTAGTAGTTAGGCGGCGGATGTTGATGTCAGTTCCCTTCCCGGGGACGAATCCCGATTGATCAGGGTGAATCAGAGACGAAAGGACCTTGTTGACTCTTATGGATAATATTTTGGCTAGCAATTTGTAATCTGTGTTGAGTAGGGAGATCGGCCTGTATGATGAGCAATTAGTAGGGTCTTTTCCTGGTTTGGGGATAATCACTATTAGTGCTTCTGCCATCGATTTGGGTAGTGGCTGGTCGTTCTGAGGTAGGTGAAAAAGGTGAAGCAGTCGGGGGCCTAAAGTGCTTCTGGATTTTTTAAAGAATTCAGGTGGGAGGCCATCCGTACCAGGCGATTTATTGGTGGGCATTAGATCTAGTGCAATGTCTAGTTCCTCTCTGGAGATGTCCCCCTCGAGATACTCCCTCTCAGAGGGGGTAAGCATAGGAAAATGGATACCATTTAAATAGTCAGACATCATAGAGTCCGTATGTTGGACAGAGGATGCATACAAGGCCGAGTAGTAGTCCCTAAAAACCCGGTTGATTTCCTGTGCATCGTAGATTGGGGTATTGTTTTGGTGAGAAATCATGGGAATATGCGGGATAAATTTTTCTTGTCCGATAAGACGGGCAAGCATTCGACCAGTATTGTCGCCCTGCTCGTAAATACGGACTCTCTGGAGTTTAATGTTAGATTGAGTTACATTAGATTGTCTGGTTGTGAGGGCGGAAAGGGCCGACTGCCAGTTAGAGTAAGACTCTGGTGTTTGTTTGTTAATGTATTCGTTTTCTTTGGTCTTAGCCTCCACTTCAGCATTTGAAAGAAGCATTCTGTTCTGTTCCCTAGCGTATTTAATACCAGAAATAAAGGAGCCTCGCACTACGGCCTTGTATGCATCCCATATCATTTGTGGTTCTGCTGATTGTTCATTATCTTGCCAGTAATGAGCAAGAGGCTGTTTGGTGACTTCTTCTACAAATTGATTATTCAACCAAATTGGGGATAGTTTCCACGCAGGTCGAGTCGTTGGTTTCCCAATCTTAAGGGACAGCTCCAGGGGGGCATGGTCCGAGATCCCCCGAGGGAGGAGCCTGAGACCCTCCACCCCAGGGGCTAAATCCGGGGAGGCCAGGAACATGTCTATTCTAGATAAAGTCTGGTATGTAGTGGAATGGCATGTAAAGCCGTTAGTAAAAGGATATCTCTCTCTCCATAAATCTATAAAGCCTGAGGAGTCAATCCAATGTTTAAATACTTGCGAATCTTTATTAGATGGTGTTAGTCTATCTTTCTGGGGGGAAATCACCATGTTGAAGTCGCCGCACAGCAGGGTCCTACCGTCTGGCCATCTATTAGTGCAAGTAATAATTTCTTTTAATAGTTGAATATCAGCAGGAGGAGGTAAGTATAGGCCCACCAGATTCACCTCGTTCCCATGGAGATTGGCGTGGACTATAACGTATCTGCCAAATGTGTCAATTTTTAAATCTAGTAGTTGAAAAGGACAGTTTTTATGTATAAGAATTGACACACCTCTTGCATAAGTAGAAAAGGTGGAAGAGTAGTAGGCTGAAATATATGGCTTTTTTAGCGAGAGGACCCTGCTGCCCGTCAAGTGGGTTTCCAAGAGGACAACTATATCAGGCTGATAATCGCGTAAGAAGGTGAATACCAGGGCTCTCTTAACTTTGTCGTTGAGCCCTCTGACATTCCAGAGGATTACTTTAGTGCTAATGATGGAGAGAAAAACATATCATAGCATGGTGTCGCGATAACTCAGACCTACAGATTTTAAAGCGGGGAGGGAAAGCCCTGGGTACTTTGTGCTGCTGCAGTAAAGACAATACAATTACATATAAACAATATAACATATTTACACCCCATGAAGACCAGGTTGGTGTCTTCATTTCTTCACCTTGTCCCACCCTGCCTCAACCCTTAAACTAGCTGAAGCTTAATCCCTGAACTAACTAAACTGTAGTGGCTAAGCGCTCCCCCAACAATACACTGTGGCTAAAAGTTGTTTTCAAAAGAAAGAGATGGCAGCCACGACCATCCCCTCTCCAAAAGGTATCGTGACCGGTGCTGGGAGAGTTATCTGCAGGATGCATGTGAGGTCCGCAGCCAATAATGTTATTAGGCGACATGGCCCCATGTGGTCAGATAAGCACAAAGTACGGTGCAGGGGATAGGGCCCGAGTACACTGCCAATGGGTAAGGAATCCAGGTACAGTGTCTGGCACATATCAGATTAGGTGACTCCTAGTACAGAAAAGGAACGTTCTGGGATGTGAGTTCAAAATGAAATGGCTTCTCCTGTGTTCCCCAGGTGGGTAAAAACAAACCGTGAGTTGGCCTCTCACATGAAGAGGCCAGGTGCCCGGAGGTGTACCGTGCTATGCCCGGGTAATCAGTACCACAATTAGGGATATCAGAGTACTCACTGCGAACCTGCAAGTCGGTAGGAGGGCTAGAGTGCACCAGCCAGAGCGAAGGCCATTGTGGCAGATCTTCAGCCTTGGAGCGTGTCGAGCCAGGCGGATGCAGCTTCAGGCGATTGGAAAAAGCGTAGTGATTCTCCATCTTGAACTCTCAGGCGCGCAGGAAAGAGCATAGCGTAGGGTAGGCCTTTGGTGCGCAGCCGTGACTTAACATTTTCGAAGGTTTTCCTCCTTTTCTGGGTCTCCGGGGAGAAATCCGGGAAGAACATCAGGCGCGTGTTCTCGTAAGTTATGTCCTGGAGTTTCCTGGCCTCTCGTAGGATTGTATCTCGGTCCTGGAAGTTTAGTAGTTTAAAGATGAATGGCCGCGCAGGAGAGCCAGGGGGAAGGGGTTTAGAGGGGATGCGGTGTGCTCTCTCTACTATAAAGCAGGTAGAGAAGGCCGCTTCAGGCATTAAACGTGTTAGTAGGGTTGTGATAAAGGATACCGGGTTCTCTCCTTCGCTTCCCTCCGGGAGGCCCATGATGCGGACGTTACTGCGCCTATTTCTGTTCTCAGAATCCTCAGCTCTTTCTTCCAAGCGCTTCACTTTGCGTACAAGGTCAGCCGATGTTGCTGATGTAATGGCCGAGGAGTCTTCGATGTTGCTTACTCTCTGCTCTACCTGCGTAACTCTGTCGCGAATGGTAGAAACATCATGGCGGAGCGTCATCATCTGAGACTGAAGGTGATCAATCTTGGTACCAAGAGTATCCCCTGTAGAGCTGATCAGATCTTTGCACGCCGTTATAGCAGCCATAAGTTGGTTCAGATCCGGCTGTTCCTCTGCCGCCATTGGTGCTGTGGTTTGTGTGGCCTTCACTCGGGCTGCAGGCAAGATGGCGCAGGTTTGAATGCCGCGTGACTTGCCTTGCTTTCTTTTCGTCTCCGGCGGGTCCACTCCAGTCGCCCCCTTTACCATACTCCCTCCACCGGTATCAGGGAGTAGTTCCGCCTGTTTTAGGTTATTGAGTCCGGTAATAAAGCAGGATTTAAGGGCGGTTAGGAGAGGGTTAGTCGGGAGCTCCGAGGTTTAGCGTCCGCTCAGACTGCGCGCATAGCCACGCCCCAAGAACAATAATATTTATTTACCTTTCACTGCACATTGTCACTTGAAATAGTAACAGTATGTGGCTGCAGGAGTTGTTCAATGATATTCAAAATGTTCCTACTTGGACATGGTTCAATCAAGTGCAGCTGCAATTCAAAACATTAGCATCACAATCATCAGCTCAAGTGACTGCAATTGAAGTTAGTGGGCCGGGTATTGCTACTTTTCCTGACAAAAGTCATCCATGTCAAGATCAGTATCCACTGAGTTAAAAAAAAATATATGTTTTTCTTGTACATTTAGGAAGATAACTTCAAATTCTTTGTATTGCCTGCTTTCTTTGTACTGAGATATGCTGAAATTTAATTGACTTAAAGTGGAATAAAACTCTGACATACCATACTATATTACCTATACAGTTACCATATTTGCTTTTGTGCACAAGCAATATTGTCCATTTACAAATTACAAGTTCCTAAAGTACAGTTTATCTGCTCTGCAATCTGCCATTGCATTTTATTCAAATGTGCTATAATTATACATTAAAACCTTCTAGTAAGCTCTTCTGAACTGTGTGCCTGCTTGAAGCAGAGAGAGCTCGTTTTCAGCACAGCTAAAAATGTACCAACTGAGGAATGTAAACAAAAGATAATGGTCTTGATTCACTAAGCTGTGCTGCTAAAGCAGCGCAGCTTATTGAGAGCAGAGAGTGTTATAATGCCTGTGCACGCTATGCAGCCATAGCGTGCGTAGTGAAATTACGCTGTGCTTAGCTAGTGTAAAGGGTGCTTCATTACACTTAAAAAGCACTCCACTGATCCTGCCCGGAGCCCAGCGGGTACAGTAGCTTCAAAGTACGAGATTCCTGCACTTTGATTGGCCCTGTAGGTCAGAACATTCTCTAGCTCTTGTCCTATCAAATATACCCAGTTAGTATCAGACAGAGCTTTCCTATCACAACTTTTCTTCCAACAGAGCATGCCCCAGTGATTCCTGGCCATCTATGAAAACACCTCTTCAGTCTCACACTGGCATGTCCACAGTTATATGCACTAGTATGCGGGGAGCGGAGGTCTAAGCTTGAGAGCAAGAAGGAGTCTGCTGACATTAAAGACGAGAAGCAGTAAACAACTCAGCAAAAAAGTATTCTGTTGCCAACATTCATCCCAGATTTTAGTAAGGCAAAAGATACAGAATTATCGTATGCTTGTTTTGACTACCTGCGACTCAACCCGCACCCGCAGCTCGATTCAATTCGGGTACCAGCACCCGAACTGCTGCAGGCCCCTAGCCTGTGGATCTTATCCGTATAAAAGAAAGTGACAGTTGTAACAGGAATTGTATTTTTTGAGTGAAGAATGGTAAATATAATACAATATTTACCAGTGTACTCACTATCTCTTCATGGAATGAAGTGGAAGGAAGGATATCAACTAAAACAGCACTACATTGTTCTCCTGAGTACCTCAGAGGAACTAAGTGCTAATGTTATGGGCAGTATGGTGGCGTAGTGCTTATCGATCTCGCCTTGCAGCGCTGGGTCCTCGGTTTGAATCACGCACAGGGCACTATCTGCACGGTGTTTGTATGTTCTCTCCACACATCTGCATGGGTCTCTTATGGTCACTCTGCTTTCCTCCAATATCCCAAAAACATACAGATAAGTTAATTGGCTTCCCCCTAAATTAGCCCTAGACTACCATACATACACTACACAGTATATGACTATTGTAGGGATTAGATTGTGAGCCCCTCTTAGGGACAGTTAAGTGACAAGACAATATATTCTGTAAAGTGATGCGGAAGATGTTGGTGCTATAAAAATATTACATAGTAATGAATACTAATAATGCTTATTAAAAGTTACAAACTAATAATCACATAACTGGAAAATAATTCAACCTATGTGTTATGCATGTGGTTTAGTATAGGTATGAGTAGTTAAAGAAGCTACAGTATATAGGAATGGACTGGTAAGATTTAGGAAAAATATTTTGATAAATATATTAATTCAAATTCAATTTCACTTTAGAAAAAATGGATAGTTTATTACATTTTTTTTAAAAGCATACGAAGATAGAGTCCTTTATTGGCCTCTCTTACTAAAGTATATAATGAGGCTATTGTATGATTAACTTATAAACTAGAGGTAGCCCTTCAGAAGGAAGCAAATGCTGACTTGTCATCTGTCATGTAAAGAAAACTGTTGACAGACCAGTAGTTCTACATACCTCTGAAGGAGTACCTCTGGTTGTCATCTCCTCCTCTGTGCTACAGCCCTTTTTAGGGCCAAACTGGCCATGTGACACAGAGGTCCCAGCACTGTGATAACCATGAAACTGACAGATAATGTGCTGACTTTGACTGGGAGTGTCTAAAACCCTATTTTAGTAACTTATGAGTGTCAGAACTGTGAAATAAGAAATGTTTCCAACTTTAGATAGAAAGGTAAGCAAAATTATTCATGCTTTACGTTAGTCATTTTTTTCACTAAGTTAGCAACACCAGTTTAGCATTTTGCCCATTGGTGTATCAAAATACATACTCTGAAAATAGCTAGATCCGGGTGCAAATAGCTCTCTTGTACTCCACTTTTAACGATATCGAAATTTCGCTGTATTCTTGAATGTCTACATATATTCCGAAGACAGACAGTGCTGCAGGTTTTCTTTTAGATACTACAATGGACAGTGACAAATAAATATAATCAATTGAGTATCCAGTTATATGGGTTATTCATAGGGGTCATAGAAAAGAGAATTGAACTTGTACTTCCTATGATGTGTAAAATACAAAGAAGTGGTTTCATTGCTGCTACGCAGACACATTAAACAGTGTGATAACAATAATTCTGCTTTTGCACTTATCTTCTGAATGTAATAACTTGGAATATGTTATATAACCATGCTCAAAGGCTTTTCCTTGAGCTACCTAATTGGTGATTAGAACTGTCTGCAGGAATAATCTACATCTGTAAATTGCCTATAATATCTAAAAGCAGTGTGCATCATTACATTATTCAGGAATAAACCAAACACTGTCAAATAGACTAAATGCTTCTGCAATATACTGTAGGTTTCAGTTGTGTGCCTCTCATACAGAGAAAATAAAGATTTCAATGGCCTGACACAGTACGCATTAACATTCACCTGACAGCTGTCTGACTAGCAAGCCTGGTTTAATCGCACCACTTAATATGCATACTTTTCCTTAGCTGCATTATTAAGTATTCCGGCATTTAAAACTGAATCTTGACCTTGAAAACAGAAAATATTTAAAGTAATATATGTAATTAGGGCAGTCTGCTCATTAGGATTGATCTATGAAGGATGGGAGAATTGTAAGCAAAGATCAACCAATGGTATTTTAGCTTTCATTTTGAACTTGCATTGAGGGAATTAAACACAGGGTATGATTGGTAGCTACCAAAATCAGTTCATTCTTTTCTGTTTTGTAGCTTCTAAACATGAACGTCCTAGTTCATGTAAAAATAATACTAATACGTTGTGCATTTAAAAATTCCATTCCAAAAATGCTTTGTTTTTGTTTTATAAAAATCTACACATCTAAATTTACAGTTGCAATGAAGGAAAGATGCTTAGATCCTCATCATGGTCATTAGGTAGCCTCCTATATTCTCTTCTCTTTTCTGCAATGCACAAGTCGCAAAACACCCTTAGTGATGCAGTCATGTTGTATGTGTGTGGGGGTAGGGAAGATGGGTGGTATAATTAGCGTCAGTAACCAGAAATAAGTAGCTGCAGGAAGGATCACTACTGACCCTGTCTCCTTAATGATGTATAGTACAGCCCAGCAGTAAAACACAACTGGGAAACTTGAAGTGTTGGTGAATTAGTTGAAGTGGTAGAGAGTTAGGAGCCTGTATGACATTGACAGTTAAGATCTTGCCACCAGTGATCTACTCTGTTAGCAAGTATAATTTTTAATATTGCATACATTAATTATTATACATAATAAATGTAAATGCACACTTTTTTTGTATTTAAATTGTAATTATGTGGGAATAGGCCTTACAGGGTGCTTATAGTTAAGTGAATAACATCCACAGTACCCCTAACAATTAGGAAGCCGTTCATTTCGGTACCCTTTTCAGTTATTTCATAATGCAATGCAAATTACGGCTATTAATAACTGATCAACGTCCGTTCTTTAGCAAGTGGCTATAGTATATGCCAGCCAAGAGGGTTAGTGTTAGATGTTTGGAGGCAGGGTTAGTTAGGCAATAGGAGCGTGAGTTAGTGTAAGAATGGGGTCCAGGTAAGTCAAAGGGAAAATATAGATAAAAACATATTATTACTGATATTTTCACTATGGGCATCACCTGGAGCCCAACTCACTAAGCGGCAATGCAATTCATACACCACAAATTATGTTATTTGAAAAGAAAAGACACCCAGTATAAAATATGAGATACAACCTTGTTAACAGCAGACAAAAAAGCTTCTTGTACAGAAAATCCCAATATAGTTCAAGGTAAATGAGGCGGCTTGTGCACTATAGTACCTTTTTCAAACCCCAGAGTATAAATATCATGCGTATAATGTGTATAATGTGTTTGTTGTGTTCACTTGTTCAGGAGCAGTATAATGTTTTTTAAGAAGGTTTGCTGACCATAAGATGCACTTTCCCCCCCCCCCCCAAAACTGGGGAGAAAAAGTCACTGCACCTTATGGTCCAATTCTGACAAGCTCTAGTCCCATGTGTCCCCCCAAATGAATGTTGCTGCCAATGTGCTATCCACATACCTCCCCCTCCCTCCTGCCTGCTAGCCACCAACCTTCCTTTTCAGTTTCCTGGTGGCCCAGCTCTCCCTCTATGCCCACTGTCAAACAAGCTGTGTGGTGTGCTGTCCCTCACTGGCACCCAGATATACTCCATTACTACTAGGAGGACACAGAGGGGGACACAAGGACAGAGGAGGTCACAAGGGGGACAAAGGAGGACTCAAAAGGGATAGGAGGACACAAGGGGCAAAGGAGACAACGGGACAGAGAAGGTAACAAAATGGAAAAAGGAGGACATGGGACAGGTTCAAGGGGGACACAAGATGTACAGGGAAAGCAAAAGGAGTACAAAAGAGGTACAAAGGGGGACATAATAATAGCGGGTAGAATATCCACAAGATGCCCCTGCATCATGGCCACACATGGTTTAGTATATTTTTCCCTGGTTTTTTGTCCTCTAATCCTGGGGGCGTCTTATGGTCAGGAACATCTTATGGTCCAAAAAATACGGTAAGTGCGTGCAGATAAGTGGAGTTGGATCTAATATAAATGCTTCATATGAAGAGATCAATAAAAGTGGAATCTAGTGCAATAGTACATCTCCCTCAAGTACCATCCTAAAGTGTTTCTTTGACTGCTATGTAATGCAGTGGTAAAAAAGGATGGTGAACTTTAAGTGTACTGTTTTATGTTGTGCATCAATTGTTTGATTACCAGGTTCTTTTTGAACATATTGCCCTTCCTGTACTGTTAAAATGCTTGTCTAGCTGGAATATTTTTCACACTTGAAATATGTGCAAAACATAGAATTTAAATTAGGATTTGCAGGAAGATAAAAGATAATTGAGTTTTGTAGCTGTACATGAATGCCTTACATGATCGATTAGTAGGACATTTTACATAAAACTTTCCCTTTAGCATATTCTGTGGCTGCTCTGTATGTCTTTTGGGTTACATGATAAAGGTTTAGTTTGACAGTGCTCCAGATCTGTTTGATGATTTATTTATTTTATTTAGTCAGCTTCCAAGAGTAGCCTACTAATCTTTTAGGCAGATTATTACAACCAGAAAACTTTATTTGATGTGCTAAATCACTGTGACCTTTTAAATTGGACTGCCGTCTATAAAACAGTTTGTTACTTTACCATATAAATTAAAAATGGCGTGAACATGTTAGAAAAGCAGTGGAGATTATTGTGAAAATTTAAACAAGGTTTAATAACTGTACCTGAACTCAACGCTGAAATTCACTTTTGATATTGGTATTTATAAAGTATACTTTGCTGATCATTTAATTTTCTGTAAATGGCTGCATCACAAAGCAATTTATCCAAATCAACCATCCAATAAGATATAAGAGTATTTTCAGTAGCTGCAGTCTTACTGTTTGTGGACGATAAAGGTTTCAATACATAAAGATGTGTTGGGCTGGGGCATAGCACCTAGGTTTTCTGCATACACATGCTTCAGAGGGCATTTATATTGGGCTCAATGGTTTCTTGACCTTTTCACATTCTATCCATTTAAATATGATTTGAGATTAAGAAAAAAGCTAAATCATGTATCCCAACCTCTTGTTTCTCCATTTCTTTAGATTGTAAGCTCGCAAGGGCAAGGCTTTCTCACCTTTTTGCGTCTTGGAATTCGTATACATTTTATTCATGTTACTTTTGTCACTGTTATTACCAATTCTGTATTTTGTACAGACTCAGTGTTTTGTTACCAGTTCTGTATTTTATAAATTCATATATACCATTTGTCTGTATTATTATGTACCCCATGTTTGTTTCTTACTTTGTACAGTGTCATAGAGTATGTTGCAGTTTTATAAATCGTTAATTATAATAATAATAATGTATACATACATTTTATTATGTAGTTTCAGCTAAATTAAAGCATAAAGGAAGGAATGTCTGAATCCATACACAATTATGCATTATTCACAAATATATATGGCCAAGTGGTGACACAGATGGTGTTATAATTGGATAAATAATAACTCAGATTTTTTGAACTGCGCTCTCCACCTCCCTATAAATCAAGTGAACAAATGGCACATAGCATAACTCCGTAAACAAGTACTATGGCAATCAACACCCGTGTGAACAATGTGCTCGTGCTGCAACCGTGTATCCACTCCCAGTCTAGAATGCGCTCACCAAATTACAGCCACCTCAAAGCCAGGTGGGTCTAGCGTATATTTCATAGATAAGTCTCAGGCACTTTAAATCTTCAATCCTTGTTTAATATTGCATCAATCCAATCCGGACTCATAAAAGTTTTAAAATATAAAAAAACACATCATAGTGTACACTGTTTAAAAGTATAATTCGCCGCACACTGATTGCGCACTTACATATATCCTCTTGTCATCTAGCATATCATGAGCGGTGGCAGCGGGTTCTGTCCTGGCCTCCGGCATGGGGTGAAACGGCATCCCGTATCCCTCCTAGTGTCCGTCCGCCTAGGTCCTCGCTGGCATACCCTCCTTGCTCTACTATTCCGAAGGACTCCCAGTGCAGTGACGTCAGACGCGCCGGCCGTAGCTCCGCCCTACGCGTTTCGTCTACTCAGACTCATCAGGGGCTGATGAGTCTGAGTAGACGAAACGCGTAGGGCGGAGCTACAGCCGGCGCGTCCATGCCCGGAGGCCAGGACAGAACCCGCTGCCACCGCTCATGATATGCTAGATGACAAGAGGATATATGTAAGTGCGCAATCAGTGCGCGGGCGAATTATACTTTTAAACAGTGTACACTATGATGTGTTTTTTTATATTTTAAAACTTTTATGAGTCCGGATTGGATTGATGCAATATTAAACAAGGATTGAAGATTTAAAGTGCCTGAGACTTATCTATGAAATATACGCTAGACCCACCTGGCTTTGAGGTGGCTGTAATTTGGTGAGCGCATTCTAGATTGGGAGTGGATACACGGTTGCAGCACGAGCACATTGTTCACACGGGTGTTGATTGCCATAGTACTTGTTTACGGAGTTATGCTATGTGCCATTTGTTCACTTGATTTATAGGGAGGAGGAGAGCGCAGTTCAACAAATCTGACTTATGTGTAAACCTGGAACCCTGAAACAGCGATCCCACAACTGATTTTGTATGAGACTGTCTGCAGTAAGGTCTGATTGACAATCTTGGGACGATTACAGTAATTTCCTTTTAGGCTGAAGAAGCTTGTGGACTTTTATATAATAGCGTTCGATATTCAATTGTGCATAATTTAGATTTGACAGCGCAGCTCTATTTACTTTACTGATAAATAATAGCTAGGTCCCTCTTGGGTATCAAAAATAGAAAACAAACTTTATTTAGGTTTGGCATATGTGTGGCAAAACAGCTTTAAAAACAATTAAAAGTAGCCATACAGAGCGCACCACAACAACCACTCACCATGCATGCATAGCCACTCATACACCCCTTCTGGCACCGGTACCAATGTCCCTTTCTTCAGAGAGGGGGAGAGGATTGCAGCAGCAGTAAGCGTAATTGTTAGTCTTCAGCTTGCAAGCACATGACACTACTTTTCAGCTGACATTTTAATGTCTCACCACACAAGTGTACTTCCGTCCAGTCGTCCAGTACTCCGGGCTATTCTGAACAGATCCCCCACAAAAGGTCAGGGCAGGGCCGGGCCGAGGCATAGGCTGGAGAGGCAGTGTAGGAGGGGGCGCACAATTCATTCAGTTGTCATTCCTAATTGTGTATGAAGCAGAAAGAAATAAGAAAAGGGAACATAGCAGTGACTGCAAGCCAGATAACTAGAGATTAAGGTGTTGGGGAGGTTGGGGGCCCTGGGGTGCCTTTTAGTCTAATAGCAATCAGTGTGTGACGGCTGGGGTGGGAGGGATGGAGGGGCGCACTTTGGTGTCTCAGCCTTGGGTGCTGGAGGACCTTGTCCCAGCTCTGGGTCAGGGTCAGCAGTACCCAGTCGTGAGGCCTACGTGATTGATGGTCGGCAAGCCAGCTCAACCTGTTCCGCATACGCTAAACGCTAAACTTCCCCCTAAAATTGGCCCTAGACTGCAATGGATATATGAGTACGGTAGAGATTGACTGTGAGCTCCTCTCAGAGACAGTTAGTAATTTTGATGTTGCCTGTATATAACTGTGTGCTCTAACAACTTGTCAGTATACAGGACTCAAGGCTGATAAGGCTGAATAGCCAAAAGCTTACTCCTAATTCTTTTAAGTTAGCCAATAAATGGTATCATTCAGATTTAAATCTTCTAGTTTTAACATGACTACAGGTAGAGTGACCAGACGTCCCGGATTGCCCGGGACGCGCCCCGGATTCGGGGTCCGCTGTCCCAGGCTTAATGAGGTCCCGGGAAACGTCCCGCTTTCAGCAGCGGGACGTCCCGGCCTCGGGACTCTGGCCACTCTCTCCTCTATAGACGCCGTGCCAGTTCATTGCCTGCAGCCCCGCTCCAGCCTCCTCTTCCGGTGTCTGTTCCGACACCGGCAGGCGAGCAGGGCTACGGCAAGATGGCTGCCGAAGCCCTGTACTGGAGACTATTTGTGTCTCCAGTACAGGGCTTCGGGCGCCATCTTGCCGTAGCCCTATCAGCGCGGGAGATATGCAGGGGGAAGGTGGTCCCGGGAGGAGCGCGCCAGGGGCCGGAGACTTCTGCCAGGTGAGTAAATGCTTTTTTTCCAGGTGAACTTTGCCCGCATTGCGTTTCTTGTCTGGTGCAATGTTTGCCCGCATTACGTTTCTTTTCTGGTGAAATGTTTGCCCGCAGTGCGTTTCTTTTCTGGTGAAATGTTTGCCCGCATTGCGTTTCTTTTCTGGTGAAATGTTTGCCCGCATTGCGTTTCTTTTCTGGTGAAATGTGTGCCCGCATTGCGTTTCTTTTCTGGTGAAATGTTTGCCCGCATTGCGTTTCTTTTCTGGTGAAATGTTTGCCCGCATTGCGTTTCTTTTCTGGTGAAATGTTTGCCCGCATTGCATTTCTTTTCTGGTGAAATGTTTGCCCGCATTGTGTTTCTTTTCTGGTGAAATGTTTGCCCGCATTGCGTTTCTTTTCTGGTGAAATGTTTGCCCGCATTGCGTTAATTTTCTGGTGAAATGTTTGCCCGCATTGCGTTAATTTTCTGGTGAAATGTTTGCCCGCATTGCGTTTATTTTCTGGTGAAATGTTTGCCCGCATTGCGTTTATTTTGTACTGACGTGTTGCCCGCATTGCGTTTATTTTGTACTGACATGTTGCCCGCATTGCGTTTATTTTGTACTGACATGTTTGCCCGCATTGCGTTTATTTTGTACTGACATGTTTGCCCGCATTGCATTTATTTTCTGGTGAAATGTTTGCCCGCATTGCGTTTATTTTCTGGTGAAATGTTTGCCTGCATTGCGTTTATTTTGTACTGACATGTTGCCCGCATTGCGTTTATTTTGTACTGACATGTTTGCCCGCATTGCGTTTATTTTGTACTGACATGTTTGCCCGCATTGCATTTATTTTCTGGTGAAATGTTTGCCCGCATTGCGTTTATTTTCTGGTGAAATGTTTGCCTGCATTGCGTTTATTTTGTACTGACATGTTGCCCGCATTGCGTTCATTTTGTACTGACATGTTTGCCTGCATTGCGTTTATTTTGTACTGACATGTTTGCCCGCATTGTGTTTATTGTCTGGTGAAATGTTTGCCTGCATTGCGTTAATTTTCTGGTGAAATGTTTGCCTGCATTCCGTTTATTTTGTACTGACATGTTGCCCGCATTGCGTTTATTTTTTACTGACATGTTTGCCCGCATTGTGTTTATTTTGTACTGACATGTTGCCCACATTGCGTTTATTTTGTACTGACAGGTTGCCCGCATTGCGTTTATTTTGTACTGACATGTTGCCCGCATTGCGTTTATTTTGTACTGACATGTTTGCCCACATTGCATTTATTTTATACTGACATGTTGCCCGCATTGCGGTTATTTTGTGCTGACATGTTGCCTATTGTGTTTATTTTCTGGTGTCCGGGGTAACTGTTACTGCATTTATTATTTAATGGTCATAGATGGCTATGTTTGCTGCTTTGTGGTTACGGTATACTATTAGCATCACACAGTTTCTGCACACCCATGATGCAAAGTCTCGTTTGTCCACATCATGGCGTAAACACTGCTTTCTTATGCCTCGCTGTTACATCATTATGTTAGCTCCGCCCATACAATGTCATTGCCACGCCCATTTTCCGCCCCTCCCCCAGTCTTCGTCGCTGCGCGCTCCTCAGTCCTCCCCACTTTTCGCCGCGGCGCCCCCCCCCCCGCCCCACGTCCCCCTCCCAGTCCCAGGTTGGACCCACAAAAATCTGGTCACTCTACTACAGGCTATGTAAAACACTGTAAGATGTGAGTGCTATGTAAATATTAATTAATAATACTTAGCAAACGCCCTCTTTCATAACATTAACCACTTGCCGACCGCACGCTTATACCGTGCGTCGGCAAAGTGGCAGCTGCAGGACCAGCGACGCAGTACTGCGTCACCAGCTGCAGGCTGATTAATCAGGAAGCAGCCGCTCGTGCGAGCGGCTGCTTCCTGTCAATTCACGGCGGGGGGCTCCGTGAATAGCCTGCGGGCCGCCGATGGCGGCTCACAGGCTAAATGTAAACACAAGCGGAAATAATCCGCTTTGTTTACATTTGTACGGCGCTGCTGCGCAGCAGCGCCGTAAGGCAGATCGGCGATCCCCGGCCAATCAGCGGCCGGGGATCGCTGCCATGTGACAGGGGACGTCCTGTCACTGGCTGCACAGGACGGATAGCGTCCTGTGCAGCCCAGATCTCCCGGGGGAGCAGGTAGGAGAGGGAGGGGGGAGAATGTCGCCGCGGAGGGGGGCTTTGAGGTGCCCCCCCCGCAACATGCCTGCAGGTAGGAGCGATCAGACCCCCCCTGCACATCATCCCCATAGGGGGAAAAAAAGGGGGGCGATCTGATCGCTCTGTGTGGCCGCGGATCTGTGCTGGGGGCTGCAGAGCCCACCCAGCACAGATCCAAACAAACAGCGCTGGTCCTTAAGGGGGGGTAAAGGGTGGGTCCTCAAGTGGTTAAAAAGCGATAATAACCTTGTGTTTTACCAGTACTAGTTCTGCAGTAAGAAGTAAGCCCAGTTTTGATAAGAAAGCCATGGACATAACAACATAACTTTTGAGGTCGAATTTTCTACACAGTATCGGTCCTCATGGCAAAAGACACATACACGTAAAAAGGTTTCCGGGGAAAGCTGCTAGTAGACTATAGGTACAATTACCAATCTTATACTATTGAACAGTGGCTAATTCTGATAGTAAAACATGAGTAATTTTTACTAAAATTTTACTATCACCTAACCCACTTCTCACACCAACTGAGTGATGCCCCAGGGCCTTAAAACCTGACCCTGACAGCAAATACAACTAAGAAATACTCAGTGATTAGGTAGTTGCAATGTGCAGAGTGTGCCATAGACCACTCTAAGCAGATTCTCAGCTGAACAACATCCCCGTTAATTCAGAACCCTGTTTGACTTTGGAAACCATTGAATATAGTTAAGCTATTAGTGTGTTTTGTTTGTTACTTCCAACACAGAATTAAAATATTAAATTCCACTTATTGTATCATTGATGTTTCAGGAGGCAGTGGATGAGACAGTGGGCATTACATTTCGTAGCAAAAGAGAGAAAAAGCAATACAAGATGCAAAATAATTGTATTTCTGCTTCTTGGTGTTGGAGATCATATAAAGCAGGTGTTGTTGATTCCTTACCCATTTAGGAGACAGTTTACCATTGTAGCCCCTCACACACTCCAATGAGTTCTGGTTCACCATGAGCTTGTTGGTTAGTCTGTACTGTACCTCTGGGTTTTTCAAGTCCTACTCCATAGAGCCAAATTAATCCATGCTATGCACTGATGAGGATCAAATCAAACCCGAAACAGTCTGTATGCATGTTGGATTATTATGGCTCTGTACTAATTACAAGCTGACACATCATTGCATTCCAGCGGATCTGGAGGTGTGTTTAACTTCTAAGGGCAACAATGGTTAATTTGCATATATTCAGCAGTGATGCACTGGGAGGCATCTCGGAGCTCACTCCAGCCTGAATTATCACAAATACTTTATTTTTTAAGAAAGCAAACTTTTGTTTTCCATGCATTTTAGTAAGGGGGCTTTTAGGACCATTGTAGCCCCTCACACACTCCAATGAGTTCTGGTTCACCATGAGCTTGTTGGTTAGTCTGTACCTCAGTTAATCATCCAATCCACCAATCAGACAGTGTAGCAGATAGTGTGCGGATAAAATACTTTTTGACCTTTCATCTGTTTCAATTGTCTTGTTTAATCTAACAAACAATCCATAATACTATTTCTACAAGATATATGTGTGTGTGTGTGTGTGTGTGTGTGTGTGTGTGTGTGTGTGTGTGTGTGTGTGTGTGATGTACATCCCCACCACCTTTGCAACATTTACAGAATGATCCCTGAGCATTTCAGGTGTGTTAAAAGGTCATGAAAGGTCTTGCCTACAAACAGAAGGAAGCTGTAATACATGATTACAGTCATTAGTCATCAAGTAAGTACAAAAGGAAACACACAGTTACAATCTTTTCTTTAACAATGCTACCTGCAGTTTCTGAAGAGGCACGACTACTATAAGTTATACGTGAGGTCCAGTCTCTGTATAAGGGTAAACAGGGAAATTACCCCCGCCCCTCAATTCAGTATTAATTCTATTGTTCTATTGGTGTCTGGCAGTCCACATGACAATCATAGTGCAACCTGCCATAGTTCTTCCACCATTACACTGCACCATCCAAAGATCCATTCCACATAAGCTAATAGACATTATGACCACCACCAGCGAGACGTCTCTCACTGGTTCTAGTGGCTGCCCAGGTTAACAGCAACAACCACATCAACATTTTTCTTGTGCTCTGTGCTCATGGCTCCTCTCTCATGGTGATCATGGCAAGGCAGCCACTAGAAAGAGTGAGAGACTTGTCTCACTGGTGGTGGTCATAATGCCTATGAGCTTATGAGGAACAGATGTTTGGATGGTGCAGTGTAATGGGGGAAAAAGAAGAACAGGTTGCACTTTGATGGTCATGTTTCTTTTGCGGTTAAAAGAGAAGTGCATATATAAAGGCATATGAGAGGGAGTGCAGCTCCAGCTACTATGCATGTGTAAACTTTCCAGAGGAGGATAACAAGGTGCTTGTGGACCTAATATTGGTTTGCATCTGGCAATATGTACTGCTGAAGAGACGGTGGGAGTAGGTGTACACTTATATTGCAAATAAAATATGTTGCATTCAGTGCTCAAACTTTTTTGGGGTCAAAAAAGTGAGAAAGCTGCAGCCAATCATAAAGCAGTTTCTATTGTAGAAATTAGATGATATTAACCTCTAGCTGACCGCGTCACTCCGATGGGCGTGGCAGTGTCGGCAGCCCCAGGACCGCCTAACGCCGATCGACGTAAAGTCCTTGGGCTCTGTTTTGCAGGAGATTGTGTGCAGGCTGCGCGCGCATCTCCTGCTTGGTTGCCGTCTAATTACTGGTACAGTGCTGCGATCTGCAGCAGCGCTGTACTGGGGACAGCCGTGTGACATGGTTGTCCCCCTGGGGGACTCAGAGGCAATCCGCTGTGATAGGCTGAAGCCTATCACAGCCGATTGCTGTGATAGGCAGGCAGACATGGGAGGGAGGGTAATTTACAAATTTAAAAAAAAACTAAAAATTTATAAAAAAAGACACAGCAAATATTTATGTATAAACAAACAAACAAACCTGGGGTGATCAGACCCCACCATTAGAGAGCTCTGTTGGTGGGGGGAAAAGGGGGGGGATCACTTGTGTGCTGTGTCGTGCGGCCCTGCAGCTTGGCCTTAAAGCTGCGGTGGCCTATTTCATACAAAATGGCCTGGTCTTTAGGGGGGGGGGTAAAGCCTGTGGTCCTGAAGAGGTTAAGGCCAGTGCACACCAAAAAGCACTAGCGTAATCGCAAATGCTCAGTGCTTTTTGAAGTGCTTTTTCAGAGTGATTCTAGGCATGTACAGAGTGATTTTCAACACATGCCTAGTGTTTTTTAGAGCATTTTGGTGTAGCATGTTTTTATTTTTTGTTACAGTAGAGCTGTAACTGAACAGCTTCTGTAACAAAAACGCTTGGAAAATCGCTCTGATCTAGTAGATTTCAGAGCGATTTTCCACTTCCCTATACTTAACATTGAGGCTGAATCACCTCAGAAATCAACAAAAATGCTGCAGGACCCGAGTTTGCGTTTGGGGAGAAAAATGAATCGCTCTGGTGTACACCATCCCATTCAAATACATTAGCCATGGGCTTTTCAAACTGCAAGCGTTTTTAAAAACGCTCAGAACCGCTCTTGGTGTGCACCAGCCGTAAGTTAAAGTAGACACTATAACTCCTCTTAACCCTTTAATATGCTCTTCAGAGATTATATTATTTATTTAAGTATTTATATAGAGATGAATCCTTGGTACCCTTTCCTTGGTACCCTTTCCCATCAGGAATTTGTTTTCTTTATCTACATTGTCAGACTTTGTTTTGCCTTGAAATTCAGTTTGTCACCTTGAAAGTAAAAGCTTCCCAATCCAAACTCCCAGTAGCAGTCCACGTATTTATACTTCATAATCTGTTTACGGATAAACAAGCCACAGTTTCCTGAAGTTGAATAATGGAAGTAGGAGCATTTAATTTTATGAATATTCCCCTGGGTTGAGTTTTTTTTCCTATATATGCAAAGTAATATAGCAATGGAAAATATTACATTAAACACTAAGTAGGGGTAGTCACTGTGGACTTTGTAGTTCAATAATTTCAGAGCTGTAGAAAGACATAGTAAGCTTTTAATGTGTAAGCCTGGATAGACTGCCATTATTCTGTTGCTGAAAAATTAAGTTTCATTATAGCTCTAGCTGGAGAGATTACATATAGTACCACCTGCAAATCCCACTTGTTTTTGCCTTTATATTTGAGGCACACAGCAACTCTGTTCCCACGGGATGCAAGAGATATGGTCTGCATTATGCTTAATGAGCAGACCTTCTCCCATATACCTGGAAATGACCTCTAATGGTTTGCTGTAGAGGCTGCATATTAACAAGGTTGCCTGTGGCTGCAGTGGAAAAGCCAAATTCTTTTCTTCAGACAAATGCTAGGGTTTTTGCTATGCAGGATACACTACATTCAATGTATAAATAAACATTTACAGTAATTGAAGTATTTAAAGGGAACCTCTACTTGTTTTTAGAAAAAGTCCTCTCCATTTTAGCTCTGTACATTGCAAGAAATTGTAGAAAACATTATGTCAGTTGTGTGTTGTGTTGTCCTTACTGCATACCAACACAGGACATTGTACAGTTCTTCTTAAAGAGGAACTCCAGTGAAAATAATGTAATAAAAAAGTGCTTCATTTTTGCAATAATTATGTATACATGATTTAGTCAGTGTTTGCTCATTGTAAAATCTTTCCTCTCCCAGATTCACATTCTGACATGTATTACATGGTGACATTTTTACTGTGGGCAGGTTATGTAGCTGTTTCTAGCTGTTCTGGCTTTAACAGACAGCTGTAAACAGCCATTTCCTGTCTGTGAACATTGTTACATTGTGGCAGTTTGCCCAGAGTACCGCGGTACCAGAGCCTCTTTTGGGAGGGGTTTCAGCACAAAATCAGTCATACAGCGCCCCCTGATGGTCTGTTTGTGAAATGCAATAGATTTGTCATGTAAAAGGGGGTATCAGCTACTGATTGGGATAAAGTTAAATTCTTGGTCGGAGTTTCTCTTTAACCGCTTCCCTACCCTAGTTGTTTTCACAGTTCAGCTCAGCTCTGATTACTTTGGCAATAACTCTATCAATAATTATCATAACTAAATGATCTATATGTTTTTTTCAGGACAAATTAGGCTTTTTATGGCTAATATTTGTTTTTAGTAATAACATTATTTTCTATGCATTTTAAAAGGAAAATAAGGGAAAAAAATGAAAAAATACACAGTTTATCCACTTTCATACATTGGAGCTTTAATGTAAACTGTTTTATTGTACATTAACCAATTCCCCTCGCCCGGGACAAGAAACGATGTCCCTGCAAATTCCCTCTTCCACTTGCAGGGACATAGCCACTACATCTCTTCTCGCCACACACCCCGCTCACCCTCCACATGCTACCGCACTCGTTAACACCGCCGATCATTAAACACAGTTCCCATTCACTAATCTCTGTCCCCATATGAATAAATGCTGGGATCAAAGAGATGCCACATTCATTTGTTTACTTCCAATGGATGCACGCCATGCACGCATTACTTCCTATTTAGCGTACTATAGAGACACAATAGGAAGTAATGCGCGATGGCATCTCATGGCCAAATAGTAAAATTACATCTACACACATTTAATTTTAAAAAACACCCACAAATACATTTTAAATTAACACATTACCTCCAACACTATCCAATAATTACACATTTATTTGTATAAAAAAATTTACAATAAAAGAAATTACATAAATACTTACCTTATGGACTTAACTTTTTTTAAAAAAACCTTTTTTAGTGCCACACATTGTACTAGGGAAATATTTTAAATGTTGCAATAACTGGGACAAATAGGCAAATACAATGTGTGGGTTTTAATTATGGTAGCATGTATTATTTTACAACTATAACAGCCCAAAAGAGAGAAATTATGATCTTTTTCCATTTTTTTCTTATTTTTCCTGTTAAAGTGCAGTTGGAATAAAATAATTCTTTGCAAAAAGTACCCCCCAAAGAAAGCCTAATTGGTGGTGAAAAAAACAAGATATAGATTGTTTTGTTGTGATAAGTAGTAATACAGTTACAAGCGAATTAATGGAAGGAGTGCTGAGGTAAAATTTGCGCTGTTGGTGGTTAAACACACACATTTTATTTGTCTATCTTTCCTGTTTATTTAAACAGCTCATCTGTGTTTATCTTGTATTAGTAACATATTGTATACACTACTCTATTGTTACATCTGTCTTCTCCTGGAATGTTTAATTTACATTTGTTTACTTATTAGCCCTGTCACTGAATTCCCTGGGAGGAGGAGAGGGGTTATCAATTCTATAGAGTTTTTATCAGCTTAGAGATGAATAAACAGTGTTATCTAGGACTTTGTAGGGTGGAGAGTGCAGTGACTTATTTTCACATCATGGGGCAGGAACTGGTTAAAGGATATACTACATAGGAATTTAAGTCTGAGATCTGTACTAAGACAAAAGTTCTCAGCCAGTCATAAAAATGTGCAATGAAACCAGAAATCCATCCAACCCATTATTTGCCATATATCAGCAGCACTGTACTTAAAGTGAACCCGAGGTGAAAATTAACTGATAAGATAAACAATTGGATCCATCCTCCATTTCCTAAAATGACTTTTTTTTATATCCCATGGTTTTATTTTATATTTAAACATTTACAAAGTATATTGAATATGTTGTTTTCTCTGCTCAATGGCAGTCTACTCTTTCAGGCAGCAAAATAAAAAAAAGATAATCTGGTTACTAATATGTTTTGCACTGTACATACATGTTTGTCTCATCATGTGACATGCTGCCTCGGGTACATGTTAACCACTTCCTGCAAAATGGACATTTTAAAGCATAATTTTTGCACTTTTCATTCCAAAACAGACGTTTTGCAGGGAAGAAGATCGGGATGCACCGGTGCAAGTGGGAGGCGCACATGTTCACGTATGCATGAGCATGTGTGTTGCAACTTCCCGCTGCCTATGGGCTGTCGGGAAGTGGTTAATCACCATGAAATGGAAATCCTCTGACAAGATTTCCTTCCCTCACCTGCTGCCATTAGCTATTAGTGAACTCCAACTAGAATGAGGCTTAAAGAGGAACTCCAGCCTAAACAAACATACTGTCATTAACCTCTTGAGGACTGCAGGGCTAAACCCCCCTAGTGACCAGGCAATTTTTAGTTTAAAAGGCCACTGCAGCTTTAAGGCCACTGCAGGGCCGCACAACATAGCACACGAGTGATTCCCCCCCCCCCCCTTTTCTCCCCACCAACAGAGCTCTCTGTTGGTGGGGTCTGATCGCTCCCCCATGTTTATTTTTTTTTTAATAAATATTTGTGTTGCCGCTTTTTTAAAAAAAACCCTCTTCCTTTAAATCCCTTCCCTCTCTCACTTACTCCCTCCCCACAGCAGGCCAATTACGGCGATCGGCTGTCATAGGCTTCTGCCTATGAGAGCCGATCGCTCTCTTGTCCCCCAGGGGGACAGCCGTGTCACACGGCTGTCCCCAGTGCAGCGCTGCTGCTGATCGCAGCGCTGCACAGAGTAAATAGACGGCGATCACACCGTCTAACAGTCTCCCGAGCGGCAATAGCCGCTCAGAGACTGAAGGCGGGGCGGAGCTCCGCCCCCCAAGCTGGAGATGCGCGTGCAGCCTGCGCGCGATCTCCTGCAAAACAGAGCCCCAGGACTTTACGCCAATTGGCGTTAGGCGGTCCTGGGGCTGCCGCCGCGGCCAAGCCTACTGGCGTGACGCAGTCGGCAAGAGGTTAAATTACATTAGTTATATTAATTAAAATAGATAGGTAATATAATCTCTTACCCACACTGTTTTAAATGAACAGGCAAATGTTTGATTTCATGATGGCAGCCATCTTTTTGGTTGAAAGGAGGTGACAGGGAGCATAAGACACAGTTCCAACTGTCCTGTGTCCTGAGCACCTCTCCCAGTTGCTAGGCAACGTGAATAACAACATAGGAAATCCCATCATGCTCTGCACAGCATCAGGGAAAAAAAGCCCGGGCTTTATTTCTTTGATGGGTGGAGCCTAGATAAAAATGCAGCTAAAAATGATGCTTTGGTAAGAAAAACAAAGTTCTGATGCTGTGAAACTGTTAAAGAAACACCAAGCCTTTTCAGTTCTGCTGAGCAGATTTTTAGTCCGGAGGTTCACTTTAAGATCTAGATACCTTATGTGTGATAGCACATCGTATAACCTACCCAACATTTGGAAGAACTTTATTGGATAATACATAAAGTTAATTCCTGGTTTTCCTTATCTTATATTAGACCAGATCAGGCAGTAATGGCCTTTGTTGTCTACACCTGTATAGCTCTCATTCTAGAGATTTGAAATCTTTTAGAGGTAAAGGAGCTCTGCACCATAGATAGTCTGTGTTAGTGACTCTTCCCACTCGTCCATGTTTGACCTAGATAATTGGGGGAGAATCCCTTGGGCAAAAGTTCAGGGTTGAGTTCTGCACAGTTGTTCTGTTATGGAAAGCGGAGAAGGGACTGTGGCATGGCAATCAGTGATGCTCAAATCCGATCTGGGAGACATCCGGATAGTTGCTATGCAGATATCTCCCAGTAAAGCTGTGCGGGGGGGGGGGGGGGGTTAGGCAGGGGGGTAAATCTTACCAGAATGACGTCTTCTTCTGTCCGTACACGTTGCCTCCCACGATGCGCTCCAAGCGCCGCATGCGCCGGTCACGTAACTACAAACACTTCCTCCTTCCAGGTTGAAGGAGGAAGTGTTTGTAGTCACGTGACCAGCGCATGAGGCGCTTGGAGTGCATCATGGGAGGTGACGCGTACGGACAGAAGAAGACGTCATTCTGGTAAGATTGATCCCCCGCACAGCTTTACTGTGAGATATCCGGATAGCAACTATCTGGATGTCTCCCAGATCGGATTTGAGCATCCCTGATGTCAATTGGCAAACAATGCCAATTGCCATGCCACCTCTGTTGAGTATCCAGTGTGTATACAATGGAGCAGGGTCCACTGTACACACACTGGATACTCAATAGAGGTGGCCTGAATGGCCTCCTCTGCCGAGAACTATTTAGCGTGTGTACAAGGTTTTACTTTTTACCCTCAATATAAGAAGAAATAATTAATGGGATAAAACAGTAAAGGTGCCCATACATTTTTCAACTTTGGCAGCCGATCGACCAAACAATTCGATTATTATTTGCAAATTGTTTGAAAATCAGTGCCGGCAAGTGCAGGCCTGATCAACAATTCAGCCAATTTTAGGCCGAAACTGGTCACGTTAATCGATCGCGCCTGATGCAAGATTTTGGGCCAAAGTTGGGTGATCAGGTGTGCGGCGGTACGGTGGCCGTTTTCAGAGTGAGCGACGAAACGACAAAACCCCCGCCACCGCACCCCGATGTATACATTTTCCCCCATGAGTGCATTTATACATTACCTGTCCTGTGTCAGCCTTCACATGGTGTCTGTCTCTGAAACCTCCGGGCGGCTCTTCTGTCAACTCTGTACACGCCACTGGCGCATAGCGTGTGACGTCACACCCTATGTGCCACCGCCAGCATGTATGCAGCTGATAGAAGAGCCACCTGGAGACAGATGGACACCACATGGAGGCTAACACAGCACATGAAAAGTATATATGCACACATGGGGGGCACATTTATACATTAGGGGGCAGCGATGGGGTGGACACGGCGGGCTCAGCTGATTCCCTGAAGATTTTATGCTGAAATCGGATGAGAATTGACCTGCAGTATATGGGCTGATTTGAAAAAGATGCAAATCTCTCTCTAATCAGATTCGATTAGAGAAAAATTTGTCTCTTTGTCAAATCTGCCCATAATCTTCTGATGTATGGCTACCTTTAGGGAAGATAAAACAGATAAGGAGAGATAACTCATAAGAGATAAACTACTTTCAGTCACTAAAATTTACACCCCGGGGACTCGATCGCCGAAGGACTGGGAGTGGATGGAGGAGGAAGAAGAGAAATTGCCGCAGGGAATCGCTGGTAAGAAGACGGGAATCCGCTCACAGGGAAGCTGCGAGGTGTTGGCGAGGGATAGCACATGCCAGCGACGCCGCAGGTGAGTAACTGTAATAGCTGGATGAGCCTGACTAGTCCTTACCGATTTTAGCCATTTTTTCAAGGACAAGTCAGGCTCGTCCAAACCGCTAGGGAGGTTAAAAGGCAGAATTTTAATGTCAAGAAAACATTTGTGTAAAGTTGTCCTTTAAGAATCAACAAAGAGAAACAGTTGTTAAGTGTCCTGCTCTGCCAATGACAATTGTATTTCTATAGGGCAGCTTATGTGTGAATAAACTGAGGACATTTATTTTTGTTCAGTTTGCTATATTAAATGGTTCTCTGTACATAATTTAACTCACCGGAAACCATTTTCATGACAATCACATTCAAGTTTCCCAGCTGGGATTGGTCCTGAAATAACAGACATACAAAACAAATACACATAAGCATATTAAGTCTAGCCCTGAAGATCATCTGCTTGTTAACCAGAGAGTGAATTATCCTGGTTTTGAATGTAGTATTTTGAGAACGTTTTCCTGCATGACTGACCCTAGTGGTTTTGTAGCTCATAGCTCATAGATATCATA
Source organism: Hyperolius riggenbachi (assembly GCF_040937935.1). NCBI lineage: Eukaryota > Metazoa > Chordata > Amphibia > Anura > Hyperoliidae > Hyperolius > Hyperolius riggenbachi. The sequence goes on from NC_090646.1 coordinate 364,426,692, forward strand.
CTATCTGGTGAGTTTTGTGTCCTCCGGTTGTTGTGTGATTGATGATTTTTTTGTTGTTGCTAGAAGAACTCCCCATAAAGGTGGTGATGAACAATTCATTCCTTCTCTAGGAAAAGCCTAGGACCAGTAGATGTCAAAAAGTTGCAAAACACACACACACACACACACACACACACACACACACACACACACACACACATACACACACACACACACACACACATACACACACACACACACACACACACACACACACACACACATACACACACACACACATACACACACACACACACACACACACACACACACACACACACACACATACACACACACACACACACACACACACACACACACGAACATACACACACACACACACATACACACACACACACACATACACACACATACACACACACACACACCTACACATACATACACAATACGACAAAAGCTGAGGGGTGCTACAGGACACCACTATTTTTGATTTTGCAATATTTAATGACTCTTCCCTACTCCACATTCCTAAATGTTTCCTCAGGTTCCCAATACTACTTATTTTTAGTGCCAAAAGCAAATGACCATACATAGGCATTAACTACAGTTTTAACACATGCTACCATGAAGCAGTAAGGTATTAACTTGCTGGCCTACATGGCAACTTTTAGAAGCAAAGATCTAACTGTTTTTGTGGAAGTGCTTCACCTACATAGCCAAACTCCATTTCCACCAATAATAAAGTAAATGCCCTCAGACAAAATTTGAAAGACAATATTTTTCCTTGCTTTATTCTTCCTGTGAATAGTTCTAAAAAGTGTATGTTCTCTACAAGCATTTTATTTTAGTTTGAAAAAAGAAAGCTTTAAATCCTCGCATGGACAACAATATCTTCAACTAGGTCATGATGACCTAATCAGCTATATTAGGATGGCACAGCGCTTCTGTGAAATTGCTTTTGGTGTCATTTTTCTTCTATCAGCTTCTAGTCAAAACTCAACTTATTCATGCTGAAGGTAAAGACATCTCAGTTTTTCTGCTCAATTGCTTAGCGGTGACCTTACAAAAGCTTTCAATAATTGTAACTTATCTCACAAGAACTATACAGGCAATTTTGATCCTAGACTACAGTGATGGGAAAAAAGTTTTCTTTTTTTCTACTGAGTTTATTATTGTTAGAAATGTACATTAGCAGTAAGGGGCAATTTTCACTACAAAAATCCAAAGGCTAATAGTAGAGAATAGAATACTTGGAAAGAGTCTGCATATCAAATACAAAAAAAAATTATAGTGTGTATAAAGCCAGTGACCTTCTAGTTTTAATTCGACAAATAGTTTACAATAAGACTGTTCACCTATTATTACAGTCACATCCTTACCATTAGTAATTGCACTCAAAAACAGTTTTGAAAAGCTAAACGCCCATGGTTAATGTGTAACAGAAAATCTCTTCAACTTGTTTTAGTAACTGTTATAAAAATAAAAAATGAAGCGCAAATTTGTTATTCATTTGCACAGCCTAGCTAGATCTTATTTTACATCAGTGATGCAATATCTTTGCTCACATATTGTTTTGCTTCAGCTGAGGTTCAATATATTACATTGCCATACTGTTGTTCTGTCTCTTTATGCATTTTGTTCAGTTAATATTCAGCACTGCCACCCTGGGGTACTTCTCTGTAATGCCCCTTTTCCATTATGTAAACTTTTACCCCTTCTACTTTCTGTTGGCAGTTTCTCAAGCAGGGCATTCTGGGAAAGATATCTAAGGTAACTGTTTAGCAGAGGTTTGGGGAGAAAACCCCACCAGTGTATGTATCTCCCAGCAGCACTTCTCTCTTTTTGCACTAATAACAGTAGATGTGGAATGGTTCTGCTATTTGCCTGAAGCGACCATATGGTTCAATCTTTGCTGTCCATGAGGTGTCATAATGGACCCCTGGTAGGAGGTTTAGAACTGATGTCAGAATAGTCAAAAAAGAGTGCATATTCCAGTGAGCTGCTGTCTCCAATCAAGCCTGTGTCCGCCTTTACACAACTGCATGTGGCCACACAAGCTCCACATTAGCATCCTACATTTAACAGAAGTTTTAAATCAGGATGATACCATGTATTGGCTAACTAAAAATGAATAAAAACTTCTTGCTTTTACTGATGGCTAACACGGTACAATACCTTACTGCTACATTTAAAGGACTTACGAGGCCAAAACCACTAAAAAAGTAAAGTACCTGCATGATGTTTAAATGCACGGAGGATGCCATCTGCGCCCTCCGTGCAGTTCTGCCGGGTCCCCTTAGTGAAATCGCCCCCCGTGCTGCTCGCAACCCCACAGGCCGGGTCGGGCTCTCCTGCCACTCCTAATATGCCCGCCGGAGCTGGCCATGGCTGCGCAGTCTGCATTGCTGCGAGTGCGGCTGCACAGCTCTAGAACCTCCCCCCGATCCACACCCAGCAGAACTGGCCTCGTAAGTCCTTTAACAGAGAGTGCCATATTGTCTTCTTGAACCAGACTGTGCATCCTGCCTGTTTAAAGGACTTCCGAGGCCAAATGTTCCCCACAAAAATAAAAAAGTTAGATACAGAGTGTGCAGCCGCGGCCAGCTTTCTTCTTAAAAGACAATATCCATATAAGTCACTTGCACAAATGGCATTGGAAGGCTCTGCACATTCTTCTGTCACTCTCTCAGAGCCAGAAAACTCTATTTCTGAACAGATAGACTCCCCGGAATTAAATATGAAAGAAATTGCCGAGCAGAGCTGCAGACCTAAACACACTCTTAACCCCACACTAAAGGACAGACATCCTGGAGACAGAGAAGTTACACGAGTTCACTGCCAATCTATCGGACTTGTGGGACAGAACAACACACTGTATGCTAGTTTTTCCAAGCTGCAGCAACCAAGCAGTCATGTGGAAGTGGGCAGGGTCGAACTGGGACACTGAGGACCCGCCATAGAAATCTCAGGCTGGGGCCCACTCGCCCCATGATGACTTGGAGCCTACATTCCTATGTACTCTAAAGAAAGTATTGCAGAAGATGTCAGTGCTATATAAATACATAATATTATAGTAAGACATTAGACTATGCCTATGGTAGGATTAGATTGTGAGCTCTGAGGACAGTCAGTGCAATGACTATTCAGGGAAAGCTGCAGAAACTTTTAAGGGAGCGTGATATGCAGGTACCTGCGGCACGCGAAAAATGGGTGCGTCCACACACTGGAAAATGGTCATGAATACACAATGGAAAGTGCCCATGGTCATAATGAATCATGGACAGGCCCAACTGTACATAAAATAAGTAGCAATATTGTTGAACAAAACCCCGGCACTATTCCCGCAATATGTGTATTTATACATTACCTGTCCTGTCCCCATCCATCTTCTGCCTCTCTTCTATTAGCCGCATACACGCTGCCGGCCTGTGATGTCACACACATGCCATACTGGCAGCGCGCATGTGGCTAATTAAAGAGAGGTGGAAGACAGACGGGCACAGGACAGGTAATGTAAAGAATGCACATTACAGCACATATACATTACATACATGCATGCATACACAAACGCAGCGGTGGACTGAGAGATTTCATGCTGAAATTGATCAGAATCGGCCCGTGCTGTATGGGCAACTGACAGATCTCTCTCTAATCAGATTCGATCAGAGAGAGATCTGTCTCTTGTTCGATCTGCCCATCCTTGCTAGATGTATGGTCACCTTAAACTGTACAAGTGAACAGGAGAACCTAGTAGAAAACAAATGTGGCCATATAGAACAACCAGCACAATAAACAATCACCCAGCAGGGAAAGGGTGCTGTAGATAGCAGAGAGGGAGGAATAGGCAGGCAGAGGGGGAAAGATCAAAGACAAGAGGGAGAGTAATGTGAGCCAATAGATTACCATGCTGAATGTAGGCTCACTGCCCAGTGACTGGACTGAGGAGAGGGAGGGAGAAAGGAGAGATGTCGGCTCCCTCCTTGGCTGGCTCCACTTTCACTTTGATGAGCTTCCTCAGCTGTCACCCTCAGCTCACACACTGCTGGGTACGGCCTCCTCTTCACAGGCTCAGACACACAGTGTCTGAGACTCTCACTCCCCCGGGCAGAGTTCCCTGGCTGAGGCCGGCATCTTCGAGACTCTGACAGACCGACAGCAGGCCAGGCTGTGACCACCCCTGTCCCTCCACCTCCTGCCCCGGGGAAGTGACGTCTGTGATGCGAGCGCAGCTTTAGAGCATGTCACTCAGTGACCTTGTAGGTGGCATGCGTATCTCCGCTCGCATGATGATGTCACCGCAGCCCACCTACTAGTCCTCTTTGCCGCTGTCCAGAAGAGAGAGAGAGGAGAGGGGGCCCTTGGGTCATGCGACAGGTGACGTCAAACTGTTTTACAAGGGCCTAACGAACATTTGCACGCTACTTCGCTGGGCCAGTATGAGCCTGGAAGTGGGTGATTATTTATTTATTTATTGTATATATATATATAGCGCAAACATATTATGCAGTGCTCTACATAAATTAAGGTTAGAGACAGTATTTAGGGGTGTGATACAGCAATAATACATGCAAACCAGATCATGCAGCACTGTATGAGTACAAGGTAATGCTTAGTCAGTTACTGGATGGGAGCATGGAGATTAGGCCAGTCGCGGTCACTTAAGAGTTCACTCAGATCCATAGGATGGGTGTACAGTAATGGAGGGGCATGAACAGGTAGGAGGCAAAAGGAGGAGGACCCTGCTGAATGCTTACAATCTAGAGGAAGAGGTAGGGACACGAAAGGTAGGGGACCAGAGTTCTGCTGCGGGTTTAGAGCACCAGTAAGGGGGGGGGGGGGGAGTCCAGAGTGAAAAGGTGCGTTTTGAGGGCCTTCTTGAGGATGTTTAAAGAGGGGGAAACCATAATGGAGGGAGGTAGGGAGTTCCATAGTGTTGGAGAAGCTCTTGAGAATTCCTGAAGGTGTGCATGGGACTGGGTCATAGGGGGCGATTAGGTGAAGTTCATTGGAGAAGTGGAGTGAGCGGCTAGGTGTGTACCTCTGAGTGCATTTGGAAATGTAGGTTGGGCAGGTTTTATGGACAGATTTGTTATCCAGACACAGTATCTTGAATCTGATTCTGGACTGGATGGGAGGCCAGTGGAGGGATTCAAAAAGGGGAGCCACCGTGGTGGAGCGGTGGGAGGAGTGGATAATTCTGGCTGCTGCATTCATGATGAACTGCAGCGGAGCAATTCGGGTCATAGGGAGACTAGACAGAAGGGCATTGCAGTAGTCAAGGCAGGAAAGGGCGGATCTTGCAGATGTTGCAGAGGTGGAAATTGCAGGACATTGTGAGGTTTTGTATGTGGGGGTGAAGGAGAGTGCAGAGTCCACAGCAACACCCAGACAGTGGGCTTGAGAAGTAGGGCGAATGGTAGTGTGGTTAATAGTGACATGCTCATCTGGGAGGGTCAGGGATGGCTGGGGTGGGGTACCTGACACTAAACCTGTTTTGTCCAGGTTTAGTGTCAGGTACCTAGTGGACATCCAGGAGGAAATGGCTGATAGGCAGGAGGAGACCTTGTCCATGGTAGTGGTGGATAGGTCAGGGGTGGGAAGGTAGATCTGGGTGTGATCTGCATACAGGTGATAGTTAAAAGTTAAAACCCATTGAGAAGATGCATGCAGAAACAGTAGGGGGCTAAGAACTGAGCCTTGGGGGACTCCCACCAAGAGGTGGTAGTGGTGAATGAGGACTCATTGAAGGAGGTTGTGAAGGAGGATTTGGGGATAAGAGTGTGATGATTTGCTCAGCTGCCTGTGCAGGCAGGCAGCTTTTTGACCATTGTGTAGGTTTGCGTGCTGCAGGACTCTGGAAAGAAGAGCTTCTGTCAGTTTTGCAGCTTGTGCTTGCAGAGGAATTTGCATACGTTGTCATGCAAATTGCCTGGCCACATTCATTGGAGGCGTGTACTATAAGTACTATGTCTTTCCCACAATGCTTGGCTGGTCATAAGGAGTCTTCCTGTGAAACACTCTGGAGAGTGTCAGCCATGCTCTTTGTTTGAAGATCAGCTTAGAGTAATTCCTGGAAAACTGCACTAGGCAGGTTTCCTTAGTGCAGTTAGGATTGCTTATCTGTTTGTTTGTTCTGTTGCTATTGTCCTGTCCCAGCGGTGGTCAACAGGAAATGGTTCTGATCTCTGTTCTTGGAGTATAGCTGGTGCAGCGGTTGCTACCAGCTATCTCTTCTGTTCTGTCTCCTTGGATCGCGATAGCCACTTTTCGCTAGCGCTGTGGATCCTTCTGTTCTGTCTCCTGGGATCGCGCTAGCCACATTTCGCTAGCGCTGTGGATCCTTCTGTTCTGTCTCCTGGGATCGCGCTAGCCACTTTTCGCTAGCGCCGTGGATCCTTCTGTTCTGTCTCCTGGGATCGCGCTAGCCACTTTCCGCTAGTGCTGTGGATCCTTCTGTTCTGCTACTCTGTGCCTGGATCGCGCTAGCCACTTTCGCTAGTGCTTTGGATCCTATCTCTCGCTTGTCCCTGTTTTCGTGTGTCTGTCTTGTCTGCTACGACGGCTTGCTGGAGGCTCGGTGAGGTAACCGTTAAGCAAGCGTTCATGTCCTCTGTTACATGTTTGTCTTGTCTTGGTTAGTTAGGCGTGCTTGTCTCTATTGTGCTTATCACGTGGAGACCGCGCATAACCGCGTGCACTGTTGCGAAATGCGAATGAGTGCGGTGTTCGCGGTTAACTAGCGTTTGTTATTTTCCTTGTTATTCTAATTGTATTATTTGCTGTGCCTTTGCTAACCTCGTATTCTGTTCTGATCTGCCTTGAGTCACGTTTGGCGATCACACCTCTCGCGATCGCGTTCCTATTTCATATCTACTGTTGTGTGTGCACTGTCGCGGGGTGGCGACTAGGTTGGCGCACACACATACAACCTGTCCCTTTGCTCGTTCTCATTCGCAATCGCCTCTCTTGCGATTGCGTTCTGCGCTTCATACAATTCCTGTCTGGCATTTGTGGAGGTACAGAGGATTGGTTCCTCTGCACTCCCCAGTGCCATCTGCCGACAGGAATTTCCCTCTACGGGTGCGTAGCACCTTTTGCTGGGTGCCTGCAATTATACGCTTGTGGAGGATTTCCGCCGTATCAGCGCACGCGTTGTGCGCTGCTCACGGAGAAAGTTCCACAATCGTTACAAAGAGCAGTTTGCTCTTTTGAGTGCTATTAGAGACTGTCTGTAAGGTACACTATCTTCTTAAGAGACTCTAACATTGAGGACTCATTAGCAGTGCTAAATAACCATGACGCTCTGACCCAACAAAGGAACCTTTTAATTATTACAAGATATAAAAAATAAAGCAGAACTAAGAAGACCAGATCTCACAGATCCAGCACTACTAGACTCACATTTAATTCTTCTAGATCATATACTGTATGTTTGAAAGGTCAAAGCTAGGTGACAAGCTAATAGAGGGTGCATGGGTGGAAGCCATGGAAGTTCAAAACTCCTTTACTGAGTAAAGAATGCAATTCAAGCAACAAGTGGCCTCCTTGAAGCTGAGAAGGCAACACTTCAACTTCAAGCTGAAAAGGCACAACAGACAGCCCTCCTTGAAGCTGAAAAGGCACGCCAAGCGGTCTTCCTTCAAGCTGAAAAGGCAAAACCTTAAGCTGCAAAGTCACAAAATCAAGGCCTCCTGGAAGCCAGTATGGAAAAACTAGAAAAGGAGGAAGAAGAAGCCGCTGCCTTGACAACTCTGAGAGTTTTCAAGCAAGCAGCGAGAGAAGGTTCTGAGTCAAACTGATTAATCGCTTCAGAAGAGGAAGATCCAGCCAACCACACCAGTGAGTGTGTGTTAAAGCAGAATACTTACTATAACGCAGGATCACCTCCCATAACTCGTATCAAGAACACTGTCTCAACTGTAGACAGTGATAGTAAACTGCAGACACCTGCAGTACTTCAGATTCAGTACTTCAGTACTTCAGATTCACAACAATAGTGTGGCCATATTGCCAAAGACATCACCTCCTATCACTGACAAGGTAAATTCTAGCAATGAGTCACAGTTCAAACAGCAACCAGCCAAAACTTTAGAAAGCACATCAAAGATAAATCCACATGCAACATCATAAGACCCCGGTACTCATCTCCCTCATACACCACAGCCAGTTTGCGCCTCAAGTTGATTAGGTAACAAGGATTGAGTGACAGATCAGATATGTCTGACTTTACCAGATATAGGATACACCGTGAGCTCATCAACATCAGTCTTTCAGGATTTGATGATGATGACTGCCCAGACAACTACAGGGCCAGGAGATCCACATTCCAGGTTGCAATTGCTGAGGCCTGGAGAATCCACATTCCAGGTTGTAATTGATGACCTTCGCCTCACTGCAAAAGAGCAGCTAGATTTGCTTGTCAAATGGCTAGGACCAGAATCTGCAGGTCGTATCAACAGACTGAGATCAGTGCACCTACATTATACAAAAGTTGGCCTTGCAGCTGCCTGGGAAGACTTGAGCAAATCTTTGGCAGCTCTGCAGCCATAGAAATTGCCTTGCTCAAAATATTAGACTTCCCCAAAAATTACCAACAAAGACCACTCTGAGCTCCAGGAACTGAGTGATCTGTTGCTGGAACTTGAATTCGCAAAGTCAGAACCTCATCTGATGGGATTAAGCTACCTAGACACAGCGCATGGCGTTAATCCAGTAGTGTAAAAATTACCATACAACCTACAAGAGAAATGGATAGCACAAGACATCTATATTGTTGCACTTATAAAAGTAGATGTGATTATCAGGAATGGCTCTGCTATCTGCCGATCATATGGGTGAATTTCTGCTGTCCATGAGGTGTCATAAGGAACCCCTGGTAGGCGGTTACCAAATCGAGAATATGCATGATAGATAAGTGTGACTCTGTAATATGAACAAACTGACACATCATTGCATTCCAGCAGTTCTAGAGGTGTATTTGGCTATTAGGTAAAACAAATGGATGATTTCCATTCTTATTCTTATTATTTATTGTATTTATAAAGCGCCAACATATTCTACAGCACTGGAAAATAAATAGGGATACATATAATGTAAACAAGGGGTGACAGACAGAGAGAAATCAAACAGTTATATAACATATCACAAGTTTATTCATGCAAACAGGGTATAAGATGCATGATCATGTGATTTTACAGAGAGACCCTGCCAAAGGCTTAAAATCTAAATATTTATCAGCGATGCATTTCTATTTTGTGTTCTTAGTAACACAGCTTGCTGGTCCATTTTAGCCCCTTACACACTCCTAGAAGTTCTGTATCACCTTGAGCTTGCGGCGGGGCAATCTGTAACTCTGGGTGTTTCAAGTCCTATCTCATTGAGCTATATCAATCCCTGACATGCACTGATGAGGACCATCCAGTTCAAAACAGTCTGCATGCATGTTGGATTAGTGTGGCTCTGCAATATTAACCAGCTGACACATCATTGCATTCTAGAAGTCCTGGAGGTATGTTTGTCTATCAAGGACAACAAAGAGATGATTTGCATATTCAGCAGTGATGCATTGTGGGACACCTCATATGCGCACTCTAATCTAAATCATCTCAAATACTTTCTGTTGTAGGCTTGCTGGGCAATCTGTAACTCACAAGTTTTTATAATCCATGAAACATGTTGCAGTTTTAAAATCCTATTGATACCTTAGAGGCGTATAATAATATGCCTCCTCTGAATGTTATCGATCTCAACACTTAAAAACAAGTTGTCCATAGATGCTGTCAGCAAAAAACAAGAACTGAAATAGCTAGAACCGCAATTTTAGTTTATGACCCTGACATGAAAATAAACTTTAACCCATTCAGGTTCCGTCGTTTTCACGTGAGAAATGTTCACCTCCCATTCATTAGCCTATAACTTTATCACTACTTATCACAATGCACTGATCTATATCTTGTTTTTTCCGCCACCAATTAGGCTTTCTTTGGGGGGTACATTTTGCTAAGAGCCACTTTACTGTAAATGCATTTTAACAGGAAGAATAAGAAAAAACGGAAAAAAATCATTATGTCTCAGTTTTCAGCCATTATAGTTTTAAAATAATACATACCTCCATAATTTAAACTCACGTATTGTATTTGCCCATATGTCCCGGTTATAACCCTGTTAAAATTATGTCCCTATCACAATGTATGGCGACAATATTTTATTTGGAAATAAAGGTGCATTTTTTCCGTTTTGCATCTATCACTATTTACAAGTTTAAAATAAAAAAATATAGAAATATTTCATCTTTACATTGATATTTAAAAAGTTTAGACCCTTAGGTAAATATTTACATGTTTTTTTTTATTGTAATGTTTTTTTTTTATAGTAAACATTTTATTTGGGTAGATTTGGGAGGGTGGGAGGTAAACAATAGATTTATAATGTAAATGTGTGTTAATTTTAATTTTTTTTTTTTTACAGGTGTAGTATTACTTTTTGGCCACAAGATGGCGGCCATGAGTTTGTTTTCATGACTTCACTCTAAGCGTAACATACGCTTACAGTGACGCATCGGGAAGGGAACGGCCAGAAAAGGTGCAGCTTCCGAGAGAAGCTGTCGCTTTTTCAGCGGGGGAGAGGAATCAATGATCGGGCACCATAGCCCGATACATTGATTCCCTGGCTACCGAATCCACGGCCGGGAGTGCGCGTGCACGCGCGCGATCGGCCGTGGGAGTGCGTGGTAGCGCGCATGGTTCCTGGACGTAGAAACTACGTCCAGGAACCAAAATAGGTTAAAGGGAACCTGTAGTGAAAATAACATAACGGATACAATTGCTTATTGTTTGCAATATTCATTAAATATGATTTAGTCACTGTTTGCCCATTGTAAAATATTTCCTCTCCCTGATTTACATTCTGAAATATAGCACTCCTCTTTAGTTCTGCCAGGTGATCTGTATAGAATGTTCTTTATTGAGAGTTCAATTCCCAGAGGGAGATATTGCTTGCTTGACAGTTGGAAAAAGCTGTTATTTCCCACACTCCAACGAGGTTGATTGGAATGAAGTTGAATTTTGGTTAAAGTTCCTCCTTCCTTTAAGAAATGTTGGCAGCTAAAAATACATTTTGAAGAAATTGATGTAAATAACTAGTTTCCCACAACCCACATTATAAAGAACAAAAAAATGTGTTGCAGCATTAAGGTATACTAACTCTTGGTTGACCAGTGGTCCCTCTGCTAACCCCTTAAACCTTAAAGGGGCACTATGGCAAAAAAAATATGTAAAATTTAAAATATGTGCAAACATAAACAAATAAGAAGTACGTTTTGTCCAGAGTAAAATGAGCCATAAATTACATTTCTCCTATGTTGCTGCCACTCACAGTCAGTAGTAGAAATATGACAGAAGTGACAGGTTTTGGACTAGTCCATCTATTCATAGGGGATTCTCAGCAAGGCTTTTATTCTTTATAAAGATATTCCCTAAAAAGGATTTAAACAATGATGCTGGGCAGCTTTCCTGCCCGCTAAACAGTTTTTTGGCAGTTGGAGAGAGCAACTGCCCTTCACTAAGTGCTTTTGAAAATTAATAAATCCCTGAGAATCCTCCCATGAAGAGATGGACTAGTCCAAAACCTGTCACTTCTGTCAGATTTGTACTACCTGCTGTAAGTGACAGCAACAAAGCAGTAAAGTCATTTATGGCTCATTTTACTCTGGAAAAACGTACTTCTTATTTGTATATGTTTGCACATATTTTAAATTTTACAATTTTTTGCCATAGTGCTCCTTTAAGAGCAAGCAGGTATATACATATAAAAACATAATCTTTTACATCTAGTTTTGTGATTCAAACACAGTTTGACAAGCTGCAAAAAAAGCAAGGGGTGAGGAAAAACAAACACAAAGAATGCAGCCTGATGCAATATTTTAAGAGTTTCCTTAGAAACATGCTAGACAGATAACTTCTGGTCACACATTTTTGGTTGTTGTGTTTTAGGAAATGACTTCACATGATGGATAGTGCAGAAATATTTACAAAAAAAGATAAAAAAGTAATGCAAGTAATGTGATTAAACAATGCTCAACAATAGTCAGTCTCAATTAATATAAATTCATAGTCCACAGATCAAGTCCTATACGACCAGAAATGTCTCTTTAAATCCTCATCATTATTTTCATCCAGCTTTGGCTTTATATCTTCTATTACTGGAGATAGTGTAATACTGCATGATAACGTTATCAACAACTTCCATATTATATCACTCCTCGGCCTTGATTCACAAAGCCGTGCTAATGCATAGCATGCACGACCGTACTATGTGTGTAGCGCGCAATGTTATTCGCGCAAAGTTTTACGTGCGCACAGGTTTACACGCGCACGCTAACAAAAGCTCTTCATGTGTTAACGTGGCACAATGCGCGCATTGTGACACGTTAACATGCGAAGAGCTTTGTTAACGTGCGCGTGTAAACTTTGCGTGTGTAAAACTTTGCACAAGTAACATTGCACGCTACACGCATAGCATGGCCGTGCTATGCATTAGCACGGTTTTGTGAATCAAGGCCCTCAAGTGATAGTGATTCCTAAAGACTGCAACCATGATAACGTGCTATATTGTGTGTTGCATTGAAATGCTATATTATGCTTACCAAATCGAATCGTTGAACCTTGTATCGGAACAGCAAATGCACTTGGTTACCTTAATTCCACTTCTGCCAACCAGGACATTTTCCTCCCATTCACTTGCGGAGATAAGGTACCTTAATGGCTCACATACAAAGAGAGACACATAGCATATACTACAATGACAACTGCACACAAAGGGCTTGATTCACTAAACCGTGATAACTCAAATATCACACCATATCAAAGATATCACATCTTATGAAAAGATTTCACACCTTATGAAAAGTTATCACACCTTATCAAAGTTAACATGCCTTATCAGAGTAGCATAGCAAACGTTACGAACCCGCAGGGGCTCAGGGCAGGACGAGTGCCATTGCCAATTAGCAGGCATACGTTCATAGCGCTCCCTAATCTACTCTGATAAGGCATGTTAACTTTGATAAGGTGTGATATCTTTGATAAGGTGTGGTATCTGTTCATAAGGTGTGATATCTTTTCATAAGGTGTGATCTTTGATAAGGTGTGATATTTGAGTTATCACGGTTTAGTGAATCAAGCCCCAGGTTTGTTATCCACCCAAAACAGACACAGTGTTTAACCTTCCTGGCCGTAACCCCGAACGTAGTTAAGCCGCGCAGGAGGATTTCTCAGGCCCTGCTAGGCCGATTTGCTTAATTTTTTTTTTGCTGAACGCAGCTAGCACTTTGCTAGCTGTGTCAACACACCGATCGCTGTCGGCCCGCGCTCGATCGCCGCTATCCGCTCCGCCGAGCCCCCCCCCCAGACCCCGTGCGCTGCCTGGCCAATCAGTGCCAGGCAGCGCTGAGGGCTGGATCGGGACTCCCAAAGACATCACCACGACGATCCCGCCCCATCGCCATGGCGACGGGGGAAGCCCTGCAGGAAAGCCCATTCTTTGAATGGGATTTCCTGATCGGAGATCGCCGAAGGCGATCGAAGTGGGCGGGGGGATGCCGCTGAGCAGCGGCTATCATGTAGCCTTCGGCTCGCTACATGATTTAAAAAAAAAACAAAAAACTGCTGCGCTGCCTCCTGCCGGAAAACATTAGACCGTCAGGAGGGTTAATAAGTGTCTTAAACCTCCACCAGAATCTGCTTACCAACACGTCATGCTGATTCCACAACAGTACAGCATAGCTTGCTTTAGTGTGGTGATGTCTCCTTTAATTGGATTGAAGTGATTCATTCTCCTCCGTAGTAGTAGCAACCTTAAAAATTCTAAACAAGTCTCACATTGCATAACAAATCTTTAATAGTATAAAAAGCTAAAATCAAATTGCACTCATAATTTTGAAGATGAAAATGTGCATATCAGATTAAAATGATCTTGCCACAAATGTCCCCACACTGCCATACTTAGCTCCGCCCTACGCATTTAGCCATGATGACTCATTAGGGGCATAGCCAACGGCAGCGTGTGGATCATTAAAAACATAGAATTGCAATGTAAAATTACGAACATCCTGGTCACGTGATGTCACTTCCAGCCAGTGTATCACAATTCCTGCACTGAAGAGTCTGCCTAAACAAAGGTTTGTTCCTATCATTGAACCTTATCAAAGGTCCCTCCCACATCTGTAACCTTGCAATCAAACCTACCCAGGGGTGGTATAACATTTAAACTAAGAGAATTTTTCAATGGGTGTTGGTCTTTGAACCCCTGTAATCCCAATATTATAATAGTGCACGTAATGTGTAAAGTACGTATGAATGATTATAACCCCCTGCTAACTCCGAACATATTATGTACTAGTGAGAGGCAACACCCTATGGCCCTATTGACCCACCCCACAAAATTACCACTGTGTAAAACCTGCAAATAATATGTAATATTTTCATAATATATATTATTTGCAGGTTTTACACAGTGGTCATTTTTTACACAGTGGCAACTGTGGTTGTAGTCATTAGGAGTAACTATCATTTGAGGAATGATATACTGTAAGGTGGAGGGTGTGGATAACGTTATCCAGGCTCGGCCCACCTATGACACCAAGTGAGGCGTCTTCCTCAGGCAGCGGAAGTCTATGGGCGGTGCTGAAGGGCGTGAGCCAGATGAGGTAGCAGCACATCCTCACAAGTTTGCCTCAAGCAGCAAAAATTCTAGAACTCGTCCAGAAGTTATCTTACAGTATTACACTATCAGAGACAGAAAAAATGGAAAAAAAGTGTGTAGATGTAATTTTACTATTTGGTCAGAAGATGTCCTTGGGCATAACTTCCGTATGCATACTATTACTATGCAAAGAGGAAGTAATGCGTGGATGTGTAAATATCGTTTTTTGCGAATGGCGGCACTGTCTAATAGACGGCTGCAGTCATTCGCACGGGGACTTAGATCAATGAATGGGAACTGTATTCCCATTCATTGATCTCCCGGTTAATGATTGGCAGCAGTAACGATCGCGGGAGCATGCAGGGGGTGAATGGAGGGGAAGGCGAGCGGGAAGGGACGTAGTAGCTACATCCCTGCACGGAGATATGGGATTTTGCAGGGACGTAGGTATTTGTCCCGGGGGAGGGGAAGTGGTTAAACCACCAGCAAGCAAGAAAATACTTAAAAAAATGTTGATAGTACTTTTTTTCACCACCAACTTTTAGGAACTATTGTAAATTGCTTACAAGTTATTTGAAAGAGAATATTAAAATGACCTCCTGGGAGATAACGCAGGAGTAAAAGTTAATTGCATATGGGCCAGAGTGTGGTTTCTAAAATGCAAATATGACAGAATGATGCAATGTTATACAATATGCTACATAACTGAAAATAAAAATATGAGACTCTTTTCTTTGCTACTAATGATCTGTACTACACATACAATTCATTATATCATACTTTTTTTGCTTCAGGTTTGCTTTAAGGAGGCAATTTCATATATAAACCCAGGACAGCCTGAATCTCTCTGTAGACAACAATAGCATAAACATCAATTTACTAACCTATCAATTAACTTGCAACCCTTACAACCCTTGCAATTGTCTGATATAACACAGGTGAGTAAGGTAAACCCTTTCCACCTAGAGGCAGATGATATTTGAAATTAATTCATGCCACACTTGCAAGAGAGCTTACGTTCTGCAGCAGGCTGTAGCTCTGGAGTATCTTGGTCTCTCTTGTAAATAAACCTGACCTGTGTAGCCCACACATCATATTGTAAGTAGAATGAGAAGAAAGGGTCACCGCTATTGCCAACATGCTAGCATAATAAAAGGAGACATTATTATTTTTGATTTTCGCTCTATAGCATAAAGGCACCTTGGTAAAAAGATCTTCTGTAAAGCTACAAAGAATTAGACAAGGTCAAGGCCCTAATATGACCTTGCTCAGAATATACAGCAATTTATGTCTAGGAATCTGCTGCAATTTTCAGTGTATTTTATAAACCCAGCTAGGTCATTTTCAAATGCATATTGACCTGATTAATTTATAAATCATGAAAATGTATTCTGAGCTGATATTGCACAAACGTCAACTAGTTTGACAATAGTAATAATAAAAGTCACCCGGATAGAACTAAATAAGCCATTAACAGCTCGACTTTCTAAAAGGCTATTGAAATAATAGTGGTAATTACATAGGGCTAAATAAAGCTGTAACATTTCCAACATAAAGTGTGTTTAAAACATTTAAAACTTTGCAACAAGTGAAGCAAGCAAAGATAAGACTAAACCTACAATAGACAGTTCTAAAGTATGTTGTAAGTGCATTGATAAAACATATAATCAGCCACATAAAATTGGCATTACTAGTCTCTGAATTGGGTGCACTTAGCCATAAAATTGTACATTTTCTTTATGCGCACGTACAATGGGACCTGATTTATTTTTAGTCTCTACATTGTCATTATCGTCATCGCTACACAGTATATGTATGTGTACGTGAGGGCCCTTATTTTCTGTCATTTCAGCAAGCCAGTTTCTGTGTCCAATGGTTGGTGATCATACTTCAATAGATGATAACAATATTAAACAACAAGCTTACATTTTTTTTCCTACTAGTTTTGACAACATTCCGGGTTATTGATATGCATGCTTCCATTAAATTATACCTTGCACTAAAAAAAGGCTTTCAGATAACAACGAAGACTAAATACATGGATGTTCAAGTTAAGATTAGTGCAGCTCTCGTACAGAAGTGAAGAACATAGTTTCCTTGGCCACTTCATGTGTATACCAAACTCCATCAGGACAAATGTAAGCTATTCTTGTGCATAAACATTCATTCATTTTTTTTTTTTTTGCTTATCTCTGACATGTAACTCTTTAAATTAAGGTGATTCACGGTCCAGCTCAAACCTGAAGTGAGAGAGAGGCTGCCATGTTTATTTCCTTTTAACCAATACCTAGTGTCTGACAGTCCATTTGATCTTTCTGGCATCAGTAGTGCCTGAATTACACAACTGAAATCTGCCTGCTTTTTTGGTGTCTATGGCTAAGGCCTCGTTGGCAGTAGAGCTTTGTTGTACGGTGTAATGGCCATTTTGTAAAGTGGCTTAATGCAGTGCAGTGCCCCAACTATGCAATGTTCACAGTGCAGTAGTAGTTTTGTGGTATAATGGGTTGCGGCATGGTAATGCACTGAATGCCGTGCATTACCGCTAAACATGTGCATTAAGAAGTACAGTGAAGAGTACTTTTCATTGACTGTATTCTTCACTGTAGGCAACGAAGTGAGGCTGTAATGTGCAGTACGACTTTTCCGTTCTGTGTTGTTTCATTCCATTTATACAGGGAACAAAACGCAGTGTCCCACTGTGAACATGGCCTAAAAGTATTAGTGGCAGCCGATCATCAGAACAGCTAGGAAATTTGCGTTGTTTAGACAGTTCCTGAAAAATTAATGCTTGTAAATGTCCTATTTGTGCACCTTTAATGTACATTTGAACCCTGCAGGAAGTGGTTATAAAGAAATAAATATGTCAGCCTCCATATTCCTCTCATTTCAGGTTCCCTAAATAAATACTTTGTCTCACTACACACTGGTGTTGGTCATGTCTAGGGGAACTCAAGATAGAGCATGTCGTTTGTTTGATCAGCTGCTAAATTTGCAAAGCTCTGATTTGCTGTGATCACATCCTGATTTAGCACATAATCACGGCTAGCAAATCGGAGACTTACATATCTATCACCTGACCAAACTGATCACATGCTTCTATATGAGTTCTCCTAGACATGACTACAGACGACTTTTAAACAACGATTTAGCTGTGCATGTGAACACAACTTTATCCATTTCATTTTTAAAGAGTCAGAGTTAGTTACTGCCGAATAGGGATAATCAATGACATGCAAATATTTCAAGAAGGATTATGTAAATTTGTATGTTAATTTTATGCAACTCCAAAACAGACAAAGCAATTTAAACCTGGGTGGGACTTGATTGGTCCATCTTCAAGCTGCATACATTTTCATACAAATTTACATTATTCTGCATGAACTCGGAAATATTTGCTTATTGATCATCCCTACTGCCAAGCATAGATGAGAACCAAATCTCAAAATATGTTGGTCTCTCCCAGGAGATTATAGTACTGGGGTGCAGGCACCCAATGTATCATACAAATCTCTTCTAGGATATCAGTTTCAAACAGTAAATTGTGGCAAGCATAAATTATAGGGAGCAATTAATTAATTGGTTTTAATTATGTGGAAATTAATTATGTGGAAAATAATGATTGATATGTGCTAATTGATGAATACATTTTTGCATTTGCTATATATCTCAGCTCCCTATAATTTATGCTTGCTAAATTGTACTAGTGTAATAGGTGAGACAGAGATTTGTTAAATAGTTTTTTTGGTCGATATCCTACAATAATTAGTGTGCTTTGAAATGAACTGTGGCAATTGAAAAATACAAAATGAGGCAACTGCTTATCTCTCTAGAAGGTTACTCACCAGTTCAACTGGAAAAAGATATTTATTCAAGCACAAGATTTAGACAACACATTTCACGGGTACGTGCCCGCTTCCTCAGGTCAATTCATAAAGGTATAAAAAAAGGTGCCTAGAATTACAGATATATTTTCTTGAGACTCACAGATTAACATAACAATAAATAAACATAAAAATGTTTTTTTCTAACAAACATCAATCAAAAGATCATTTTGGTAATAAAACAATAAATGATAAAACCAATAATGATAGGGTTAGAGATTCTTTGCACAGTATTAGTTAAAGTGCTTATTTTTAAAAGTGCATTATTACCATGTAATAAACATTGTGCAATAAAGGACCTGGCATTAATTGTCATTTTTGAATTAAAGTGCATTGTTATAAATGTGCAATAACAAGGGTTAAAAAGACCAGATGTTTATGATTTTTGAAATAAAGTGCATTGAGAATTGCTGTTTATTTGAGCTATTTCAGGTTACATTACTCCAGGAAGTGCTATTTAGGACTAATAAAACTACTGTTATAAGGTGCTTAGTGTTTGTTATCAAACTTTTTGTATCAAGTGCACCCATATGACTTCTTAGTAAGATCAGCTTATAGCCTTCATTATTTGGGAGCCCATAGGAGTTGTTACATTTGTATTTACTACTATCAGCATGAGCAGCTCTATGAGTAGTTCCTTTTAAGATCTGTATCTCAATGATTCCCTGCCAACCGTCCACTACCTGTTGGCACCCATGACGCACTTCCAGTTCGGCATCATTTCACCAATAGGAGCTATTTATGCAACAAATGTTGCAAGACTGCTTGTAAGGTATTCTGGGAATAATTAAAGAGACCCCACTTCAAACCAAGTCATTGCATAAAATATGATAAAACCAGTGTAAGTTTACCTTATGCAAACAAATTTGGAAAAAAAAATGAAAAAAAAACAAAAACAACATTACATGTAAAGTTGCAATGAGTCCATATACCAGGTGGAGTGCTCTCTTTCCTTGTTACTTAGGCACAATTGAATTATAGTCTATGAAAGCGGCGATCAATGCCATAAAAGTTCATATATGGAGAATAAACAGTCTCTCACTATAATGCCAGTGAAGCTTCTGGTGTCACTTCACTGCTGGATAACCCTTCTCAGGGTTCAGAACTCACCAGATCCTGGGACCTTATTGGACTATTCATGCATGTGGGGTGTATGGCCAACCCCAGCCTCTCTGGCATGCTGCTCCTCCAGACCTTGGCTTCCAGTCTGCCTTGTAATCGACTCCCAACACACCCTGCACTTTTTGCCTCTCTGTTGTGCCCATTTTATAGGGCACTACCGTTTATGCTCCACATATGAACTTTTATGGCATTTAGCCCTACTCTCATTTAGCAAATCAAAGATTCCAACAGATAACTTGGGAGCTGTTTTAATTGCACATTGATTTGCTTCCCCATATTTCTACCTCATGGGTAAAGTTACTAAGCATATTAAAGGATTTTTTCTGATTATTCCTGCTGAGCTTTGTAGCTAACAAACCCATGCTGCTTTGTAACCTAAGTAAAAGGGCTACATTCCTTACCGAACATTTAATATATAAAAGAGAAATTAAAAAAGTCTAATATAAGTAATTAAAATAATGTAAAACATAAACTATTAAATATATATATATATATATATATATATATATATATATATATATATTAAACCAAAATTGTTGGAAAACGGTGTAGTATTTCTTTTAACTTTCATGTCTGATCGACTTACAGCTTGTTTGATTCTCTAAGCTATCAAGTCTTTCATCATCTGCCTGTTTTTTTTTATATCCATATTCTTGCATCCTTACATTTGACTTCCAATCTACTCATATTGCCATCCGTGCGCCTTCTGTCTCTGATTTTAGTCTTTAATACTGTTACCTTGCCTGTTGTGGTATTGCATTGCTGATTTCACATTCAGTCTTATCAATTGACACAGATGTTTTGGGCGTGTATAAGCAATCAGGGCTTTGAAGCTTCATCCTATTTGTCA
This sequence comes from Hyperolius riggenbachi, assembly GCF_040937935.1. Taxonomy (NCBI): domain Eukaryota; kingdom Metazoa; phylum Chordata; class Amphibia; order Anura; family Hyperoliidae; genus Hyperolius; species Hyperolius riggenbachi. The sequence continues at coordinate 364,447,245 of NC_090646.1, forward strand.
GAACTGCTCCGTTTGTGCAGAAATTACTATTTCAGCTCTGCACTTAGCTGCCAGTATGATATTTCTGCCGTCATTAAGTATGCTGCAGGCAGACCAGGTAAAAAAGATGCAAAACCCAACATAAAATTCACATGACTGGAAGATGTTTTTGGACATTGTTCTCGCAATTGGAAAAAATCATGTGAAAGATACTGTTTCTGTATAATCTCACTCTAAACAACTCAGCAAAATGTAACTTTTATTGAGCCTTTAATGTTGCTGCCTAGGGCAGGAAAAATAATGACGGTAATATAAGCCTGCCATAGTACTTGTACTATGTTTTGTCACATGCAACTCTTTTACATGCCATTATTGAACTCTCTCTTTTGACATACCATTCAGATCACTTTATTTTTGTAATGTGCAACACTGTGGCCTATCAATGCGTACTGTTTGGTCAAATGGAAAGGTCACTTCAGTATGATCCTAATAGAAAACTGAACTAAGAGACATATGGAGGTTGACATATTTTTTCCTTTTAACCAATGCATATTGCTTGGCTGTCGTGTGCATCATCTGCCGCTAATACTTCTAGCCATAGACCCTGAACAAATATGCAGATCAGATGTCTCTGGCTCAGGTCTGACTGGATTAGCTGCATGCTTGTTCCTGCTGTGTGATTCAGACGCTACTGACCAGAAAAAAAGCAGGACTGCCAGGCATTTCAAGTTAAAAAATACCAATAAATTTAAACTAAGACATCCCCCTCCCCCATATTCACACACATACACAGACACACATACACATTGCACATACTGTATACAAATGAACATGTATATGTAACTACATACATACTATTAGTACACATGGACATACTTGAACTACATAAAATACATAACTGCACATACAAAAGCATATTTTAAAGTAATTTTAGGGCTTAATTTTAGGATAAAGATAAGCAGGAACTACACCATAATAAACTATTTTTTTACTTTTTAAGTGGAGATGGTATTTTAACATACTTTTAGGACTTAAACCCACCAGGAGCGCTTTTCTGAGCACTGTGTGATTTGAAAAGCTCTTGCTAATGTAATGCTATGGGTGTGATCCCACTAGAGCAGTGATGGCTAACCTTGGCACTCACTCTGTGACAAAACTACAAATCCCATCATGCCTCTGCCTCCCTGAGTTATGCTTAGAGCTGGCAGAGTATTGCAATGCCTCATAGAACTTGTAGTTCCACCACAGCTGGAGTGCCAAGGTTAGCCATCACTGCACTAGAGTGATGTGATTTTATAAAAATCCCCCATAGCATTGCATTAGCAAGAGTTTTTTCAAATCACAAGCGCTTGGAAAAGGCTTCTAGTGGGTTTGAGTCCTTAAATTAAATGGTAAACAGGGCAAAACCAGATTTGAAAGATTTAGGGCCTGTTTCCACTACACACGGATTCTGGATGCAGAAAACTGACTCCAATGAATGCCTATGGGAAATCTGCATCATAAAAATCGCGTGTAGTGGAAACAGGCCCTTATTGTAATTTCTACTTGTGATTCCCACGGAAAAAAAACAGCTCACACAGACATTTAACCACTTGCCGACTGCCCACAGCCGATGGGCGGTGGCAAGGGCTGGGCCCAAATGCAATACGCCCATCGGCGGCAGCGGGTGTGGTTATGCGCTGATCGCCTCACGCGATCAGGCGTCGGTGACAGGCTCCGCCCCCTTGCGCAGTAACCCGCCGGCCGTTCGGAAGCGTCGGCGGGTTACTAGCTCCCGGATCGCTGCATGCAAAGCGTATAATACGCTTTCTAATGTATACAAACCGTATTGTACAGGCTGCCTCCTGCCCTGGTGGTCCTAGTGTCCGAGGGACCACCAGGGCAGGCTGCAGCCACCAAAGTAAGCACCCAAGCACACTGATCTGATCCCCCTCTTCCCTCTGATCGCCCACAGCACCCCTCAGACCCCCTCTGCCCACCCCTCAGACCCATGTTTGTACCCAATCACCCCATTAATCACCCATCAATCACTCCCTGTCACTATCTGTCAACACTATTTTTTAGATTGGTCCCTAAACTGCCCCCTGGGGGCTCCTGATCACCCCCCCCCCCACACTCTCAGATCCTCCCCAGACCTCCCCAGCCCTCCCCCCTGTGTACTGTATACATCTATCCTCCCCTGTAATCACCTGTTAATCACCTGTCATTCACCCGCCATTCACCCATCAATCACCCGTCAATCACCACCTGTCACTGCCACCTATCAGATCAGACCCTAACCTGCCTCGTACAGGCATCTAATCACCCTCCCACACCATCAGATCGCCTGCAGACCTACCCTCAGATCGCCTCCAAAGTGCATTGTTTACATCTGTTCTGCCATCTAATCACCCACTGATCACCCATCTATCACCCATCAATCACCCCCTGTCACCACCTGTCACTGCTACCAATCAGATAAGACCCCTATCTGCCCCTAGGGCACCCAATCACCCACCCACACCCTCAGAACGACCTCAGACCCCCCAGACCCCCCCCCGTGTACTGTATACATCTATTCTCCCCTGTAATCACCTGTCAATCACCTGTCAATCACCTGTCAATCACCCATCAATCACCCCGTCACCACCTGTCACTGCCTTTCATTATACCTAACCTGCCTCTTACGGGCATCTGATCACCATCCCACACCATCAGATTGCCCGCAAACCTACTCTCAGATCACCTCCAAAGTGCATTGTTTACATCTGTTCTGCCATATGATCAGAACCCATTGATCACCTATCAATCACCCCCTGTCACCACCTGTCACTGCTACCCATCAGATTAGACCCCTATCTGCCCCTAGGGCACCCAATCACCCGCCCTCACCCTCAGAACGCCCTCAGACCCCAGCCCTGATCACCTCGCCAGTGCATTGCTTGCATCTATTCCCCCCTCACACCTTGAGACACCCATCAATCACCTCCTGTCACCACATGTCACCCCCTAGCACACCTACCCATCAGATCAGGCCCTAATCTGCCCCGTGTGGGCTCCGGATCACTCGGCCAAACCCTCAGATCCCCCTCAGACCCCCTTCCAATCACCTCCCCAGTGCATTGATTGCATCTATTTTCCCCTCTAACGACCCCCTGAGAAACCCATCAATCACCTTCTGTCACCCCCTAGCACTCCTATCCATCAGATCAGGCCCAATACAACCTGTCATGTAAAAGGCCATCCTGCTTATGACTGGTTCCACAAAATTCGCCCCCTCTTAGACCACCTGTCATCAAAATTTGCAGATGCTTATACCCCTGAACAGTCATTTTGAGACATTTGGTTTCAAGACTACTCCTCACGGTTTTGGCCCCCTAAAATGCCAGGGCAGTATAGGAACCCCACAAGTGACCCCATTTTAGAAAAAAGACACCCTAAGGTATTCTGTTAGGTGTATGACGAGTTCATAGAAGATTCAATTTTTTGTCACACGTTAGCGGAAATTGATTTTTATTGTTTCTTTTTCCCACAAAGTGTCAATTTCCACTAACGTGTGACAAAAAAGAAAAATCTTCTATGAACTCACCATACACCTAACGGAATACCTTGGGGTGTCTTCTTTCTAAAATGGGGTCACTTGTGGGGTTCCTATACTGCCCTGGCATTTTAGGGGCCCTAAACCATGAGGAGTAGTCTAGAAACCAAATGCCTCAAAATGACCTGTGAATAGGACGTTAGGCCCCTTAGCACACCTAGGCTGCAAAAAAGTGTCACACATGTGGTATTGTCGTACTCAGGAGAAGTAGTATAATGTGTTTTGGGGTGTATTTTTACACATACCCATGCTGGGCTGGAGAAATCTCTCTGTAAATGGACAATTGTGTGTAAAAAAAATAAAAAAAATTGTCATTTACAGAGATATTTCTCCCACCCAGCATGGGTATATGTAAAAATACACCCCAAAACACATTATAATACTTCTCCTGAGTACGGCGGTACCATGTGTGGCACTTTTTTGCACCCTAAGTGCGCTAAGGGGCCCAAAGTCCAATGAGTACCTTTAGGATTTTCACAGGTCATTTTGCAACATTTGGTTTCAAGACTACTCCTCACGGTTTAGGGCCCCTAAAATGCCAGAGCCGTATAGGAACCCCACAGATTTTATTTTTTTGTCAGAAGTTAGAGGAAAATTACACTTTGTAAAAAAAAAAACAATAATCAATTTCCGCTAACTTGTGACAAAAAATAAAATCTTCTATGAACTCACCATACTCCTAACGGAATGCCTTGGGGTGTCTTCTTTCTAAAATGGGGTCATTTGTGGGGTTCCTATACTGCCCTGGCATTTTAGGGGCCCTAAACCGTGAGGAGTAGTCTTGAAACCAAATGTCTCAAAATGACCTGGGAAGTCCTAAAGGTACTCATTGGACTTTGGGCCCCTTAGCGCAGTTAAGGTGCAAAAAAGTGCCACACATGTGGTATCGGCATACTCAGGAGAAGTAGTATAATTTGTTTTGGGGTGTATTTTTACACATACCCATGCTGAATGGGAGAAATATCTCTGTAAATGGACAATTGTGTGTAAAAAAAAAAATCAAAAAATTGTCATTTACAGAGATATTTCTCCCACCCAGCATGGGTATGTGTAAAAATACACCCCAAAACACATTATACTACTTCTCCTGAGTACGGCAATACCACATGTGTGGCACTTTTTTGCAGCCTAACTGCGCTAAGGGGCCCAAAGTCCAATGAGCACCTTTAGGCTTTACAGGGGTGCTTACAATTAGGCACCCCCAAAATGCCAGGACAGTAAACACACCCCTCAAATGACCTCATTTTTGAAAGTAGACACTTCAAGGTATTCAGAGAGGAGCATAGTGAGTCCGTGGCAGATTTCATTTTTTTGTCGCAAGTTAGCAGAAATGGAAACTTTTTTTTTTGCCACAAAGTGTCATTTTTCCACTAACTTGTGACAAAAAATAAAATCTTCTATGAACTCACCATGCCTCTCAGTGAATACTTTGGGATGTCTTCTTTCCAAAATGGGGTCATTTGGGGGGTATTTATACTATCCTGGAATTTTAGCACCTCATGAAACATGACAGGTGCTCAGAAAAGTCAGAGATGCTTCAAAGTGGGAAAATTCACTTTTGGCACCATAGTTTGTAAACACTATAACTTTTACCCAAACCAATAAATATACACTGAATGTTTTTTTTTTTATCAAAGACATGTAGCACAATACATTTGGACAAAAATGTATACAGAAATTTTACTTTATTTTAAAAATGTCAGCACAGAAAGTTAAAAAAAGTAATTTTTTTTACAAAATTCATGTCTTTTTTGATGAATATAATAAAAACTAAAACTCACAGCAGCAATCAAATAGCACCAAAAGAAAGCTGTATTAGTGACAAGAAAAGGAGGTAAAATTCATTTAGATAGTAGGTTGTATGATCGAGCAATAAACCGTGAAAGCTGCAGTGGTCTGAATGGAGAAAAAGGCTCTGGTCCTTAAGGGGCGAAAGACTGTGGTCCTCAAGTGGTTAAAAGGGCCCATACACTGGTTGATTTCAGCCATCGATCGATCAATTCTATGGAATCGATCAATTGATCAGAAACCGATTCTATCAAATCTATCAATTGATCGATTTGCGGCCGATTTCGATCAATTTTGATCGATTTGATCTATCTGCCAGGATGGAAAATCTAGGTCGATCTGCTGCTGGCAGCAGATCGATGGCCCATAGAGTTGCATTGGATCTAATGGACGATCGATTTCCAATAGATTGGAGATTGGAAATTTGTTCCTAGTGTGTGGCACATATAAGATAGATTCCTGTCAGATTCAACTTGACAGGCATCTGACAGAAATCTATCTGATCTGGTCGAAGCTGTTGCAAATCTATAAGTGTATGGCCACCTTTAGGCAAAGATGTGTGAGCATCAGTTGCACATAACAGCATCCATAAGGAAATTGAGAAGGAAAAGTAACTCCAGTTAGACAAGACCATTTAAGCAGGGGAACACATGATGGGAGACCAGCTGTTAGAGCATCAAAAATGGTGTTTGAAGGCATTTTTAACATAAGCTCCACGGACAAATTGATGCTGTCCCTATTACACAACATATAATAGGGATATTGGAACAGCATAATATTTGCCATAGTGAGTGCCACTTTAACCAGGAACTGAAAGCCGATTGCAGGGCAAAACTGTTATTCCACAGCACATTGTTTCTAAAAAAATTAATGATCAATCAAGGCTTTAGATATTATTTATTTTTCAGTATACAGTATTTTAAATCTTGTATTTTTTTTTTTTTTACTATCCCATTTACATACAAAAAGAGAGAGAAGCTGGTGCATAGGGCAGTGACCATACACCAATGAAGTACTGCTAACTAAATTCAAAGCAACAGCATACAGTCCATAGAAACAATGGTAGCACACATCCATTTGTAAAATATTGCTTTTATTTGTAAAAAGTTAAAAGCAGCTCATCAGGCATAAAACTGCGTGGAAGAAAGGGAATGACAAGGCATTGAAAGGGTTGACAGCTGTTTCGCACTAACACAATGCAGTGCTTCTTCAGGGCATTTTTGGCATAGTGCCCCTTTGTAGGATGCACAAACTGAAAGCCCATTGCAGGACAAAACTGTTAAATTCCACGGAACAATGTTTCCAAAAAATATTGAACAACTAAGGCTTTTAGAATTATTTTTTTTTCAGTAAGTAATATTTTAAATCTTGTATTTTTTTTTTTACTATACTGTTTACAGTTGGTTCTGTGATCAACCAAGCATAATATACTGTAGGTCATGAAATATCATGAGATGTATGTATGCCTGCAGGAAAAACTTAGCTCTAATGAGCAAAAACTATTCTGAGATGATTTACAGTAACATTAATTTAATTTTCTATTTGCATTGTCGCAAGCTATTATCCTATCCCCTGGCCATTAAATGTGCATTTCCAGGATATAGTAGTCAACGGAGTTACAAAAACTGTGTTTGCTAAGAACAAAAGATTTTGCCCACTAACTACGAGGGTATTGCAGATCTTATTTTTCTTAAGTTCTCTCCTAGCTGACACCTTTATCAACACAATGCCTTTCAAGCTGGATTGAAAAGTGTACTGGTTAAATTATTTTTTTTCTCCTGAGTTTTCTCCTAGGAGATCATTTTTCATCTTTGATTTAGAATAACTTTTCAACACTTTGCAATGGAAAAAGTACCAAAAATTAGGTGTAAAAGAACTGTTAAAATTATATGAAGTATGATTTTGCTTGATGGGGGTTTAAAAGGCACTTTATTGACACGTTTCAAAATATCATCTAGGAGAAAACTCAGGAGTAAAAGTTAATTGCATATAGGCCACTACCAGCAAGGACTACTTTGGCAAGACTCCCTAATGCTCCAGTGTGGCATTTTGAGCTGTAGTTCTCAAGTGCTTTGAGTACAATGGGGGAAAAGTACTATACAAAGCAAACAAAAAAATACTCAGAATAATTTTGACAGTACTTTTTAACTTTTTGGTGTTCTTTTAATAGCAGCAATGACGAGTTAGAAAAATATGAAAAATCTTCTAAAACTTAAAGAATATGTTTACACTTTATTGATAAAATTCCTTTTAAGCTACCAGTAAGCAAGAAAATACTCTGAATAATTTTGACAGTACCTGTCAAAATTATTATTGGTACTTAACCTTAACCTATTATTGGTACTTTTTCAGTTGCAGAGTGCTGAAAAGTTATTTATTTTAAAGAGAAGCTAAAAAGTTATCTTGTAGGAGAAAACTTAGGAGAAATGGTTAATTGAATATGGCCCTTTTCTCCAAGGAGATACTTCTTCATCTTATCCAAAAATAACTTTTCAGTACCTAGCAACTGAAAAAGTACTAAAAATTAGGTGAAAAAGTAAAATAAAACATATTTTGAGTATTTTCTTGTATGCTGGGGGCATTAACTACTTCCGTACCAGCATTCTCTGGACCCTTAAGGACCTGGTACTGCCAAACGGCGCTTACCGACGATTCACCACACTGATCCACCGCTCTTGCTGGTCACGCTGCTCTCCCATTGCCGTAGGTCCCTCTCTCTGCAATCTCTATGAAGGCAGAGCTCTGTGTTTCGGTCAGGAGCCGCTTTCATTGGCTTCTGACACTGTCCATGAATGTAAGCCGATGGGAATGGCTTACAGTGATGACAGGGTCAGGAGCCAATGAAATCAGCTCCTGACCAGCTTACAGAGATGTGCCATTATACTGATGGCAGGGTGAGTGGGTTGCGGCGGGGGCAGAGCGGTGCGATCGGTGGGAGCAGCAGGACTGTATGGCAACTATTGTTGAAATCTACGTCCTGTCAGAGCCGTGCATCCCCCAGCAGGTCGTAGATTTCAACCACGCTGGTTCGGAAGCAGTTAAAGTTATTTTATTGGTAAGGTTTGAAAATATCTGCTTGGAGATAACGCAGGAGAAAAGATAATAGGATCTTTCAATGGTATAAACACTCAACTCCATAAAGCATGTTTCATTTAGATCAACATTGTGATTGGTGATGATTATATATTACTAGTGACCTTAGCCCGTTTAAAAACGGGCTAGGTCTGTCTCCGCGCGCATGTCGTGCGCATGCGCGCTCCCGACGCACACCCGCGCGCACCTGGCACACACCCGGCTGCCTGCTCACACGCCCGCCTGGCTGCGTCCCTCTCTTCCTCCCTGTATGAGGCTGGGTCCGCGCAGTAGCAAAAAGCACAGACCCAGCTACACTGCCTATTATTATAGAGGATATATTATGTGTGTTGATTGCATTTAGTGTTACATTTTATTTGTTTACTTATTTATACATAATTCATATGTATGCACATATATGTTTGGCATTTCTCAGACACGTTTTTATTCATAACCCAGGTTCTATCATGCGAGCTGATATCTAAGCTCTGCATGGTGTGTAATATGCTTAAAGCGGATCTAAATCCAGGACTTCCTCTCTGCTCTAAAAGATTAGCAACAGCATAATTACCTTTACAGAAGAACATTTCTTTGTTACAGCCCACAGTACACCTACTGAGATTCTGCAGTGTAGTTTCTTCTTGGTTTGCTTGGAGCACATACAGGGTTAACCCTCTCTGTTTACATTTAGCCTGTCTGAATGGCACACCATGGTATAGTTCAGACAGAGATGACAGGTCAAATTACAGTGGCTTGTTACTAGCAGATAAGGGAGAATTAGACAGGAGGTTTTCTCAAAATATAAACAGGGTGGGTTTCTCTCTGTCTTCCTGTTGTCCTGTCGAAGAGTTTAGGTCCTCTTTAATTACGTTTGGGTTCCAGTTATTGATTTACATATGAGTGGTTGGTTATGTGGTGGTAATTTTAAGGTACTCAGGGCTGGTTCTAGCTACATCGGGGCCCTGGGGCAAAAGTAACTTGGAGGCCCCCCAACACCCACCACCTCCTCCCAGTATAGTAGTCAGAGGTGCCCATAAAGACCCCCCCCCCCAACACACCGCATTACAGAGGCAGGGGTGGCAGACACTCCCCTCCACTGAGTTCCAGGTGCTGGAAGTCCCCTCTGTCTTTTTTGTAGTGATGCTGCTCTGCACTTTCTGTTTCTCAAAACAGACAAACCGACCCGCAACGCCTGGAACTCGGAGGAAGCAAGTGCGTGCCTGTCACCACTGCCTCCATAACACTGCATCAAAGGTGGGGGTAGGGTGAGAGAGATAATTTAGTGGGGAGGTGGCAGACACTTGGGGGCCCCTATGGATGCTGGGGCCCTGAGTCAATTTCCCGATTTGCCCAAATGGTAGTGCAAGCCCTGAATGTAGATTTAGATGTTTTTAATTGGTTTTGTTGAATTCTATAGTTTTTTTTCTTTATTTCTAGTGATTATTAACGTGTTGTATTGTGGTACATATATGAGTAGTGCTGTGCTGTATAGGGCGTACATATTTTGTCGCTAATACATTTGTATGGTATTCCCAATTTAATCGATACTTTGCCTGATAGGATTTTAATATTTTCAATATTGATCTGAATTTCTGTTTTTTCTTCATTTTTTTTCTTTTTCATTACATCTTTTAAAAAAAAGTTAAAGCACCTGATTAACACTAACAGATAAATACATTTTAAGGTTTGAAACATGAAACTATTGAAGCATAATGTCTGGTGACCTATGTAAACTTTTTTCTGGAATAAAGCTATTCTTTTGGAATTCTTTCCTCAATCCACCTTCTCATTCAACTCCCATAGCAAAGTACAGAAGTAATAATGAACTTTCCCCCTCTTCTTGGGATGCTGGGTAATATTTCATGGGAGAGGGTGAGGCGCACTCTGCCAATGGCTCTCATACTCAGTGAGATATTTCCTGAGTGCAGAGCATTGTGGGACAAGTGATACTTTCTACTGGTCCTCCCATAGTGCCCTATGGAGGAGAGCATGATCAGTCGCAGGGAGCATGATCTTGACAGCCATGGTCCTTAAGAGTGTAAATTACTTATATTACTTCCTTATTCAGACATTATAATCAGATTAACCACCCTGGTGTTCTATTGATTGCACCAGGGTGGCGACGCAGCAGTATTTTTTGAATTTTTTTTTAAATCATGTAGCTAGCCTAGCGCTAGCTACATGATCCCCCCCTCCCTGCGGCATCCCTCCCACCCTTCCGATCGCCGCCGGCAATCAAGCCCGTTCTGAACGGGATTTCCTTTAGGGCTTCCCCAGTCGCCATGGCAACGAACGGAATGACGTCATCAACGTCATCGAAGTCGTGACGTCACAGGGAGTCTCGATCCACCCCTCAGCATTGCCTGGCAATGATTGGCCAGGCTGCGCATGAGGTCTTGGGGGGGCCTGTTACACGGCGGGTGGCGGCGCATCGGCGGCGAGCGGCAGTGATTGCGTACAACATGCAGCTGGAAAAGTGCTAGCTGCATTTTTTAAAACAAAAATTGTGCAAATCGGCCCAGTAGGGCCAGAGCCGTGCACAGCGGCGGTCATGAACGAGCTGAGCTCGTCCATACCGCCAAGAAGGTTAATACTCATTTCAGTTTTTCTCGATTGACCATCGCGATCTAGCTAGTAAGTAATAACTGCCCCCCCTTAAAAGGCACTTCTGAATTGATAAAGCTGCCTTGAGCTGTGAAACACATAGTTCACTGTGCTGAATAAAGCTTTTGAAATAACTCTTCAGTAGTCATCAGAAAAGTAGTCCAGCACTTACCTTCTTTTGTAAACTTTTTTTTATTGTTTTATTACTTTTGGCCATCTTCAGGTTTTGTAGTTATCCTCTTAATCAAGTCAATAATTGCAAATACTTTTTGAACATCTAATTTTTAATTGACTATACTTTGCAATAAAGTGTTGCTGAAAAGATGCATTTTAGCTTCTGTGTAGTATGGCTTGATAGAAAATATGTAACACTGCCTAGGGTGTAAACAATGATAAGTACTCACATTGGTAGCACCATGTCTTTAAACTGACCCCTGAATTCAGAATCAGAATCAGAATCCTTTTATTTCGCCAAGCATGAGGGGACATGCCCGGAATTGTTTTTGGCACAATACAATACAATACAATTTACCTGTCTTACAGCAATAATAATAAACTTTTGCTCACAGCCTAGTCAGTGACTGCACATCCTTTCCAATGTACCATATTCCTGGCGGCTGTGAGAGTATATAAAGCTGCATCAATTATTGCCAACAGTGTAGATCAAAGAGGTGAAAAATGAATGTATACCTTGCCAAAGAACAGACCAGATGCTGAAGCTTGTTATGTTAGGGGCAGGTATTTTTGCATAGTATACATAGGCCATTTCACCTTTTCAAGGGATATTTCCCTGGATTCTAACCTACTGTAATTCAGCCATGTCTGATTTAGGTGAGACTGTTAAAGTGAATCTGCACATTTCCAAAATAAAAAGTTAGAGACTAACCTCCATAGAGGGAAGCTTCTAGATGGTCCAAAAGCTTTCTGATCCATCTTGGAGCCCACCGTTGCTCTGAGCTAGTTGCATATGTTCCCATGGCTGCACTCCCCTATGTTTATTTGGGTGACCATACCGCACATGTGCATAGTAGGTCAAAGCTGCGGGATTGTGCTAATACCCAGGCACAGCCATTTTCCCAAATGCACAGCATGGCTGCACTTGTACATGGAGGGGGGAGTGGTTGCAAACAAGAAGAGTGGCCCGGCCAATGAAGGTAGGGTATAGGAGAACATGAGAAGCTTCTGGATCATCCTATATGTATTTTTTGTTTATCTTACCAGTTCGCTTTAACAGTCTCACCTGTATCAGACATGGCAGAATTAAGTTAGAATCGAGGGAAATAACCCCTGCAAAGGTGATTCCCTATAATGAGGCATTAGACATAGTTATAAAGCTTAACTGTTGACCAAAATGTGTTGTACAGACAGTAAAATCTGTCTTTGCTGCTGTTAAAAATGTGGTGCTAAACTTTCCAAATTGTTCTCAAGGTTTAAAATGACAAATTAAATCAGACCATAGTAGAGAAAAAATAACAAATTTGTTATTTATTTTGTATTATATGTCTATTATTGGTGAATTTCACATTAGAATTTGAGAGTTAAAGGAATTATCAGGCAAAAAAAAAAAAAAGAGTTTCACTTACCTGGGGCTTATACCAGCCCCATGCAAACATCCTGTGCCCTCATAGTCACTCACTGCTGCTCCAGTCCCCCGCCGCCAGCTAGTTTCGTTTTTGCCGTCCTCAGGGTCGGCGGGCCGCATTGCGTACATTTTTACGCATTTCCACTAGTGCAGGAACATTAACGCATACATTTTTTTTCGCGTTAATGGTGCAACGCTAATACATTTTTGCTTTTGCATTGCAACGTGAAAATGTATGAGTGTTGCACTGCTAACGCATAAAAAGTATGCGTTAATGTCCCTGCACTAGCGGGAATGCGTAAAAATGTACGCAATGCGGCCCGCCGACTCCGAGGTCGACAAAAACGAAACTAGCTGGTGGCGGGGGACTAGAGCAGCAGTGAGTGACTACGAGGGCACAGGATGGCTGCATGGGGCTGGCAGAAGCCCCAGGTAAGTGAAACTCGTTTTTGATTTTTTTTGCCCGATAATTCCTTTAATAAACCATTTTTGTACTTTCTCATGCACCAAGAGCCAATACTCTCTTTTTTGTACTTACCTATATATACATGTTGGAATGCTGCATGAGAATATTGTTATTATCAATTTCTATTGAACATTATAGTTGCATCTGATTCCTATTTGACCATTTTCCCATTTTCCGGAGTTGTTGCTATTAGTAGAGGAAAAGGATAGATCAATGTGCAAATAAAGGGAATCATATAAATTAATGGGAAACAATAAGTAACAAGAGGTAGCAGTCAATATTTTAGATCAAGCTCTGTGCTGTGCACGTGGATAGACAGAATCGCTAAGCTAAGCTTTCTATTCTAATCTAAAATATAAATAAAAATGCATACAGTATGTGTGTGTGTGTGTGTGTGTGTGTGTGTGTGTGTGTGTGTGTGTGTATTATTATTTTCATTTATTATTATTATTATTTCTTTAAATGTACATTTATTTTTACTTTTTTTTTTACAAAGTTCTCAAAACAGAGAATCTGAAATTGCTTCTAACTAATCTTTTAAACTACACTTATTTTGTATCTATCCTGCTATCCTGACAGTCCAGTATGCTTCATGGAGAACATCATAACACGGATCATTTTAACACTCTGGAAGATTTCTGCAAAAGGCCACGAACATACTTGTGAGCGGGGATTTCTTGTGCATGCATAAATGTCAAACTTGAACTTACATCGCCTTAAACAATAGCCAGTCAAATTTATCAGTGGTTTACAATATAGTGCCTGCAGACAAAACCTACTTAGAATGCATTGTCACTTTATATGTTTCTCAAATGCTGTAGAATTTTGTATCATAGCCCTCTGGTACATATTGCAGCACACTGCAGTTTGTGTTACTGGGCAGTTCAAGACACGGCTTTGCTTATATAGTTTAGTTGTTAAGGTTTTTGTTTGAATTCAGTGTACTTAACTGCCACTTTTGAAAGTTAATTCATTTATATAGTTTATTGCAATAACATTGTATTTACAATATAAAAGAGAAAAAAAAATCTAATAAAATATAAATGTGATATAATTTATTTCTATTGATACCCCTACATGCTTTCTGAGGAATTGCATTGTTTTAACCACTTGCCGACCGGCTAACGCCAATGGGCATGGCCGCAGCGGCAGCCCCAGGACCTCCTTACGCCAATTGGCGTCAAGTCCTGGGGCTCTAATTTGCATGAGATCGCGCGCATGCTGCGTGCGTATCTCATGTTCGGAGGGCAGAGCTCCGCCCCCTCTTGAGTCTCCGAGCGGCTATTGCCGCTCGGGAGACTGTTAGACGGCGTGATCGCCGTCTATTTACTTGTACAGCGCTGCAATCAGCAGCAGCGCTGTACTGGGGACAGCCGTGTGACATGGCTGTCCCCCTGGGGGACAAGAGAGCGATTGGCTCTCATAGGCAGAAGCCTATGACAGACGATTGCATGATTGGCTGGGTGCAGGGAGGGAGGGAGGGAGAGAGGGAATAAAAAAAAAAGCATATTTTGTTTAAAAAAAATATTATAAAAAAAAAACTTGGGGGCGATCAGACCCCACCAACAGAGAGCTCTGTTGGTGGGGGGAAAAGGGTTGTGCGGACCTGCAGCTTGGCCTTAAAGCTGCATTAGCCATTTTAGTTAAAATGTGCCTGGTCTTTAGGGGGGGGGGGGGTTACCACTGTGGTCCTCAAGTGGTTAAGCTAAAAACACAAAAACTAAAAAAATTACATTCCAGGACTGGTGTTCAAGCAGTGGGACTGTATGGAGAATTTGTCTTTTCACAAATCTCCGCTCACTTGGGAAAAGGAAGTGTTGGCTGGCTAGCAAGTCTACAGTGTCAATTAGCCAGCAGCTGATTAATCACAACTTAACAGCTTTAATTTGCTGGCAGTCACTTCCACTTCCCAGTTCAGTGAAGGTTTATATTAGTAAGGCAAAGACCTTGATCTGGCTCGTCAAGCTGTTTTAACAATTACCAGAGGGACTTGCACATTTGTAAGCTTTTGTGGGTTGACATGTGCAGTAGTATATGCTATGTTTCAAAATAGTTCTTTTATACTGTAATAGTTAAAAGGAATTAGGCTTACGCTTATAACTTGGAACTTCTGATGTAGTCTAAAACAACATATTTCAAAATTAGATTTTTTTTAAAGCACACCTGAACTGGGAAAAAAATCTTGACTTACTTTAGGCTCTTTCCTGTCCCTCATAATCTTTTAGGCCCCTTGGGCTCTACTGGGTGTGTTCTGTTGTGCTGCTGTCACCCCTCTTTTAAAGCTCCTACCCTGGAAAGCAAGCACAGCACATGCTCTGTTCTGTCTGTGCGCTTCCTCAATCATGCTCCCATTGTTAGGAGCATACTGCACGTGTGCAGTTACAAATCTTTGTGAACTGTGCATACAGTGTACTCTTGGCAATGGAAATGCATTCAAGGAGGCAGGTGGATAGGACAGAGCATGCACCATAGCTGTGACCTGGTTGGGTCAGAGCTACCCTCCTGGCGGTAACCCCGAGCTAAACTCGGGGTAGCCGCTGCAGAGGATTTCTCTGCCCCGGGAGGGATTTTTTGAATAAAAGCTGTTTTAGCCTCTGTAGCTAGCAATTCACTAGCTACCATTGTCCCCCCAAGTCCCTCCACTCTTTATTGATCACCCCCGATCACCGCCGTTATACGTACCCCCCCCCCAATCCCACGGTGGCACAGCCTCTCCAATCAGCTCCAGGCTTCATTATGGGGAGGATCGGGATTGCGCATGACGGCATGATGTCGATGACATCAGATGTCATGTCCAATCGTTGCCATAGTGATGACTGAAGCTCATCGGGGAGGCTGCGGCTCTCGCGGGATCGAGGCTAGGTAACGTATAGCTGCGGTGATCGGGGGGATCAGAAGGGTGCAGGAGGACTTGGGGGACAAAGGTAGCTAGCCTAGTGCTAGCTACAAAGGCTTAAACAACTTTAACTCAAAAAATTCCTCCCGCGGACACAGCCTCAGAAACTGCTTACCGCCAGGAAGGTTATTGAGGGCCAAAACCTGCACAATGGAGGGGACCCAGAAAGAAACTAAGGGGCCTCAACAATTATAGAGGGGTAGAAGAAGCAAGGCAATATCAGTTTTCTGTTCCCAGTTGAAGTGTACTTTAAAGCGGACCTGAACTCAAAATGTTCTCTCTGCTCTAAAAGATACACAACAGCATAATATCCTTTAAACAAAAAACATTTCTTTGTTACAGCTAATACAAATCCTAAAATAAATCTGAACTGTTTCTACTTCCTGATTCATGGAATTTGACATATTGTAAATATACTGTGCTTTCAAACGAGCTTATCTGCAATCTCTGTCACAACTTGTTATTAGGCACATATAAGGGGGGATTAGAAGGGCTAAACTTTCTAAATACATACAGGGTGCATTTCTCTATGTTTTCTTTCTGTCCTGTGCAAGAATTCAGGTCCACTTTGACCTCTTGAGCCCCAGAGGTTTATACCCCCTTGTGCCCAGGCCATTTTTTTTACAAATCGGCACTTAACAACTTACACCATTTTTAGCACCTAGGGCACCTCAATAACACATAAAAAATGCATGCCAACAATGTGTTTCATTATTTAAAAAAAAATCAATTTTACCTTTTCATTTTACATTTAAAAGTTAGCATAGGTTTTAATAGCCTACTTCAGCTGTGCGGCCCGACCACAGAGGCTTCAGGCAGCTAAGTACTCATTTATTGGCAGAAGTAAACAATACCTTTCATCAACAGAGGGGGGGGTGGGTAATTAGGACAACTGCTTCAAAGAGTTTATCCAAAGGTAAGGTGTGAAGGTATGCCTAAGGGAATAATGGGGACTGTGTTTTGGGGGGTTTGCAGGGCATGAAATACTTACCACGCCTCTAGCGCCATTTTCTAACCTTCCTGTAGCTCCTAGCCGCTTGTCCGTGCACTACTTCTGGCATGTCACATGACTGAAGCTAGGTCAGGTGACACGCTGGGAGCCAAGTACTGAGGATGCTGGAAAGCTACTAGGAGCTACAGGAAGGTTAGAACGCAGCGCTGGACACTCAGTGAGTATTTAATGTTGCACGGGTGGGAAGTTTGTGCTTCTTAGGCTGGTTGCTCAAGCAACCAGAAAGCACATGTATCTGCGATCAGGCAATCCCCGCCGGTGCCAGATACTGGGGACTTTGCTGTGTATAGTCTTTCCATGTTTGAGTACCGCAATCCACTGCAAGAATTGTTTTAACTAAAATTAATAAGAGATTTAATTTAATTTTTAATAAGTAACCACAGTTGTGAAAGCAATGAGACTCCAGCACTTACTGCAGACGCACCTCCATAGACAAACAAAGGTAGATACTATATATTGAACTGTTGAAAATATCCGGGGCTGAATGAAAAAGCACATTTCACAAAATAAACTTTCATAAATATGGTTCTATGTGACAGTAGTAAACCTGCTTGCATGAAGAAACTCTAGATCAGCACTTTTAGTGAATCAAATTCTTTACTGTTGAACACAACAAACAACATCCAGATACAAGAATGAGAGGTGGGTGCAAGGCAGAGCAGCTCAGCTTAACAGCTGCTATACATCAGACAAAGCTTCCTCAAAGCCACAGCATCCTTTAAGCTTATGCATGTCACTGAACAAAACGATAGGTATGGCAGACATACAATCAATTAAATATGAACATCTCTGTATTGGTATTATCCCACAGGCATCTGCAAAATGTGTTTAACCATTACAGACATTCCACCAAATATTTTCTGGTATTATAATAATAGAAAACACTTATTTTTACAGCAGACACAAGTAAAGTTCAGTGAAAAATATAACAATTTTGGTTGCAGGAGGTAAAATAATAAAGTGCTTAAAAGTTATTCAAAATAGAAGATGAAAAATTATCTCCAAGGAGAAAACTCAGGAGAAAAAGTTAATTGCATTTGGGCCAAGGGCATAACTTTCTCTCCCAAGTTTGCTCCAAGGAGATCATTTTTCAAAATTAATTTCAAGCAGCTGAAAAAGTGCTGAAAAGTAAGTGGAAAAGCACCAACTAAATTATTTTGAGTATTTTCTTGCTTCCTGGTGGCTTAAAAAGCATTTTATTGACACATTTAAAAATATTACTCACTCCGCTCTTCCAATGAACTTCGCCTAACCGCCCCCCGCATCACCCAGTCCCATGCACGCCTCCAGGACTTCTCAAGAGCCGCTCCGACACTATGGAACTCCCTACCTCCACCCATTAGGGCAGCCCCCTCCTTCAACACCTTCAAGAAGTCCCTCAAAACTCACCTTTTCACTCTTGCCTACCACCCCTCACAATTGCTCTAAACCCACAGCTGAACTCTGGTCCCCTACCATTCGTGTCCTTACCTCTCCCTCTAGATTGTAAGCCTTTGGGCAGGGTCCTCCTCCTTTTGTGTCCTACCTGATCTGGCACCTCCATTACTGTGAACCCATGCCATGCATTTGAGTGAACCTAACTTGCCTAATCTCCATGCTTCATCCAGTGACTGACTAAGCATTACCTTGTACTAATACTGTGCTGTGTGATCTGGTTTTCTTGTATCCTGTATTGTCATATTGCTGTATGTCACCCCTAAATATTGTCTGTAACCTAAATTAATGTTCAGCGCTGCGTAATATGTTGGCGCTTTATAAATACAATAAATAATAAATAATAATAATAATAATAATATTACCTAGGAGAAAACTCAGGAGAAAAAAAAGTGAATTGCATAAGGGTCCTTGTAGATATAACGACTTTTAAACCAACAGCAAGCAAGTAAATACTCAGAATAATTTTAACAGTACTGTTTAACCTACTTTTTAACTCTTTTTTTAACAGCAAAGTGCTGAAAATGTATTTTAAAGAGAAGATGAAAAATTATCTCCTATGAAAAAACTCAGGAGAAAAAGTTAATTGTGTATGTGCCCATGTTCATTATTCAATTCACCTTTTCTCCTACATTTTCTCCAAGGATATAATTTTTCATCTTCTGTTTAAAATAACTTTTCAGCACTTTGCAATTGAAAAAGTACCAAAAAAGTAGGTGAAGAGTCAAAAGTAATCTGAGCATTTTCTTGCTTGCTGGTGGCCTAAAAGGCATTTTATTGATAAGGTGGGAAAATATCACCTATTAGAAAATTTAGGAGATAACATGAATTGAATAAGTGCCCATGGCCCTCATTAACCACTTGAGGACCACAGTCTTTTCGCCCCTTAAGGACCAGAGCCTTTTTTTCAATTTAGACCACTGCAGCTTTCATGGTTTATTGCTCGGTCATACAACCTACCACCTAAAGGAATTTTACCTCCTTTTCTTGTCACTAATACAGCTTTCTTTTGGTGCTATTTGATTGCTGCTGCGAGTTTTACTTTTTATTATATTCATCAAAACAGACATGAATTTTGACAAAAAAATGACTTTTTTAACTTTCTGTGCTGACATTTTTCAAATAAAGTTAAATTTCCTATACATTTGAGCGCGAAAGTTATTCTGCTGCATGTCTTTTATTAAAAAAAAAAAACATTCAGTGTATGTATATTGGATTGGGTAAAAGTTCTAGCGTTTACAAACTATGGTGCCAAAAGTGAATTTTCCCATTTTGAAGCATCTCTGCCTTTTCTAACCACCTGTCATGTTTCATGAGGTGCTAAAATTCCAGGATAGTATAAATACCCCCCAAATGACCCCATTTTGGAAAGAAGACATCCCAAAGTATTCAGTGAGAGGCATAGTGAGTTCATAGAAGATATTATTTTTTGTCACAAGTTAGCGGAAAATGACACTTTGTGACAAAAAAAAAAAGTTTCCATTTCTTCTAACTTGCGACAAAAAAATGAAATCTGCCACGGACTCACTATGCTCCTCTCTGAATACCTTGAAGTGTCTACTTTCCAAAATGGGGTCATTTGTGGTGTGTGTTCACTGTCCTGGCATTTTGGGGGTGCCTAATTGTAAGCACCCCTGTAAAGCCTAAAGATGCTCATTGGACTTTGGGCCCCTTAGCGCAGTTAGGCTGCAAAAAAGTGCCACACATGTGGTATTGCCGTACTCAGGAGAAGTAGTATAATGTGTTTTGGGGTGTATTTTTACACATACCCATGCTGGGTGGGAGAAATATCTCTGTAAATGACATTTTTTGATTATTTTTACACACAATTGTCCATTTACAGAGATATTTCTCCCACTCAGCATGGGTATGTGTAAAAATACACCCCAAAACACATTATACTACTTCTCCTGAGTACGGCGATACCACATGTGTGGCACTTTTTTGCACCCTAACTGCGCTAAGGGGCCCAAAGTCCAATGAGTACCTTTAGGATTTCACAGGTCATTTTGCGACATTTGGTTTCAAGACTACTCCTCACGGTTTAGGGCCCCTAAAATGCCAGGGCAGTATAGGAACCCCACAAATGACCCCGTTTTAGAAAGAAGACACCCCAAGGTATTCCGTTAGGAGTATGGTGAGTTCATAGAAGATTTTTTTTTGTCACAAGTTAGCGGAAATTGATTTTAATTGTGTTTTTTCACAAAGTGTCATTTTCCGCTAACTTGTGACAAAAAATAAAGTCTTCTATGAACTCACCATACTCCTAACGGAATACCTTGGGGTGTCTTCTTTCTAAAATGGGGTCATTTGTGGGGTTTTTATACTGCCCTGGCAATTTAGGGGCCCTAAACCGTGAGGAGTAGTCTTGAAACCAAATGTCGCAAAATGACCTGTGAAATCCTAAAGGTACTCATTGGACTTTGGGCCCCTTAGCGCACTTATGGTGCAAAAAAGTGCCACACATGTGATACCGCTGTACTCAGGAGAAGTAGTATAATGTGTTTTGTGGTGTATTTTTACACATACAGATGCTGGGTGGGAGAAATATCTCTGTAAATGACAATTGTTTGATTTTTTTTACACACAATTGTCCATTTACAGAGAGATTTCTCCCACCCAGCATGGGTATGTATAAAAATATACCCCAAAACACATTATACTACTTCTTCTGAGTACGGCGATATCACATTTGTGACACTTTTTTGCAACCTAGGTGCGCTAAGGGGCCTAACGTCCTATTCACAGGTCATTTTGAGGCATTTGGATTCTAGACTACTCCTTTTTTGTCACAAGTTAGCGGAAAATGACACTTTGTGAAAAAAAAACCCAATACAAATCAATTTCCGCTAACTTGTGACAAAAAATAAAATCTTCTATGAACTCATCATACACCTAACAGAATACCTTGGGGTGTCTTCTTTCTAAGATGGGGTCACTTGTGGGGTTCCTATACTGCCCTGGCATTTTAGGGGTCCTAAACCGTGAGGAGTAGTCTGGAAACCAAATGCCGCAAAATGACCCTTGAAATCCTAAAGGTACTCATTGGACTTTGGGCCCCTTAGCGCAGTTAGGGTGCAAAAAAGGGTCACACATGTGGTATCGCCGTACTCAGGAGAAGTAGTATAATGTGTTTTGTGGTGTATTTTTACATATAACCATGCTGGGTGGGAGAAATATCTCTGTAAATGACACATTTTTGATTTTTTTTTACACACAATTGTCCATTTACAGTAAGATTTCTCGCACCCAGCATGGGTATGTGTAAAAATACACCACAAAACACATTATACTACTTCTCCTGAGTACGGCAATACCACATGTGTGACACTTTTTTGCAGCCTAGGTGCGCTAAGGGGCCCAATGTCCTATTCACAGGTCATTTTAAGGCATTTGTTTTCTAGACTACTCCTCACAGTTTAGGGCCCCTAAAATGCCAGGTCAGTATAGGAACCCCATAGGTGACCCCATTTTAGAAAGAAGACACCCCAAGGTATTCCGTTAGGTGTATGGTGAGTTCTTAGAAGATTTTATTTTTTGTCACAAGTTAGTGAAAAATGACACTTTGTGAAAAAAACAATAAAAATCAATTTCCGCTAACTTTTGACAAAAAATAAAGTCTTCTATGAACTCATCATACACCTAAGAGAATACCTTGGGGTGTCTTTTTTCTAAAAAGGGGTCACTTGTGGGGTTCCTATACTGCCCTGGCATTTTACGGGCCCAAAACCGTGAGTAGTCTGGAAACCAAATTTCTCAAAATGACTGTTCAGGGGTATGAGCATCTGCAAATTTTGATGACAGGTGGTCTATGAGGGGGCAAATTTTGTGGAACCAGTCATAAGCAGGGTGGCCTCTTAGATGACAGGTTGTATTGGGCCTGATCTGATGGATAGGAGTGCTAGGGGGGTGACAGGAGGTGATTGATGGGTGTCTCAGGGGGTGGTTAGAGGGGAAAATAGATGCAATCAATGCACTGGGGAGGTGATCGGAAGGGGGTCTGAGGGGATCTGAGGGTTTGGCCGAGTGATCAGGAGCCCACACGGGGCAAATTAGGGCCTGATTTGATGGGTAGGTGTGCTAGGGGGTGACAGGTGGTGACAGGAGGTGATTGATGGGTGTCTCAAGGTGTGATTAGAGGGGGGAAATAGATGCAAGCAATGCACTGGCGAGGTGATCAGGGCTGGGGTCTGAGGGCGTTCTGAGGGTTTGGGCGGGTGATTGGGTGCCCTAGGGGCAGATAGGGGTCTAATCTGATGGGTATCAGTGACAGGGGCTGATTGATGGGTAATCAGTGGGTGATTAGATGGCAGAACAGATGTAAACAATGCACTTTGGAGGTGATCTGAGGGTAGGTCTGATGGTGTGGGTGGGTCATCAGATTGCCCGCAAGGGGCAGGTTAGGGGCTGATTTATGGGTGGCAGTGACAGGGGGTGATTGATGGGTGGCAGTGACAGGGGGTGATTGACAGGTGATTGACAGGTGATCAGTGAGTTATTACAGGGAAGAACAGATGTAAATAATGCACTGGCGAATTGATAAGGGGGGGTCTGAGGGCAATCTGAGCGTGTGGGCGGGTGATTGGGTGCCCGCAAGAGGCAGATTAGGGTCTATTCTGATGGGTAACAGTGACAGGTGGTGATAGGGGGTGATTGATGGGTAATTAGTGGGTGTTTAGAGGAGAGAACAGATGTAAACACTGCACTTGGGAGGTGATCTGATGTTGGATCTGCGGGCGATCTATTGGTGTGGGTGGGTGATCAGATTGCCCGCAAGGGGCAGGTTAGGGGCTGATCGATGGGTGGCAGTGACAGGGGCTGATTGATGGGTGGCAGTGACAGGGGGTGATTGACAGGTGATTGACAGGTGATTGACAGGTGATCAGTGGGTTATTACAGGGAAGAACAGATGTAAATAATGCACTGGCGAATTGATAAGGGGGGGTCTGAGGGCAATCTGAGCGTGTGGGCGGGTGATTGGGTGCCCGCAAGGGGCAGATTAGGGTCTAATCTGATGGGTAACACTGACAGGTGGTGATAGGGGGTGATTGATGGGTGATTGATGGGTAATTAGTGGGTGTTTAGAGTAGAGAACAGATGTAAACACTGCACTTGGGAGGTAATCTGATGTCGGATCTGCGGGCGATCTATTGGTGTGGGTGGGTGATCAGATTGCCCGCAAGGGGCAGGTTAGGGGCTGATTGATAGGTGGCAGTGACAGGGGGTGATTGATAGGTGATTGACAGATGATTGACAGGTGATTGGCAGGTGATTAGCAGGTGATTAGGGGGGATAGATGCATACAGTACACAGGGGGGGGGGGTCTGGGGAGAATCTTAGGGGTGGGGGGTGATCAGGAGGGAGCAGGGGGCAGTTTAGGGTTAAAAAAAATAGCTTTGACAGAAAGTGACAGGGAGTGATTGATGCGTACATCAAAAAAGGGCGTCGGGAAAAAAGGGCGTGTGGTGTAAACGATAAACAGTATTATCGTTTATAGAAATATTGTGTAGAATTTCGTTTACAAATAGTGTTTTAAGAATTTATAAATCACTAAATAATGTGTATGAGATCGGCAATTCTTAAAACGTTAATCTTCCCTGTTTGTAAACTGAAACTTATATTTACGTTTGTTAAAAACCCTCCCTGTACCTATCCCTAACCCCTAGACCCCCTGTTGATGCCTAAACCTAAGACCCCCCAGTTGGTGCCTAAACCTAAGACCCCCCTATTGGTGCCTAAACCTAAGACCCCCCTGTTGGTGCCTAAACCTAAGACCCCCCAGTTGGTGCCTAAACCTAAGACCCCCCCTATTGGTGCCTAAACCTAAGACCCCCCTGTTGGTGCCTAAACCTAAGACCCCCCTATTGGTGCCTAAACCTAAGACCCCCCTGTTGGTGCCTAAACCTAAGACCCCCCAGTTGGTGCCTAAACCTAAGACCCCCCTGTTGGTGCCTAAACCTAAGACCCCCCTGTTGGTGCCTAAATCTAAGACCCCCTATGGATAATAATGTTTTACAGACATTAATAAATAAAAAATGTAAATAAAAAAATGTGAATATTTTTTTTGGGTGGATAATAATGTTTTAGAAATGTTTTAGAAATAGTGATTTAGTATCTTTATAAACGTTATTCGTCACGGGCTCATTTTGTAAAGTTAAATCATCACAAACATAGTTATAAATCCTTAAAAATCTCCGAGCGCCGTTTGTTAAAACGTTAATAATCTCCAGCGCCTTTTTTCCCTGTTCGGCGCCCATTAAACGATATTTATAATGGGAGTGAATGGGGCGCCCTTTTTGTCCACTTGCGCCCAAATCTGCTGCTTCCGTGATTGATGGGTGATTAGGGGGGTGATTGGGTGCTAACAGTGGTCTGGGGGGTGGGCAGGGGGGGTCTGAGGGGTGCTGTGGGCGATCAGGGGGCAGGGGGGGAAATCAGTGTGCTTGGGTGCAGACTAGGGTGGCTGCAGCCTGCCCTGGTGGTCCCTCGGACACTGAGACCACCAGGGCAGGAGGCAGCCAGTATAATAGGCTTTGTATACATTACAAAGCCTATTATACTATTTACATGCGGCGATCCGGGTGCTAGTAACCCGCCGGCGCTTCCGAACGGCCGGCGGGTTACAGCGCGAGGGGGGCGGAGCCAGTCGCCGGCGGCTGATCACGTCACGAATGACGCAATGGCCGCATAACCATGCCTGCCGCCGCCGATGGGCCGACCACCCCCATCGGCTGGGGGTGGTCGGCAAGTGGTTAAGGAGATACATTTTCATCTTCTCTTTAAACTAAATTTACAGCATTTACAGTTGAAAAACTACCCGAAAGTTGGTGAAAAATCTAATTTATTCTCAGTGTTTTCTTGCTTGCTGGTGGCTTTAAAGACATTTTATGACAAGTTGTGAAAATATCCTCTTGGAGAAAACTCAGGAGGAAAAGGGAATTGCATATATGTCTTTTTCTTCTAGGAGATAATTTTTCATCTTCTGTTTAAAATAATTTTATAGCGCTATGCAATTTAAAAAGTACCAAAAAGCAGGTGAAAAATACTGTCATAATTATTCTAGGATTTTTTTTTTGCTTGCTAATAGAAATGGCCCGAACCTCCAATTTTCGGTTCGCGAACTTCCGTGAAAGTTCGATTCGCGCGAACTTTCGCGAACTGCAATTGACTTCAATGACTTTCAAACTAGAAAAATGTATGCTGGCCACAAAAGTGATGAAAAAGATGTTTCAAGGGGTCTAACATTTGGAGGGGGGCATGGCGGCGTGGGATACATGCCAAAAGTCTCGGGGAAAAATCTGGATTGGACGCAAAGCAGCGTTTTAAGACAGAAATCACATTGAATGCTAAATTGCAGGCCTTAAGTACTTCAAAACATATTGCATGTGTATACATCAATCAGGGAGTGTAATTAGAGTAGTGCTTCACACTGACACACCAAACTCACTATGTAACGCACCGCAAACAGCTGTTTGAGTAGTGACGGCCGTGCTGGACTGGTGCGCACCATTGCCAGAGTGCAGGCCATGGTGGTTTTCAAGCCCACGGGGCTGTGGTAGCTCAATGATCGAACAACAATGACTGTCCATATGATCAAATTTGGTCTGTCCACAATGAAGCAACAACCTTTTTATCTTTGGTGTGCCACCCCCCGATACACTCATATAACCGATGGTCATTGCTTCATTGTGATACGCAAGCCCCTTCACCGTGGCAAGGTAACAATCACGAAGGGGAATGGGCACATGTACATGCCTTTTTCTTTTGTTGTTGCAGCTGTACTGCAGCCAGAAAAATTAGGCAGGCATGTACATGCACCAGAAAAATAATTATAGCGGCCGCTGCTAGCAGCGGCCTTAAAAATTCAGGAATCCGCCTGGAGTCCTGGACCCTGTTGGTGGTGACGGAGAAGGCAGTCAAGTGGCCTGCAGGTAGAGATGCTGTGTGGGGAGCATCTTAGTCTTGGGGCAGGCAGTCAGTCACACGGTGTGCAGGCAGAGATGCTGTGTGTGGGGACTGACTTAGTCTTCGGGCAGGCAGTAGCCCTCCGGGATCCATGCCTCATTCATTTTGATAAAGGTGAGGTACTGAACACTTTTGTGACTTAGGTGACTTCGCTTCTCAGTGACAATGCCTCCAGCTGCGCTGAAGGTCCTTTCTGACAGGACGCTTGAGCCAGGGCAAGACAGAAGTTGGATGGCAAATTGGGACAGCTCTGGCCGCAGGTCAAGCCTGCACACCCAGTAGTCCAAGGGTTTATCGCTGCTCACAATGTCTACATCCACACTTAAGGCCAGGTAGTCGGCTACCTGCTGGTCCAAGCGTTGGTGGCGGATGGATCCAGAAGGGCTAAGGCGAGGCATTGGTCTAAAGAATGTCCGCATGTCCGCATGTCCGACATCACCATGAGATCGTCCTGTCCGTGCCTGCGTGGACATGGGAGAAGGATTACTGCCAGTGGTAACTTTATTGCGTTGTGCTGTAACATCACCCTTAAACGCATTGTATAGCATAGTTGCCAGCTTGTTCTGCATGTGCTGCATCCTTTCTGCCTTCTGGTGAGTTGTAACATGTCTGCCACTTTGAGCCTATACCGAGGGTCTAGTAGCGTGGCCACCCAGTACAGCTCATTCCCCTTGAGTTTTTTTATACGGGGGTCCCTCAACAGGCTGGACAGCATTAAAGACGCCATCTGTACAAAGTTGGATCCAGATGTACTATCCATCTCCTCTTGCTCTTCCTCAGTGACGTCAGGTAAGTCCTCCTCCTCCCCCCAGCCACGAACAATACCACGGGAATGTGGAGCAGCACAAGCCCCCTGCGATGCCTGCTGCGGTTTTTCTTCTGCCGCCGCCTTCTCCCCCTCCAAAGAAACACCTTCCTCATCATTCGAGTCTGACTCCTCTTCCCCACACGACTCTTCCTCCTCCTCCTCCCTCTGTGCTGCCGTTGATGGTGCCTTCACTGCGACTCACCAAGTTGGTCACCTCCTCAAACGGCCGCATGAGCCTGCATGCATTTCACATCAGCATCCAGTTGTTGGGCCAGAACATCCCCAGATTGTGTCCTTTTACTGTAATTGTACAGGTACTGGGTGACGGCTTTCCCCTGTTCTAGTAGGCGAGAGAACATAACCAGGGTCGAATTCCAGCGAGTCGGGCTATCACATAACAAGCGTCTCACCGGCAAGTTGTTTCTCCGCTGAATGTCCGCAAAGCATGTCATGGCTGTGTAAGACCTCCTGAAATGCCCACACAACTTCCTGGCCTGCTTCAGGACATCCTCTAAGCCTGGGTACTTTGACACAAATCTTTGAATGACTAGATTTAGCACATGTGCCATGCAGGGTACATGTGTCAGCTTTCCCAAATTCAAAGCGGAAAGGAGATTGCTGCCGTTGCCACACACCACGTTGCCAATCTCCAGCTGGTGTGGGGTCAGCCACTGATCCACCTGTTTGTTAAGAGCAGCCAGGAGAGCTGGTCCAGTGTGACTCTCCGCTTTGAGGCAAGACATGTCTAAGATGGCATGACACCGTCGTACCTGGCATGCAGCATAGGCCCTGGGGATATGGGGCTGTGTAGCTGGAGAGGAGATCGCAGCACCCGTAGAGTTGAACTGCCACTCAGCCAAGGATGAGGAGGAGGATGACAGTGAAGAGGATTTAGCAGGAGGAGAGGAGGTGGCAGGAGGCCTGCTTGCAAGCCATGGAGGTGTCAAAAGTTGGTCCGATGCAGAGCCATGTACTCCCTGCTTGCAATCGGTCACCAGGTTGACCCAATGGACCGTGCTTGGCAGACCAGGCATCCGTGGTCAGGTGGTCCCTTGACCCAACGATGTGTGCCAGAGATGACACCACTTGCCTCTCAACTTCACGGTTCAGTTTGGGTATCGCCTTTTTAGAGAAATAATTGTGGCCTGGTATCTTCCACTGCGGTGTCTCAATGGCCACAAATTTACAGAAGGCCTCAGAGTCCACCAGCTTGTATGGTAACAGCTGGTGAGCTAACAATTCCACCACACCAGCTGTCAGATGCCGGGCAAGGGGGTGACTGGCAGAAATTGGCTTCTTCCGCTCAAGGATTTCGTTCACGGACACCTGGCTGCTGGGGGCAGAGGAGCAGGAACCGCTCAAGGTCAGAGGCGGAGTGTAGGAGGGTGGCTGTGAAGGTGCAAGGGAGAAAGCGGCTGAAGATGCTGCACCCAAAGAAGGAAGAGGAGAAGGAGGGTGGCTCTTCTTTTGTGTGCTGCTTTTGCTCAGGTGCTCTTCCCATTGCAGTTTGTTCCTTTTCTCCATGTGCCTTCGTAAGGCACTTGTCCCTACGTGAGTGTTGGCCTTTCTACGGCCCATTTTTTTGGAGGCAGAGAGAACAGATGGCATTGCTCCGATCTGAGGCAGACACATTAAAAAAATTCCAAACCGCTGAGCCCCCCTGGGGTGATGGCACTATGGTGGCATCAGCATGGGCGTCCGCACATACGGCAAAACCGGGCATCTGCCCGAGCCTGGCTGACCGCTGCCCCCCCCTGGCCGCGTGCCCGTGCAGCCAGAAGGAGGGGAGCAGTGCAGAGAAGAGAGAGAGCTATGGGCACAGTGAGGAAGGGCGGACGTCTCCTCCCCCCCCTTCCCTCACCTTAGGGGGCTCTCTCTCCCTCGCTGTCCCCTCCGGAATGAAGTGTGCAGCGGCTGGGCAGCGGGCGGAACTTACCTCGTCTCGCTCCTGTGCCGGAAGTTCTGGTGCCGCACTCTGGTCTGGATCAGACCAGAGTAGCGGCTAATCCATCCGGCGCGTGTGACGAGAGGAGGTAAGTTCCGCCCGCTGCCCAGCCACTGCACACTTCATTCTGGACTCCGGAGGGGAGAGCGAGAGAGGGAGGGAGAGCCCCCTAAGGTGAGTGCCCATAGCTCTCCCTCTTCTCTGCGCTGCTACCCTCCTGCTGGGGCACACATGGCCACTTTTTCTGGGGACATATACCCCTGGCTACATATACTGGGACATATCCCCCTGGCTACATATACTGGGACATATACCCCTGCCTACATATACTGGGACATATACCCCCTGCCTGCATATACTGGGACATATACCCCTGCCTACATATACTGGGACATATCCCCCTGGCTACATATACTGGGACATATACCCCCTGCCTACATATACTGGGACATATACCCCTGCCTACATATACTGGGACATATACCCCTGCCTACATACTGAGACATATACCCCCTGCCTACATATACTGGGATATATACCCCTGCCTACATATACTGGGAGATATACCCCTGCCTACATATACTGGGACATATACCCCTGCCTACATATACTGGGACATATACCCCTGCCTACATATACTGGGACATATACCCCTGCCTACATATACTGGGACATATACCCCCTGCCTAGTGTTGGGCGAACAGTGTTCGCCACTGTTCGGGTTCTGCAGAACATCACCCTGTTCGGGTGATGTTCGAGTTCGGCCGAACACCTGATGGTGTTCGGCCTTTTAAGTTCGGGTTCGCCCCGAACTACTGAATGGCCGCCGAACAGGGCCGAACAGGGCCCCTGTTCGGCCGAACAGGGCCCAGTTCGCCCAAACATGCCGCAATACGGCCCCCCTATGGGGTCGCAGGCATAAGGGGGGAGCATGCCCCGATCCCGGGGGGGGGGGGCGGGCGGAAATTCCCCCCACCCCCTCCGCTAGCGCTCCCCCCTCTGCCCGCTTCCCCATACAAAAGTTTAAGGCAAGTTAAATAGTACTTGGTGGCTGGCACTGGCAGTGGAGTGAGGAGGAGGAGGAGTCCGAGTAGCAGAGTGACGCGTTGAGGCCGGGCAGCGGGCGGTTCAGCGGTAGTACCCTTGTGGTACTTCCGCCCTTTCTCTGACCTCACGTCCTTTGCATACGAGGGTACGCGTCACGCGTACCCTCGTATGCGTCATCACGTAGAGGACGTGAGGTCAGAGAAAGGGCGGAAGTACCACAAGGGTACTACCGCTGAACCGCCCGCTGCCCGGCCTCAACGCGTCACTCTGCTACTCGGACTCCTCCTCCTCCTCACTCCACTGCCAGTGCCAGCCACCAAGTACTATTTAACTTGCCTTAAACTTTTTTTATGGGGAAGCAGGCAGAGGGGGGAGCGCTAGCGGAGGGGGTGGGGGGAATTTCTGACCCCCCCGCAATCGGGGCATGCTCCCCCTTATGCCTGCGACCCCATAGGGCCCCCAAAATGGGCATGTTCGGGGGTCCCATTGACTTCCATTGAGTTCGGCGTTCGGGCCGAACATGCCGAACATCTGGCCCATGTTCGGTCCGAACCCGAACATCCAGGTGCTCACCCAACACTACCCCTGCCTACATATACTGGGACATATACCCCTGCCTACATATACTGGGACATATACCCCTGCCTACATATACTGGGACATATCCCCCTGGCTACTTTTTCTGGGGACATATACCCCTGCCTACATATACTGGGACATATCCCCCTGGCTACATATACTGGGACATATACCCCCTGCCTACATATACTGGGACATATACCCCCTGCCTACATATACTGGGACACATCCCCCTGGCTACATATACTGGGACATATACCCCTTCCTACATATACTGGGACATATATCCCTGCCTACATATACTGGGACATATCCCCCTGGCTACATATACTGGGACATATCCCCCTGGCTACATATACTGGGACATATACCCCCTGCCTACATATACTGGGACATATACCCCCTGCCTACATATACTGGGACATATCCCCCTGGCTACATATACTGGGACATATCCCCCTGGCTACATATACTGGGACATATACCCCCTGCCTACATATACTGGGACATATACACCCTGCCTACATATACTGGGACATATCCCCCTGGCTACATATACTGGGACATATACCCCTGCCTACATATACTGGGACATATACCCCTGCCTACATATACTGGGGACATATACCCCTGCCTACATATACTGGCACATATACCCCTGACTACATATACTGGGCACATATACCCCTGCCTACATATACTGGGCACATTTACCCCTGCCTACATATACTGGGCACATATACCCCTGACTACATATACTGGGCACATATACCCCTGGCTACCTGTTCTGGGGACATCTCTACCCCTGGCTACCAGTTCTGGGTACATCTATACCGCTGGCCACCTATTCTGGGGACACCTATAGAACTGGGGCTACCTTTTTTTGGGGAACCACTGCTGTCAGATTGAGTGTATTTTGGGGAACTGCTGCCAGGTGAGAGGTGTCTACATATTAAGGGGGCATTCTGCCTATTTATGTGAAAAGCTGTCTATGTATGTGCCTCATGACCCATGGTTGACCCAATGGACCGTGCATGGCAGACCAGGCATCCGTGGTCAGGTGGTCCCTTGACCCAACGCTGTGTGCCAGAGATGACACCACTTGCCTCTCAACTTCACGGTTCAGTTTGGGTATCGCCTTTTTAGAGAAATAATTGTGGCCTGGTATCTTCCACTGCAGTGTCTCAACGGCCACAAATTTACAGAAGGCCTCAGAGTCCACCAGCTTGTATGGTAACAGCTGGTGAGCTAACAATTCCACCACGCCAGCTGTCAGATGCCGGGCAAGGGGGTGACTGGCAGAAATTGACTTCTTCCGCTCAAGGATTTCGTTCACGGACACCTGGCTGCTGTGGGCAGAGGAGCAGGAACCGCTCAAGGTCAGAGGCGGAGTGTAGGAGGGTGGCTGTGAAGGTGCAAGGGAGAAAGCGGCTGAAGATGCTGCACCCAAAGAAGGAAGAGGAGAAGGAGGGTGGCTCTTCTTTTGTTTGCTGCTTTTGCTCAGGTGCTCTTCCCATTGCAGTTTGTTCCTTTTCTCCATGTGCCTTCGTAAGGCACTTGTCCCTACGTGAGTGTTGGCCTTTCTACGGCCCATTTTTTTGGAGGCAGAGAGAACAGATGGCATTGCTCCGATCTGAGGCAGACACATTAAAAAAATTCCAAACCGCTGAGCCCCCCTGGGGTGATGGCACTATGGTGGCATCAGCATGGGCGTCCGCACATACGGCAAAACCGGGCATCTGCCCGAGCCTGGCTGCCCGCTGCCCCCCCCCTGGTCGCGTGCCCGTGCAGCCAGAAGGAGGAGAGCAGTGCAGAGAAGAGAGAGAGCTATGGGCACAGTGGGGAAGGGCGGACGTCTCCTCCCCCCCCTTCCCTCACCTTAGGGGGCTCTCTCTCCCTCGCTGTCCCCTCCGGAATGAAGTGTGCAGCGGCTGGGCAGCGGGCGGAACTTACCTCGTCTCGGTCCTGTGCCGGAAGTTCTGGTGCCGCACTCTGGTCTGGATCAGACCAGAGTAGCGGCTAATCCATCCGGCGCGTGTGACGAGAGGAGGTAAGTTCCGCCCGCTGCCCAGCCACTGCACACTTCATTCTGGACTCCGGAGGGGAGAGCGAGAGAGGGAGGGAGAGCCCCCTAAGGTGAGTGCCCATAGCTCTCCCTCTTCTCTGCGCTGCTACCCTCCTGCTGGGGCACACATGGCCACTTTTCTGGGGACATATACCCCTGGCTACATATACTGGGACATATCCCCCTGGCTACATATACTGGGACATATACCCCTGCCTACATATACTGGGACATATACCCCCTGCCTGCATATACTGGGACATATACCCCTGCCTACATATACTGGGACATCAGGAAACAAAGCAAGCGCTCACCAATATGGGCCGCATCTGAATGACTCACCACCTCATATGCACCGCTTAAATAGCTCAAATACACACTCAGCAATCAGACAGATGCAAAACATATGCAAAACTAAACTAAATACTTACCATGCAAAACAGGATAGCACAATGGGTGCTGCTAGCCTGGTAGTTACAGAACTGTGGATACAAAATATAGGTAAAAGGCTGCGCATCCCTGACCCAATACTGTACAATTGAATGGTTAATCGCTGTGGCGCACACCGCCCCCCCTGGACTAAAATGTACGCCCGCATCCAAACAATGCAATACTGGTCTATGGAGAAATTTTAGCTTCCATCATAGTTTTGCATGCAAAAATATAGATATACTGGACATCTGCACCAACGTTGAGGTAAATCTCCAGAGCAGATGTCCTAACACTAAACTGACCTAAGTTAAAAGCAAATGTCTTTACCCTGGCAGCTGCTATGCTAAAATGTGTAACTTACATTCAATACAGACAGCAGGAAACAAAGCAAGCGCTCACCAATATGGGCCGCATCTGAATGACTCACCACCTCATATGCACCGCTTAAATAGCTCAAATACACACTCAGCAATCAGACAGATGCAAAACATATGCAAAACTAAACTAAATACTTACCATGCAAAACAGGATAGCACAATGGGTGCTGCTAGCCTAGTAGTTACAGAACTGTGGATACAAAATATAGGTAAAAGGCTGCGCATCCCTGACCCAATACTGTACAATTGAATGGTTAATCGCTGTGGCGCACACCGCCCCCCCTGGACTAAAATGTATGCCCGCATCCAAACAATGCAATACTGGTCTATGGAGAAATTTTAGCTTCCATCATAGTTTTGCATGCAAAAATATAGATATACTGGACATCTGCACCAACGTTGAGGTAAATCTCCAGAGCAGATGTCCTAACACTAAACTGACCTAAGTTAAAAGCAAATGTCTTTACCCTGGCAGCTGCTATGCTAAAATGTGTAACTTACATTCAATACAGACAGCAGGAAACAAAGCAAGCGCTCACCAATATGGGCTGCAACTGAATGACTCACCACCTCATATGCACCGCTTAAATAGCTCAAATACACACTCAGCAATCAGACAGATGCAAAACATATGCAAAACTAAACTAAATACTTACCATGCAAAACAGGATAGCACAATGGGTGCTGCTAGCCTGGTAGTTACAGAACTGTGGATACAAAATATAGGTAAAAGGCTGCGCATCCCTGACCCAATACTGTACAATTGAATGGTTAATCGCTGTGGCGCACACCGCCCCCCCTGGACTAAAATGTACGCCCGCATCCAAACAATGCAATACTGGTCTATGGAGAAATTTTAGCTTCCATCATAGTTTTGCATGCAAAAATATAGATATACTGGACATCTGCACCAACGTTGAGGTAAATCTCCAGAGCAGATGTCCTAACACTAAACTGACCTAAGTTAAAAGCAAATGTCTTTACCCTGGCAGCTGCTATGCTAAAATGTGTAACTTACATTCAATACAGACATCAGGGGGGGCGGTGTGCGCCACAGCGATTAACCATTCAATTGTACAGTATTGGGTCAGGGATGCGCAGCCTTTTACCTATATTTTGTATATACTGGGACATGTCCCCCTGGCTACATATACTGGGACATATACCCCCTGCCTACATATGCTGGGACATATACCCCTGCCTACATATACTGGGACATATACCCCTGCCTACATACTTGGACATATACCCCCTGCCTACATAAACTGGGACATATACCACTGCCTACATATACTGGGACATATACCCCTGCCTACATATACTGGGACATATACCCCTGCCTACATATACTGGGACATA
This sequence comes from Hyperolius riggenbachi, assembly GCF_040937935.1. Lineage (NCBI taxonomy): Eukaryota > Metazoa > Chordata > Amphibia > Anura > Hyperoliidae > Hyperolius > Hyperolius riggenbachi. Next base: position 364,482,232 of record NC_090646.1, read on the forward strand.
TCCCCCTGCCTACATATACTGGGACATATACCCCCTGCCTACATATACTGGGACATATACCCCTGCCTACATATACTGGGACATATACCCCTGCCTACATATACTGGGACATATACCCCCTGCCTAGTGTTGGGCGAACAGTGTTCGCCACTGTTCGGGTTCTGCAGAACATCACCCTGTTCGGGTGATGTTCGAGTTCGGCCGAACACCTGATGGTGTTCGGCCTCTTAAGTTCGGGTTCGCCCCGAACTACTGAATGGCCGCCGAACAGGGCCCCTGTTCGGCCGAACAGGGCCCTGTTCGCCCGAACATGCCGCAAAACGGCTCCCCTATGGGGTCGCAGGCATAAGGGGGGAGCATGCCCCGATCGCGGGGGGGGGGCGGAAATTCCCCCCACCCCCTCCGCTAGCGCTCCCCCCTCTGCCCGCTTCCCCATACAAAAGTTTAAGGCTAGTTAAATAGTACTTGGTGGCTGGCACTGGCAGTGGAGTGAGGAGGAGGAGGAGTCCGAGTAGCAGAGTGACGCGTTGAGGCCGGGCAGCGGGCGGTTCAGCGGTAGTACCCTTGTGGTACTTCCGCCCTTTCTCTGACCTCACGTCCTTTGCATACGAGGGTACGCGCCACGCGTACCCTCGTATGCGTCATCACGTAGAGGACGTGAGGTCAGAGAAAGGGTCGGAAGGACCACAAGGGTACTACCGCTGAACCGCCCGCTGCCCGGCCTCAACGCGTCACTCTGCTACTCGGAATCCTCCTCCTCCTCACTCCACTGCCAGTGCCAGCCACCAAGTACTATTTAACTTGCCTTAAACTTTTTTTATGGGGAAGCGGGCAGAGGGGGGAGCGCTAGCGGAGGGGGTGGGGGGAATTTCCGACCCCCCCCCCCGCGATCGGGGCATGCTCCCCCCTTATGCCTGCGACCCCATAGGGCCCCCAAAATGGGCATGTTCGGGGGTCCCATTGACTTCCATTGAGTTCGGCGTTCGGGCCGAACATGCCGAACATCTGGCCCATGTTCGGCGTGTTCGGCCCGAACCCGAACATCCAGGTGTTCGCCCAACACTACCCCTGCCTACATATACTGGGACATATACCCCTGCCTACATATACTGGGACATATACCCCTGCCTACATATACTGGGACATATCCCCCTGGCTACTTTTTCTGGGGACATATACCCCTGCCTACATATACTGGGACATATCCCCCTGGCTACATATACTGGGACATATACCCCCTGCCTACATATACTGGGACATATACCCCCTGCCTACATATACTGGGACACATCCCCCTGGCTACATATACTGGGACATATACCCCTTCCTACATATACTGGGACATATACCCCTGCCTACATATACTGGGACATATCCCTCTGGCTACATATACTGGGACATATCCCCTGGCTACATATACTGGGACATATACCCCCTGCCTACATATACTGGGACATATACCCCCTGCCTACATATACTGGGACATATCCCCCTGGCTACATATACTGGGACATATCCCCCTGGCTACATATACTGGGACATATACCCCCTGCCTACATATACTGGGACATATACCCCCTGCCTACATATACTGGGACATATCCCCCTAGCTACATATACTGGGACATATACCCCTGCCTACATATACTGGGACATATACCCCTGCCTACATATACTGGGGACATATACCCCTGCCTACATATACTGGCACATATACCCCTGCCTACATATACTGGGCACATATACCCCTGCCTACATATACTGAGCACATATACCCCTGCCTACATATACTGGGCACATATACCCCTGACTACATATACTGGGCACATATACCCCTGGCTTCCTGTTCTGGGGACATCTCTACCCCTGGCTACCAGTTCTGGGTACATCTATACCGCTGGCCACCTATTCTGGGGACACCTATAGACCTGGGGCTACCTATTTTTGGGGAACCACTGCTGTCAGATTGAGTGTATTTTGGGGAACTGCTGCCAGGTGAGAGGTGTCTACATATTAAGGGGGTATTCTGCCTATTTATGTGAAAAGCTGTCTATTTATGTGCCTCATGACTGCTGAATTTGTCTTGTTGCGGGCCTCATGGTTACTGACTTTGTCTTGTTGGGGGCCTCATGATTTGTTGGGGGCCTCAAGATTGCTGAATTTGTCTTGTTGGGGGCCTCATGATTGCTGAATTTGTCTTGTTTGGGGCCTCATGAATGCTAAATTTGTCTTGTTGGGGGCCTCATGATTGCTGAGTTGGTCAGGTTGGGGGCCTCATGATTGCTGAATTTGTCTTGATGGGGTGGGGGGGCCTCATGATTGCTAAATTTGTCTTGTTGGGGGTCACATGATTGCTAACTGCGAGACTATGGAAAAAGCTGAATCATCATCATATGAGACAATAGCATTAAACCTGCTTTTTCCGCTTTTTAAAACAGAAAATGAAACTGGGAGATTCTAAAAAAAAATGAATATTTTTTTCAGGAGTACGATGGATGAAATTGTTTATCTTCACAGTTTATTTTCAACTTAATTTTCCATAATGTTCATGTATGAGTTAAAACGTTTGTATAGTTTAAATTGCTGTTGGCACTTTGTGATAGTAAAGTGACTTTGCAGTTTGGACACTCGACCTCCAAAAGGTTCGCCACCACTGTCCTAATCTAATGTCCCACCATTGCTTAGTTCATGTAAACTTGTCTCCACCCACGACCACACCCACATTCTGGTTCATGACCACACCCATTTTTCGGCGCGGCACTACGTGTAGCTCCACACAACACTAACCCAGATTTGCGGCATGGCGCGCTACGCGCGCCGCCCCGCTTTTTGCTCCACACTTTTTGCCTCCCCCTGGAAAATTTTCTGCGGACGCCCATGGGCATCAGCAGCTGACGTTGAAGGGCATGTTGGCTGGCTGTACATAGGTGGTGATACATGGCGCCGTACACTGCCACCAGCTGTTTTTGATGACGAGCTCCCCCTGCTTCTTTCAGGAACTCGTCTCCTCCTACTCCTCTATGACTCCCCCTCTTAACTGTCCCCTTGGTCATCTTGTCTCTTAGGAACCCAGGTGGGATCCGTATCAACATAATCATCATAATCATCCTGCCCAGCTTCGCTTGCCTCAGACACCTCCAAAAATGCACCAACAGCAGGTACTTCATCATCCTCCTCCTCACACGTTATGTCCATAGTGTCGCCGCCTAACTCAGACATATGAGGTGGTTTAACCCCCTTGGCGGTATGAAAAATACCGCCAGGGGGAAGCGCAGCAGTTTTTTTTTAATTTTTTTTTTTTAATCATGTAGCGAGCCGAGGGCTCGCTACATAATAGCCGCTGCTCAGCGGCATCCCCCCGCCCGCTTCGATCGCCTTCGGCGATCACCGATCAGGAAATCCCGTTCAAAGAACGGGATTTCCTGGAGGGCTTCCCCCGTCGCCATGGCGACGGGGCGGGATGACGTCTCCGACGTCAGCGACCTCGGGACGTCATTGGGAGACCCGATCCACCCCTCTGCGCTGCCTGGCACTGATTGGCCAGGCAGCGCTCGGGGTCAGGGGGGGGGGCGCGCGCCGCACCGGATAGCGGCGATCGGGCGCGCGGCGGCGGCGATCGGGGTGCTGGTGCAGCTAGCAAAGTGCTAGCTGCGTCCAGCAAAAAAAAAATTATGTAAATCGGCCCAGCAGGGCCTGAGCGGCACCCTCCGGCGGCTTACCCCGTGTCACACACGGGGTTACCGCCAGGGAGGTTAACTTGCTTAGCGCCATCATCTCGTTGTAACAATAATGGCTGTGAATCAGTTAATTCCCCACCAATTAACTCCTGCAAAGTGTCAAATGCAGCGGATGTGGTGCGTGTAGTAGCGCTGGTGGGTGCGGAAGATGAGGTGATAAATAGTCAACCACGTCATGACAATCTTGGGAGTTGATGGGACACTTGACTAATACAATGTGCAGTCACACAGGTGCAGTTAACAGGTATGCACGGAGTGGTATATCACACTGCGTGCACTCACGTAGGTAGGTGGGTGCACTGAACACAACAGGTAGGTATATGCAGTGATGGGTATTACAATGTGCAAGTGTCACACACAGACTGGTAGCGGACAGGCACAGTGACACTGCGTGCGCTCACGTAGGTAGGTGGGTGTACTGAAGTGAACAACAGGTAGGTATATGCAGTGATGGCTATTACAATGTGCAGCTGTCACACACAGACAGGTAGCAGGCAGGCACAGTGACACTGCATGCGCTCAACTCACATAGGTAGGTGGGTGCACTGTGAACAACAGGTAGGTATTAGCACTGATAAGTATTGTAATGTGCACCTGTCACACACAGACAGGTATCGGACAGGCACAGTGACACTGCATGTGCTCAACTGACGTAGGTAGGTGGGTGCACTGTGAACAACAGGTAGGTAGGTATATGCAGTGATGGGTATTACAATGTGCACCTGTCACACACAGACAGGTAGCAGACAGGCACAGTGACACTGCATGCGCTCAACTCACGTAGGTAGGTGGGTGCACTGTGAACAACAGGTAGGTATATACAGTATTGGGTATTACAATGTGCACCTGTCACACACAGACAAGTAGCAGACAGGCACAGTGACACTACGTGCACTTAACTCCTGTAGGTAGGTGGGTGCACTGTGAACAACAGGAAGGTAGGTATATGCAGTAATGGGTATTACAATGTGCACCTGTCACACACAGACAGGTAGCAGACAGGCACAGTGACACTGTGTGCGCTCAACTCACGTAGGAAGATGGGTGCACTGTGAACAACAGGTAGGTAGGTATATAAATGTGATGAGTATTACAATGTGCACCTTTCACACAGACAGGTAGCGGACAGGCACAGTGACACTGCGTGCGCTCAGCTCACGTAGGTAGATGGGTGCACTGTGAACAACAGGTAGGTAGGTATATGCAGTACTGGGTATTACAATGTGCACCTGTCACACACACAGGTAGTCACTGAATGTGCTGGGCCTGGCAGTGGCACACACACAGTAGGAATTATCAAGGCTGTCTATGCAACACAAGTATCAGTGGGACACACAGAAAAAAAAATAAAAGAGCTGTTGTGGGGTGCTATTTTACCGCCAGGGAGGTTAACTTGCTTAGCGCCATCATCTCGTTGTAACAATAATGGCTGTGAATCAGTTAATTCCCCACCAATTAACTCCTGCAAAGTGTCAAATGCAGCGGATGTGGTGCGTGTAGTAGCGCTGGTGGGTGCGGAAGATGAGGTGATAAATAGTCAACCACGTCATGACAATCTTGGGAGTTGATGGGACACTTGACTAATACAATGTGCAGTCACACAGGTGCAGTTAACAGGTATGCACGGAGTGGTATATCACACTGCGTGCACTCACGTAGGTAGGTGGGTGCACTGAACACAACAGGTAGGTATATGCAGTGATGGGTATTACAATGTGCAAATGTCACACACAGACTGGTAGCGGACAGGCACAGTAACACTGCGTGCGCTCACGTAGGTAGGTGGGTGTACTGAAGTGAACAACAGGTAGGTATATGCAGTGATGGCTATTACAATGTGCAGCTGTCACACACAGACAGGTAGCAGGCAGGCACAGTGACACTGCATGCGCTCAACTCACATAGGTAGGTGGGTGCACTGTGAACAACAGGTAGGTATTAGCACTGATAAGTATTGTAATGTGCACCTGTCACACACAGACAGGTATCGGACAGGCACAGTGACACTGCATGTGCTCAACTGACGTAGGTAGGTGGGTGCACTGTGAACAACAGGTAGGTAGGTATATGCAGTGATGGGTATTACAATGTGCAAGTGTCACACACAGACTGGTAGCGGACAGGCACAGTAACACTGCGTGCGCTCACGTAGGTAGGTGGGTGTACTGAAGTGAACAACAGGTAGGTATATGCAGTGATGGCTATTACAATGTGCAGCTGTCACACACAGACAGGTAGCAGGCAGGCACAGTGACACTACGTGCACTTAACTCCTGTAGGTAGGTGGGTGCACTGTGAACAACAGGAAGGTAGGTATATGCAGTAATGGGTATTACAATGTGCACCTGTCACACACAGACAGGTAGCAGACAGGCACAGTGACACTGTGTGTGCTCAACTCACGTAGGAAGATGGGTGCACTGTGAACAACAGGTAGGTAGGTATATAAATGTGATGAGTATTACAATGTGCACCTTTCACACAGACAGGTAGCGGACAGGCACAGTGACACTGCGTGCGCTCAGCTCACGTAGGTAGATGGGTGCACTGTGAACAACAGGTAGGTAGGTATATGCAGTACTGGGTATTACAATGTGCACCTGTCACACACACAGGTAGTCACTGAATGTGCTGGGCCTGGCAGTGGCACACACACAGTAGGAATTATCAAGGCTGTCTATGCAACACAAGTATCAGTGGGACACACAGAAAAAAAAATAAAAGAGCTGTTGTGGGGTGCTATTTTAGCAATAAGAATCAGCAAGGAGCAAGCTAACAAGCCTACAAGAGCCTAACTAATCTTTCCCTATAAGAGTCTGCAGCCGCAGCAGCTGTCCCTTCTCTATTTACTGCAGGCACATGAGTGAGTAAAATGGATGGCGCTGCCTGCCTTTTATAAGGGGGGAGTGGTTCCAGGAGGGAGTGTAGCCTGATTGGCTACAATGCGCCTGCTGACTGTGATGTAGAGGGTCAAAGTTGACCCTAATGGTGCATTATGGGGGCGAACCGAACTTCTGGTAAAGTTCGCGGTTCTCCGCGATCTCAAAACCCCGGAAGTTTGCCGGCGAACCGTTCGGGCCATCTCTACTTGCTTATGACAATTTAACCTCCCCAGGGCCGCCTCACGCCACTGGGCGTGGCCGCGGCGGCAGCCCCAGGACCGCCTAACGCCAATTGGCGTCAAGTCCTGGGGCTGCATTTTGCATGAGATCGCGCGCAGGGTGCGCACGCATCTTCTGCTCGGGGTCGGAGCTCCGCCCCGCCTTCAGTCTTCGAGCGGCTGATGCCGTTTGGGAGACTGTTAGACGGCGAAAAAGCCGTCTTAACTGTTAGTATAGCGATGCGATCAGCAGCAGTGCTGTACTGGGGACAGCTGTGTGACACGGCTGTCCCCCTGGGGTACAAGAGAGCGATCGGCTCTGATAGGCAGAAGCCTATGACAGCTGATCGCTGTGATTCGCCGGCTGGGGGGAGGGAGGGGATTGGAAAATAAATAAATAGTCAAAAACAGAAAAAAACACCAAACATAAATATTTATAAAAAATAATAAACAACTGGGGTGCGATCAGACCCCACCAACAGAGAGCTCTGTTGGTGGTGGGGGGGGGATCACTGTGTGCTGTGTTGTGCGGCCCTGCAGCTTGGCCTTAAAGCTGCAGTGGCCATTTTAGTAAAAATGTGCCTGGTCTTTAGGGGGGTTTAATTACCACTGTGGTCCTCAAGTGGTTAAAGGTAAAAGAGCAAAAATATCATCTAGAAGAAAACTTAAGAGAAAAAGTGAATTGAATTAGGGTCCCTGTATGTTCAAGTGATCAGCTTCAGTGTTGTAAAGTTGTTTTAAAGAATATTTATAGGTGACTTTGATTTTGTTTGTTGAACTTTCTTCAGTACTACACATTACTACTACTACTACACACACTACTACTTATTTCCAACACATCCCAGTTTTAATACAGAAAGAAAAAAGTAAACTTTTACTAAGAGATTATGCATAATATCATTGCTCGCCTAAAGTTAATTACTGGGGTTACATTGTCTTACCTAATTTTCCAAGTTAGGTGTACTTGTCATGTGCTATAACTGCATTTTACCGATCTCTGCCCTCATACTTGTTTGAAACAGTACCTGACTCCTCCCTACCCACCATTGCACACCCCTTTTTAGATTAATGTTGCTTATTCATAATGTTTAATTGTTCTTGTTGCCAAACAAAGGTAGTTTAATACAAAAGACAACCCAAGTAGACAAAATACAGTCTTTGATTGGTTATTTAATTTACTGAAGATAAAATATATATACTTGTTTGTGCCAGTTCTAGCAGCAACAACTGCAATCAAGCACTTCTGGTAATAGGAGATCAGTAAGATTAAGAAACAGCAGGAATTCTCCTGGGGGGTAATAAGCATATGGTTTTCTTTCACTAGGGGATTAATATGTAACTAAATTAAAGGTGTATTTTAAGCTCACCTGGAGTTCAACTTGTGCTGATTTAATTTTAATTGTGTTTTTTACAGTTATTTTTAAACATCTAAAATTCGTTTTGTGCTTGTATCTGATTTCCTTTCCAACTGATATGTTCCTATTCTTTCTCTTTAGTGCATTGTGTTGTGAAGTGAAAGGGTCCGACTAAGTATAGGCTTGGCAGCAGGAATGGACAAGTGCTTTACTGTGCCAGGAATTGTGGACTTATTCTTCATAGACCTGTTGGCTAATTCACTCCCTACTGTGCTGCTTCTTTTATTAAGAAAAGTAATAACATTGTCTCATAGGAACAAACAAATCTGAGCTAGGATTCCTGGATAGAAAAGATCAATATGTCAATTCTAACTAAATTCTGAAAGACCATTTGGTTACCTAAACAGACTTGTATCCAGTATTTTTTATTCTATTTTCTGTTAGTCACGGCCATGAAAGGGATTAATATCTTGAGCCGTGACAAACAATATAACAAAGAACTACAGGGATTTGGAAAGAGATTGGAAACATATTTCATATGACAAGAATAAGTAAAAAGCACTGTGTGGATCATGGTAAATCACTGAAAACCTCAAAATACAATATATTCTTTTGTTTCATGATGCTATGCTATTGTTGTCTCACAGTAAGCCTGTAAAAAAAACAAGTACATCACAATAACAATGTGTGTATAATTGTTAGGGCCAGAGCTTTATAAAAGGGCTGTCCTCTCTTCCAGATGATAAGTACAGAGAGAGAGAGAGAGAGAGAGAGAGAGAGAGAGAGAGAGAGAGAGAGAGAGAGAGAGAGAGAGAGAGAGAGAGAGAGAGAGAGAACTGCATTAGTATAAGAGAAATAAGATATATTTGGAGAACATAATTATATCCCCAGTCCAGCATCTTTAACATTATTATTCACTATGGTTGTAATGAGATTGGAGTGGGAAAAATAGGGGTAAAAAAAAAAAACTTAACCTGGAAGACTTCTACTTGCGCAATAGCAGTGAAAACTGCATCTGTATTCATTGGTTTGTTTAGTCATAAAGACAGGTGTTCTTTTCAGACTTATCTGCAGTGATGAGCAAAAATGCCAATATTCTTTTCGCATTCATTTTCTTGAAAATAATGTTAAATTCAATTTTCACGTGAAAATGCCAGCGAAAATAAGTTTTGAGTTTTTTCAGTTTTCAAACTTTTTGCAAATTTTTGTGGTAAAAATACAGGCTTTTTTTCCATGGTAATTTTTTTGTTTCTGCTGAAAAAATAATTTGTGTTTTTGCACTTTTTACTGTAAAATAACGAAAACATTTTGCGTTTTAGTGACAAACAAAAACAAACATTTTCTTGAAATTGAAAACCACATTTTCAATGTGAAAATTACTTTGCCAGAAATTCACAAGAAACACTGCTTATCAGCTCTTTATTTGTAGAAAGGATATAAATAATGTCCTTTGGGAAGAGTTAAAAATTACTATAAACAGGAAGAGACTGTGGCCCATATGCAATTCACTTTTTCTCCTGAACTTTCACATAAGTGATATTTTGGCATATTGTCATAAAATGCATTTTAAATCACCAGCAAGAAAGGAAATGCTTTAAAATAATATTGATAGTATTTTTCAACAACTTTTAGGTAATTTTTTTAGTTGTAACACGCTGAAAAGTTATATTAAATACAGTAGAAGGTGAAAATTATCTCCTAGGAGAAAACTCAGGAGAAAATGTTAATTGCATATGGACCTGTGGCCCTTTTTTAATTCACCTTTTCTCCCAACTTTTCCCCTAGGAGATAATTTTTCATCTTCAATTTTAAATAACTATTTAGCACTCTGTAATTAAAGTACTTCAAAGTAGGTGAAAAAGTACTGTTAAAACTATTCTGATTATTTACTTGCTTGATTTGGTGGCTTTGATATCGTGTGAAAATATCACCTAGGAAAAAACTTTTGAATTGAGTGAATTGAATATGGGCCTGTTACTCTTGAGCAGTAATAATTAATAATATGTACATGTAACTCTAAGTGTAGGATCACCCATGTGTTGTATAGTCATGACCTATTACCCGTACCTCAAGGGATCCACAAGTCACAGTCACAAAAGGTTAGTACTACAATATAAAATATAGCTCTCTATTTACTTAAACGAGTGTCTAGCATAATGAACAACATCAGCAATAGACTGCTGTTTTTGGGAACAACCCTTTGTCAAGCTGCTTTTAGCCTATGTAACAATGAAAGGAGCATTCAGATTAAATGATGACTAAGTGTGAAGGACAGTCTCAAATGGGAGGGGACAACCTGTTGACCTGAGAAGGAACTGGCTTTATAAATGCGCATAAAAAATGAGTGCCGGCAATGTATCACGTGACTGCAATCTGAACGGATTTGGTGGAAGAGGTCATCTTTAAACTCAGTTATACGCTTTGGCCTCAATTCACGGAGTTTTATCAAACACTTTATCAAACGTTTGATAAACGTTTGATAAATTACCTCATGGGTAAAATCTAATTTTGAATTCACTAAGGTGTTATATATTTATCGAATGTTTTACCGATAAAACGTTCAACAAATATATAACACCTTAGTGAGATTTTACCCATGAGGTAAATTATCAAACGTTTGATAAAGTGTTTGATAAACATTTGATAATGCTCCGTAAATTGAGGCCTATGTGTATATGTTTGTTTTATTTTGCATGCTGACGTGAGCGTCCTGGTCTGGATAAAGGAGTCAAGGTTTGGACAACAGTGGATCATAAACGGATCATTGTTTGAGGACATTGGTGGCTACAAACTGTGAGACTGTTAACTCCTTGTTTCTCTTGAGACAGAGTCCGTGTTCTTTCTATTGAAATGTATGAACAATGGATGGGTTGGAAGGATCACAGAATGGGAGGTCAGCACAAATGCATCCTCACTCAATGGACTTTTGGCCATACCCCAGGATTGATCGTGAAACTTATGAATATATCTAAAAAGCCCCTAGCAGCTACATGCAGCATCCATCAACCACTCATTGTGTATCAACTGACAAAAAGCACAGTCGACAGCTGAATAAACACCATCATGTGGTTGCTTTATAGAGCAAATTAATGGTGGCTGAATGTGACAGATCCTCAGCAAATTGAAAGCATATAGTCCTACTGTAATGGACTGACCATAATTACCAATATCTGATTGCTGATGCTATAAAATGAGGTTCATCTATAGCATGCAATAGAATATAAATAAAAAATAAATACATTTACATCCAAAATTATACCTCTTATTTATTTATTTTAACACAGAGGATGCAGCCATCTCTTATCTCCTCCTTATTTTTAAAGGGAATTTCCAGGTTCTTTCATAAATCCTTGTTACCAAAGGTGGGGAAGAGCCTCTTGTCCATAACAGTAGATCAAAGTGTCCTGCTGATGGAATGGGGGGAGGTTTGTCAAGCTCTTTTATAGAGTAGCCCTTTATGTAATTTGAAGCAATACTTCTGTTCTGAGGTTTCCACTTGCAAAATACTTCTTCAGAAGTTTCATTGGTTTAATTCACAATGCCAAGAACACTAAAGGGATTCTTGTTGTACATGCATTTCATGTATGCTTATTTAAATAACACAATACTTTAAGTTGCATTTCATCTTCAGTTTGCAAAGTACATTCAAAATACAACATATCTGTCAAAAGAATAGCTTGGAATGAGGTTTTGGGGGGGATTATGCCTAATACCATTTGCTAAACTGATACCAGATGTGACTACTAAAACAAGGGAAATGCCTTTAAATTTAGCTGGTATTTCTTTAACAAAAAATAAGTTTTTGCATGGCTACTTGATATTTTGAAGAAACAAACATATTTTTTAATAAAATATACAATGTCACTTTTGGGAATCCCAGAAATGAACCTTAGCAATTCTATAACAGCATGAGCAGCATTAATGGATACCAAAAAAGTTGTGAGTTGAAATACTTGAATCGTACCCATGGTTTTCCCCAATACTTTCCCCCAAACCACATAAAGTGGTCTCTCCCCACCACTGTACCCAACATCTTTTCCTTTCATTTTAAATACTAACACACTCTAGGGATATGGTGGGCTTCACTGGATAGTTTGGGGCACTTAGCTGATGAATTCAAATACACCAAAATATTTCACAAACTCCAATAGAGTTTGGATATGATGCTTTTTGAATCCCAAACATTTTAATCTGGCAGCCAAATGGATTGTAATGTTAAACAGAAAGAATATTCAAGCACCACTTATCATCATTATGATCATTGACATTATTATCTTTATTTGTCTTTCACAACTTTCTGCAATGAGAAAGATGGACGCCTTTTAGTGCAAAAACCATTGAAGAAAATGACTTGCCCCTAACAGGTAGCGATGATGAGTGTTATAATTTTAGTAGGCCTCAGTTATCTGGACTGAGTTTTAGGTAAAAGGCTTGTTCACAGAGTATAGCTTTAAATAGAGTTTTTCGTGGTGCAGGCAGAAGCATCTCAGTGTGTGCTTGAAGCAGATGAAACAAGCAGATACTGAGAAGATTTTCCTAGTCCAAGGTCTTAGGCCTACACTGCCCCAGACAAATGGACCACGGGAACGATCAACATAGGCCATATTTATAAAACATAACATTCCTGCAACTGGAGCAAGGGGGCTTATAAAATATTAAGTAAGTAGGTGTGTATCATGACATCACAAGGGATCTGAACCAATCCTAGGTTTAGGGGGAGGGTTCAGATGATGATACAGTTAACTCTTTCCTGGTCAGTATTAAAAATCATGAGTTGCCAACGGAAGGCACTCTTGCTTTCTATCTACTGGCTAGAACCCTTTACTTATATATATTTATTTATGTCTCGTTGGTTTATCTTGTATGCTGTATATATTTATTTTAGACGCAACTTAGTATTGAAAGAAGATAACCTGACTAACATTCAGGAGGAATTTAGTCAAGAGCTTGTAACGCAAATGGACTTAAAGAACGATTGCTTCGCTAAGATGTAACGACATGTAGAGATGAGTATCTGTATATCTGTGTACTTAATAAACTCCATCAAACTTTGAAGACACCTAAGAAAGTCTATCTCCTGCTTGCTGTGATGAGTCGTGTTTGCAACTCTTGCTGATGAGTTTGCTGGTGCCGGAGCAAAAGGTTTTTATAACAATGAGCAATACAAAATCTGGCAAAAGTACTTAAGCATGGAAAGTAGTAATTTTGTGGAATTTGAAAAAGTAAAAATTGATTTTGAAAGTAAACACCACTCTTGCCATACAGGAACTTCCATGAAAGTAGAAAAAAGCTATGTTTGAAATACGTTGAAGATGGTCCATTCATGTGATTAACTATAAATGGCCCCTTTAGCATTTATTAACTGTGTCCATCTTCATCAATATACAGTATAAACTAGTGTCTGAGTCATCAAGCCTTGTTGTGTAAGATCGGGTTTCTTTTTGGAGAGACTTTGAAGTTCCAACTGATATTCATGTCAGATGTCAAGAAAATATACCATTTTCTTTTGAATGCGAACTTGATTATATTTATATAATGTTTTTCTAGCACCTGTTTCAGCTTGTTAAATGCTGTGGGAAAGCCAGCCATAGAGATGCAAAGTGTTTATAACTGTAAGTGTCTGCCAAATGCTTTAAAAAATATACCAACCACTAATGATGTTTGGGAAATATGGTGTCAAGAAAAAAAAAAGGGAAAGCAATATATAAATGTATGGCCAAGAAAATGCTATGCCTCATTAAAGTAATGCAAAGCCAGTGTAAAATTTCTCATTAACCAAACACCTTTCCCAAACAACGGTGTAAAGTTAGCCTCACCAGCTAAATCTGGTGTCTCTGTACAAGAGCTCACTTTAATTTATAAAGTACATGCTAAAGGTACAGAGATGGTATGGGGTCTTTGGGCAGTTTAAACTAATTTTCAAAAACGTATTTAAAGTGGGATTAAACTCTGACATAACATTCAATAAATACTCTACTTTTTATTACACATACAGTTATAGTATTTTCTTTTGTGTAAAAGTATTATCGTCCCTTTACAAGTTGCAAGTTCACAAAGTACAGTTTTTTTTGCTCTGAAAGCTGCCATTGTAATTTATTGTCTAGCAGCTGACTTTATAAATTAGAATGCATCCAGTGAGAATGTGTCTTGTTTCACTTACTGCTTGTGTTCAGCTGAAGTACTGCTAGGAATTTTTACTAATAGTGGCTGTTAAGGAAACATAAACAAGATAATGTAATCACTTCCTCAACTTTGGATATACTGTGAACTTCAGCTTCAGATTTAAGTTTCCCACCAGAGAAGAAAAAATGCTGTGTTTGAATGCTGTTCTGCTAGCAATTTCTTTTTCTGGTAGTAGGTGTTATGCTATAATGAATGTTTTAGAGCAGAGAAGAAATGCTGAGTTTCATACCACTTAAGTTACATAGTCCTAAAATCAAGTATTTTTCTTCTGCTTTATGCTTCCATTGCCCATTAACTTGATTTGGTGTTTGTTTCTTTTGACATTACTTTTTGCACAGAAGTAAAGTCGAAGTAAAAGTAAATATTATCACGCATTGCAAGAGCAGAAACAAAATTCCTAAGCGAAAGGCCAACTTTCACATATTTTACATACAGGTGACTACAAATGCATAAACCAAAAAAGGAAAACAAAACATCATACTCCACATTTCAATAAGCAGTGGAGTAGTTTAGTGGTTGGACCTAAAGCTTAGACACTTAAACATACCTATACATATAATCTTTGTATTATTATTATCATTATTATTGTGATTATTATTACTCTCACAAAGCATCTTTGATGGCATTCAGCAAGTGGTACCATATAAAATATAATTTATCGGTTGGTTGCGCCTGTCTGCCTAATGAACTCTGAATCTGTCTTTGAATCTGAACACCATACCAGAGCACAGTATGGCAGGTTTCAGCAGAAAGAAATACAAATTAGATAGTGAATGTTTTTCCACAGATGAAAACGGACAGGTAATTTTGTCTTCTCTGCCATCTCATAAGCTTACAGAGTGAAAACAACTTTGTATTTGACCATAACCAGCAGTGACATATCAGAACTGAAATATTTGTATTTTTTGCCTGAGGAAGATCTGGGCTCCAGAAAGCACACAGACTATTCATATGTAAATGTAATAAGATCAGAAGTACTAGTGAACTTTGAGAACAAGACATCTACGGGGAAATCTTTGGCCTTCAATGACTAACATAAAGGTAATAACATGAGAGGCTAAAATCGGTGAAACATTTTTTGTTCCACTGTTTAAAATGTAGAAAGGTTTGAAATAAACTAAATAAAATATATTTAACTGCTTACTGGACATATGGGCTAAGGTTCAAAGAAAGCCTGTCACAATTATAGAAAGTAGAAACTAATCATTATTCAAAGTATGCATGGTTCTGGCTTGCCTTTAGTGGCAATTCCATATAAGAGTTATTGGTAGTTCCAGATAAACACTTTTTCAATGTTAAATGCAAAATGATGGTACAACAAATAGTTGTGCTCCTCAGGTACCTTATTAGTGTATGAAATTTCCATTACAAAAAAGGACATATAGGCAGCATAAGAAACTGTAAAAGGGTGAGTCAAGATCACTATTAGGGTAGCTTTTTTTGGCATTTTAAGATTGCGTTTAACATCTGTAGGTTTGTGAAAGGTTAACATTAACTGCAAATGAGATAACCACGTTTTCTACAGTGTCTTCGTTAGTTTCTCAGACCAGCATACAATTTTACTAAGGATATTCCACTTTCAACCTCTGGACACACTACTACTCTCTAATAAAGTTTACTGATGTAGCAACCCTGGACATAAACCTTCTGTATTTCCCCACCTCCTGTTTCCTCCCTATTTCTTTAGATTGTAAGCTTGCAAGGCCAATGCACTCTACCTCTTGTGTATTGTAAAATGCTGTATGTTTTGTTACCATCCAATTGTCAGTGTAACTTACATAGTCTATCACTTTTATCTCATACATCAATGTTTGTATTTGTATAATAGACATGTACCAATGCCTATATATTATTTATGTACCCTTGTTTGTTTCTTCCATTGTACAGCCACACAGAAGATTATGTCACTATATAAATTAATAATATTAATAATAATATGTTAGTATCCACCTTGATAAAAAGTGACCTGGCCATGGATCATATGGAACCTCAAAAAAAGACCTTTAGTCCATAAATAAATGCATAATAAATAACATCTCCAAAAATAATAGTGTATAGCCCACAAATAGCATGTAGTCAAAATGGCAAATTATTGTTATAGAAAAAATAAAGAAGTATTAAACCACACAGAATAAGACAATCACTGATTACTTCTATATATATTAGGTATTTAATAGTTCTATATCATACACAATGATCTTGCAATATAATGATAAATGGATGTTCGTTTAGTTGATATAAATCTGTTGCCTGACAGTGCCAGTTCCCAATATCAATTCTCAGATTTCACTCACAGTGTCCAGTAAGATGGAAACATTGATCATATGCTACAATTAAAGAGTAATAATGGTCACTGGAGAAGAGTGTGATTATTGTAGAAAAACAATCCTCAAACATTGATAAATCCTTTGAAGAAACAGTGCCAATATCTGGCAAGGATTTCCTCCGTTTTGCCTTATTTTCCTCTCTTCCCTTTTCTTGGTTATTTTTTTCTATGGCTGTTTTCCACACCAAAGGCTATAATTATAGCTTGATTTGATCCATTAATATCATTAGATATTTTTAATTTCTTTATTTGTTATATATATTATTTGATATGTTTAATTTTGAATCTTGCTTTTCACATCCCCTTATATGTTTCTCTTCTTTTTTTTAATTTATGTCTCATTTTAATGTCTAGTATCCCTTTTCCAGGCTGTATCATAATCACTGTCTCTTGGTCTTTTTGACCGTTTCATTACTGGTTCTCAGTGGTTATTTTCACCCTTAGCAAGAAAAGAGTATACACAATGGTGCTGCCACTTAAAAGAGGTTAAAATTGCATTTTAACATGCATAGGTAAAAGGGTTTATGAAACCTAACACCACTCTCACAAAAACAATTATTTCTTGAGTGATTTGATTCTCTTTGTTATCACTGTTTTATCATCATTTAATCAGAGCAGTCTAATCTTCATACATTAATCATTTTAATAAGAGTGATGTATGAAGGAAATCTAAGGGTGAAGACTTCAATATACTGTTCATGTTGCTGTTTCCTAAAGTTAAAACAGTATTTTCATGCTGGTGGGGCTTGGAGCCAAACAAGAGATGTTTTAAAACTTCTGCAGTGGCTACCATTTCACTTTTCCATTAGCTTGCCACTGAATCCTGCAGTCAAGAACAGAAGAGAAAGTGAAGTGAAGACACAAGAATAAGATTGCAAATGAAGATAAAAAAATAAGGAAATAACGGGGAGATAACCAGTGTGCACGGCAATTTGAAAAATAAAAATAAATAAATAAGAAAATGATAAAAATTAGAATGACAGCACTGTTGTTTAATTTAATTTAATGACTTATACATTTGTTGACTTTTTAATTTTGAACACTGAATTCAATGTTAAATAGGCAAGGAAATAAGTGTGTAAACAAAACTTCTTTGTCTAGTCACCAAGGAGGACATAACTGTCTGCATAGAGTGGTCATCAATTAAATGTGTTTAATCTATCAAATAGTCTCTATTTAAATTAAGGTTATACATTTTAGATGCATGGTAAAATGATAAGGTAAAATAAAGTAATATAGTCATAAAATAAATATTTGATTAATTAACATTACCCCTATAAAAAGAAAAAAAACAACAAAGCTTCAATTTTAACATGAAGATTAACTGGTTCCAGACCACTGCAGGCTAATACTACACTGCACTTGTGGCTGCCTAAGGGTGCCCATACATGGTACAATTTTTCATTTTTTTTTCGATTAGATAATTTAGTTTGATTATTCCGCTAGATCGAATATAAAGATTTTTCCAGCATGTCCGATCTGATTTGTCTCAAAAAAACAGGAAAATCATTCGAATTTCTTATCGAAAAAAAAATTATTTTCAACTTTCATTCGATTCGATCATTTAGATCGAATAAACGGGATAATCGAACTTTTTATTGTATGGCCACCATTAGTCTGATGTGGCATAGTTTTAATGACAACGACTTGATCACCCCCCCCCCCCCCCGCTGGCACAGAACTCAGTTGTCTAAACACAATTGAGGTCTGTGCCATTGTCAGGATTCAGTTTCATTGGCTCCTGGCCCCCTGATCACTGTGAGCAAATCACAGTGATCAAGAATTACTGAATAAAAAAAAAAACTTCTGGTCCTTCAAAGGGGCCAGAGCCTGCAGTCCCAAATGAGTTAAAGGTATGCTTTCAAAAGTCAAATATTTCTTACTAATATTGCTATGTTTATGCTCTGGTCATGGCCCAGCTTTAAGATGGCTAATCATGAAAAAATGGTGAGGATATCACTACTAATCTAGAGAGGCCTCGGCAATCAAATAGACTTTAATTGTTTTGCTCCCAGATTGCATTTCTATGAAGGTTATTATCAATATCCAGAGAGAAATAAGATTTGAACCTTGCACTGCTTGTAAAATGTCTAGGAATATCCTTCACTTTGAACTGAAGAAGTTACACTACAGAAATAATTAAACATTTTCTAGCACAGAAAAAAATGTCCAGTTGAAGCTCCCTTTATTCGTATACATCCCAGACAAGTGTGCTTTGTGCTGAAAAATAATACAATATAATAATACACTATTAAATTCTCAAAGTACAGTTATAGTTCTAATTTTAACAATAATTCTAAAAAAGAGTACAGCAAGCTTTGGCATTTTTAGAAAGTTACATTAGGAAAATAGTTGATAATTAGCAGAAAAATATCTGAAGTGTGTATTTATTCCTTTGCAATGTTTCAGCCTGGGAAACTAATCAAGAAAAGGTGAAGAGTCCACATTTCATGATAATTATAATAGGGGATTGGTGCAGTTTAATTACTGCTACCAGGTTCCTGTCACTGACTGATCTCTTCGCTATCACGGTAAATAACAAAAATGTCATCAGCAACACAAATTGAATTTAGGTGTTAAATCAAAAAATAAGTAGCCAAAAATTAGGTGCATGAAGAAATAATTTAGAAATAAATCTAGAACTAAAAGCAAAATATTTTCAGAGTTGTTTCTAGGGGATAAAATCCCATGGTCTGTTTATTAAATGATGAAATGTAATATTCGTTTGTATTAAAACCACAAATGATTTCATCATCTATACAAAGGTGCGCTAGTATGTACCCGTTGATGAAAAACTCATGAAAACTCACAAAAAAACAAACCAAAAAAACCTGGTATAGTTTGTACCCTGAAGGGACAAAAAGGAACAACTTGAAGTGGAATGAAATAGTGAAAAGTAATAACAAAAGTAATTAAATTGCATTGAAAACTGTGAAAAAAGTAATGAAAAGGTCCTGAACAGGAAAATGCTTAATGTAGAAATGTTCTTGTGATTGGAGGTCAGTACATGGCAGAAAAACAAATCCACTCTCTATTAGTACCACCAAGGGTAAGGAACTCAGTTCTAAATAGATACAGGTGTGGGGTGGTCAAACGACCCCCTGGAGAAAAACAAACACTGAGACAACAAAAGGTCCGATGGGGCAGTAAGCCATGACAGGAAAAGGATTAAGCAAAAAAAACGAAATGTGTACTCACAAAGGAAGGTTGCAGTATGGCAACCAACCGCTGTAGACAGGTGGAGATTGGGTGTCCAGGTAACCTGGGTGTGGTTGCACTCCTGGTGAAGAAGGAACTTTAGGTTTAGAGGTGGCTAGGCCACGTAAGACCCAGGCAGTATACCCCTCTAAAGCAAAGTTAAAACAGTTTAACCACTTGCCGACTGCCCACTACCAATAGGCGGCAAAGTGGCACCCCCAGGACCGCGTAACGTCGATCGGTGGCGGCACCTGGGGGACTGAACAGCCGGGGATCGCCAGCAGACATGCGCGCGCATCCACCGGCATTAGGCTCCACCCACCCATGACATCAACCCGCCAGCCAATTAGCAGCACTGGCGGGTTGTTAACTCCCGATCTGCCACATACAAAGTGTATAATACACTTTGTAATGTATACAAAGTGTATTATACAGGTTGCCTCCTCCCCTGGTGGTCCCAGTGATCGAGGGACCACCAGAGGAGGTGGCAGCCCATGTAGTAAGCACACAAGCACACTGTTCCTGCCTCCCCTGCCCCCTGATTGCCCACAGCACCCCTCGGACCCCCCTGATCCCCCCCCTCAGACCACTGTTTGCACCCAATCACTCCCCTAATCACCCATCAATGCTACCCATCAGATTAGACCCTAATCTGGCCCTTGCAGGCACCCAAAGATCCTCCCCAGACCCCCCCCCCCTGTGTACTGTATACATTTATTCTTCCCTGTAATCACCCACTGATCACCTGTCAATCACCTGTCAATCACCCATCAATCACCCCTGTCACCACCTGTCACTGTCACCCATCAGATCAAACCCTAACCTGCCCCTTGCAGGCACCTGATCACCCACCCACACCCTCAGATCACCCACAGACCCACCCTCAGATCACCTCCCGAGTGCATTGTTTACATCTGTTCTCCCCTCTATTCACCCACTGATCACCCATCAATCATCCATCAATCACCCCCTGTCACCACCTGTCACTGCTACTAATCAGAACCGACCCTTAATCTGCCCCTTGCGGGCACCCAATTTCCCGCCCATACCCCTAGATCGCCCTCAGACTCCCCCTGATCACCTCCCCAGTGCATTATTTACATCTGTTCTCCCCTCTAATCACCCACTGATCACCCATCAATCACCCCCTGTCACCACCTGTCACTGCTACCCATCAGATCCTAATCTGCCCCTTGTGGGCACCCAATTACCCGCCCACACCCTCAGATCGCCCTCAGACCCACCTTGATCACCTCGCCAGTGCATTGCTTGCATCTATTCTCCCCTCTAATCACACCCTGATCACCTATCAATCACCCCGTCACCCCCTGTCACCACCTGTCACTGCTACCCATCAGATCAGACCCTAATCTGCCCCTTGCAGGCACCCAAACACCCGCCCACCCCCTCAGACCCCCCCTTATCACCTCCCCAGTGCATTATTTACATCTGTTCTCCTCTCTAATCACCCACTGATCACCCATCAATCACCCATAAATCACCCCCTGTCACCACCTGTCACTGCTAGCCATCAGATCAGACCCTAATCTGCCCCTTGCGGGTACCCAATTACCCGTCCACACTCTCAGATCGCCCTCAGACCCCCCCTGATCACCACCAAGCAATGCTTGCATCTATTCCCCCCTCTAATCACACCCTGAGACACCCATCAATCACCTGTCACCCCCTAGCACACCTAACCATCAGATAAGGCCCTAATTTGCCCCATGTGGGCTCCTGATCACTCGGCCAAACCTTCAGATCCCCCTCAGACCCCGTTCCGATCACCTCCCCAGTGCATTGATTGCATCTATTCTCCCCTCTAATCACCCCCTGAGACACCCATCAATCACCTCTTGTCAACACCTGTTACCCCCTAGCACTCCTATCCATCAGATCAGGCCCTAATCTGCTTCCTGTAGGCTTCTGATCACCCAGCCAAACCCTCACCCGCCCCACCGCAGTGACAGAATTTTTTTTTCTGATCACTGCCTGTCCCTATAACTTTATTGTGGCTGAGACCAACTGTTATGCCACACAATACGCAGCCACCAATCCAAGAAGCTACCATGCCCAGCCTTTTCGGTGGAAACCACACTAAGTCTCCGAACGTAACATTTTTTGGGGCCTTCTCTTTAACATGGGTCTAGTCAAAAATAATGTATTGCGGTCTTATTGGTCTATGCACCCAATACATTACATGCCCATGTTCTCTGCTGCCATGTCCAGGTCACAATTTGAGAACATCCCGCACTTCCTGCACTTCAGTGCCAATACAACCTGTCATCTAAGAGGCTACCCTGCTTTTGAACGGTTCCACAAAATTCGGCCCCTCATAGACCACCTGTCATCAAAATTTGCAGATGCTTATACCCCTGAACAGTCATTTTGAGGCATTTGGTTTCCAGACTACTCCTCACGGTTTTGGGCCCCTAAAATGCCAGGGCAGTATAGGAACCCCACAAGTGACCCCATTTTAGAAAGAAGACACCCCAAGGTATTATGTTAGGTGTATGATGAGTTTTTATTTTTTGTTAGTGGAAAATGACACTTTGTGCCAAAAAACAATAAAAATTAATTTCTGCTAACTTGTGACAAAAAATAAAATCTTCTATGAACTCACCATACTCCTAATGGAATGCCTTGGGGTATTGTCTTTCTAAAATGGGGTCACTTGTGGGGTTCCTAAATGGACAATTGTGTTTAAAAAAATCAAACAATTGTCATTTACAGAGTTATTTCTCCCACCCAGTATGGGTATATGTAAAAATACACGCTAAAACACATTATACTACTTCTCCTGTGTACAGTGATACCACATGTGTGACACTTTTTTGCAGCCTAGGTGTGCTAAGGGGCTCAACGTCCTATGAGTACCTTTAGGATTTTACAGGTCATTTTGAGGCATTTGGTTTCTAGACTACTCCTCACGGTTTAGGGCTCCTAAAATGCCAGGGCAGTATAGGAACCCCACAAGTGACCCCATTTTAGAAAGAAGACACCCCAGGGTACTTTTATTGGCCTGAGGAAATGGACACAGTCCCATGAAACGCTCTGCCATTGCACATTAAGAGTCATTAATCGTATGATTGTGTCTTCATTTGAGGTAAGCCACCTCAACTTTTTTCTTTTTAACTGGTTTTAACTTAGCTTTATGAAATCATGGGCGCCTCTTTTCCCCTTGTGTCAGCTCTAAATAGGTCTGCCCAAATACACATCTTCTTACTTTCACCTAGGGAAATGGTTGGACTATTACAAGAAGGGTGGTTTCCCTCTTGTCTGAAAGAAGCAATCGTCAGGCCACTACTCAAGAAACCATCCTTAGACCCAGACGTTCTAAATAGCTACAGCCCTGTCTCAAACCTCCCCTTTCTAGGGAAAATTATTGAAAATGCTTTCTACCTCCAACTTGAAGCCTGGCTGTAACGATCGGTGTAACACAGAGAGGATCTGATTACCGGTGATCTGCAGTATCACCGATAATCAGATATATAAGCTAACCTCTGGACACCTGAGATAACAAGTGAGTGTTTGGTGTAACAGTAATACTTTGAGGACTGAGCCTCAGGAGCAAGTACAGTACAGACAAGAGAACTGCACAATGCTGGTACCTTCCGAGGGCCTGCACTCTCCCGGGGGAGGAGTCAGGCTGAGCATAGGAACGACAGAACGTGAGTGACACCAATGAGGGAGTGTCACTAACAGATCTGTGAACTGCCTCTAAGAGTAAGGTCAGTTCTCGAGGTCGGGCAAGCCAGGTCGTTAACACACAGACAGATCAGGTACAAAATCAGGAGACAGATGCAGAGTAAACGGACAAGCAGGGTTCGGCAACAGGGTATCAGAAATATCGAGGTACAGATTCAGTAGGCAGATGCGGAGTCTTAGGGCGAGCCGGGGTTCGGCAACAGAGTATCAGAATAGCAAGGTACAGGATCAGAGTTCAGAAGAATAGTCAGGCAAGCAGAAGGTCAAAACAGATAATCACAATCAAACTAGTACTTTAAACTATCAACAGAAACTAGCTAAGTGTAGGATTACAGCTCCAGCTGGTCCCGGCACACTTTAGGATCTGACTCGGGTCTGAGTGCTACCACGTAGTGATCGCAACGCCAGACAACCGGCAACTGAACAGCCAGCAACATATATGCTAAAGCATTCTCCAGCCCCTCCCTAATTGCTGAACCAATGAAAGGGAGCAGAGTTGTCAGCTGTCCAGCTTGGTCAGCTGACCCTTTTCTGGCTGCCATATAGGTTCTGCCTTTCAGCGCGCGCGCGCGTCCTCCTGAACCTGTGTGGACTAGTAGTCCCAGCCACACCAAACATATCTTGCAATGTATGTGCTGAATTGGACCCTAGGCCCGCCGCACTGCTTTCCGAGCAGGCGGCGGCTTCCCCGCATTCCCCCATGCTGTCAGTCTCCTTGTCTTGCGCTGAATCCGCCGCATCCAACGCGGATTCTGCAGCTCTGCCTATGCGGCATGCGGCGGTTTCTCCGCGTTGCGCTGCCCTGTCAGATGCGGAAACAGCCGACTTACTCTGAGTGTTTGCGGCTGTTTTTCCGCGTTTCCTCACACTGGCTCTCCAGAAACATCCTTGACCCTCTTCAATGTGGCTTCAGGAAATATCACAGCTGTGAAACAGCCCTCACCCAGATTTGCAATGATTTGCTCATGGTAAGAGACAAAGGCCAATGTTCCATTCTGATTTTGCTTGACCTGTCAGCGGCTTTTGACACAATTGATTGAACACTTAATGCTGACAAAACTGAGGTTCTTGTTATCGAAGGTCAGGGCTCGACAGCAAAGCAGCCCCAGTGTCAACCAAAACCGCTAAGGATAGGGAGCAGCCTGGGAGTACTGATTGATGGGAAATTAAGCTTCAGAAATCAAATCTCAGCTGTTGTGAAACATTCCTTCTTTCACCTAAGGAATATTGCAAGGATTAAACACCTCATTCCTTCAGAGGATCTTCCAACACAAGTTCATGCCTTCATCACATCAAAGTTGGACTTCTGCAATGTTCTCTACACAGGCCTTCATAAGAAAGACCTACACTGCCTACAATTAGTACAGAATGCCGCCGCAAGGCTGTTAACGAGCCAACCCTGCCATTGCCCCATAAAACCAACCCTGTGTTCACTCCACTGGCTACCAACAAAATGGAGAATTTTGTTTAAGATTGGCTTACTGACATTCAAATCCTTGCACAATCTGGGCCCTGGATACCTGAAGGACTTGCTGCAATTGCATCATACCCCCAACAATCTTAGATCAAAAGGATGTAACACCTTGGTCACCCCCAGAGTCCATCTCAAAACCTTTGGAATACAAAACGACAATAGGATAAGCGCTCAGAACAAAAGTCTCTGTTGTAGACTACACAAAAGTTCAGAGCTCGTGGTACTCACAATATGGATTTTTCCTTCCTTACGGGTTATAGCCGACAGCACAAACAGGTTGAAGCAATTTTTAAAAAACACTGGGGGATCTTGCAGCGAGACCCTGTACTCAGGGCTCATATTCCTGAACGCCCTGGGTTTATTTACAAAAGAGCCAGGAATCTTAAAGATTTCTTGGCCCCGAGCTGCGTTGACCCCCCCAAAACATTGAGGAACCCCTGGCAAACGGCGGGATTTTATCCCTGTCGGGACTGCAGGGCTTGCCGTGAGGGTTATACCGTCAAGACAGCCTCAGTCAGGTCTTTTCACAATGGTACCAATTTTAAAATTAAAGATTTTATCACGTGTAACACACCATATGCGGTATACGTTTTATGGTGTGCATGTGGCCTCCAGTATATTGGGCGGACCACTAGAGCACTGCACAAGAGATGGGGGGAGCACATTTATAAAATTGGGAAGGGTTTTCAACAGCACAGCGTCCCTAGACATTTTTCCACTCATCACGGCTCTTGCACAGCAGGTTTAAAGATGTGTGGGGTACAGAAGGTTCAAACTCAGTGGAGAGGTACTAACCGCACTAGAGAGGTATCCGAATTGGAAACGCAATGGATTCACAAAATGGGGGTTCTGGAACCTGGGGGTCTTAACATCGATATTGACCTAAACTGTTTCATTAGTACCAATTAGAGAAGGGTCTGGTTAATGGGGTTGAACTGGAGGGTGGGGATCTTGCAATGTGGGTTGTTATTGGGGATTGTGTATTAATTGTATTGAGCTACGCCATAGCTTGGACTTTTGGATTAGAACTAAATGGGTTTGAGTGACAACTAGCCATTTGAATGGTATACGTAATACTGCCATGTCCATTAGTCTAATTTGCCAGTTTCCAGCAATGTTATGTTAGCAGTGCCACTGTGTGGCTTTTAGTTGTATTGCAGGTATTAAGCATCATTGGCTTAATTCATTAGAGTTTAATATGTAATGTATCTTTCTATTCTTTTACTCGTGACTTAATTTGTGTGCAATATAAGTGTAGTTTATGAGATGTATGAATATGCAATTACTGCACTTTGTGATGATTACGCGGAGTGGGCTAAGCAGCAGCTGTTTGCGCGCGCACTTCCGCCTTAAATGCACGCCGCTCCCTTGCTCCGTAGCCCCTGAGGAGTTGCCTAGCAACGAAACGCGTAGGGTGGAGCTACGGAGCGGCGCAACGTTTGACGTCACTGGACGCAGTGACTGGTCTTACGCGCCGAGTTTGATACACACAGCGGGGTCCGCAGGTTAAGTGGTGGGTACGCCGGGCTTACCAAGTCTTCGGGATTAGCTGCTGCTGCCCCCTCTCCTGCGTAGCCGCCAGAGTTACCCGTTCAGGCTGTGCCTGTTGTTTTTAAACTTTTTAAACTTTTTAATAAAAGTGGGATCATTCCCTTTAGCACTTTTACGCTATGAGCGGCTTCTTTTTCTTTATGGAGGTGGCATTTTTTCCAACTGGCCAAGGAAGCTGGAAGTAAGGAGTGCAGGACCCCGGAGGTTGCCAGAGAGGCTGAGGGGTGGCCAATACCCCTGAGGCGTTGTCGGGCCCATTCAGGCCGCAAAGTCCGGTGAGTCTCTCCAAATTGGGGGAAGGGATTGTGTCCATGTACTGATGTCAGTTAACACTGAACTTTTGTGTAGTCTACAACAGAGACTTTTGTTCTGAGCGCTTATCCTATTGTCGTTTTGTATTCTAATAAGCTATTTCACTAATAGCCAGGCAGCGCTCCACCGCTTACAGACTGGTGTTCACAAAATTCTCATGAACGTTTTATTCACCCAATTTTCTATTTTTCTATTTTTCCACTCCTTGTGAGCGCTTATGTACAGTTTTTGTATTTGTTTCAAAACCTTTGGAGACAGAGCCTTCTGTCATGCTGCCCCTAGACTTTGGCACTCCCTGCCACACGCAATCAGGATAGCACCATCCCTGGAAGCATTTAAGTCTAAACTGAAAACACACCTCTTCAGTCTGGCATTTATGAACACCTGACTAGTGTTGGGCGAACAGTGTTCACCACTGTTCGGGTTCTGCAGAACATCACCCTGTTCGGGTGATGTTCGGGTTCGGCCGAACACCTAATGGTGTTCGGCCAAACTGTTCGGCCATATGGCCGAACTAAGAGCGCATGGCCGAACGTTACCCGAACGTTCGGCTAGCGCTGTGATTGGCCGAACGGGTCACGTGTAGTGTTGGGCGAACATCTAGATGTTCGGGTTCGGGCCGAACATGGCCGAACTCCGAACATAATGGAAGTCAATGGGGACCCAAACTTTCGTGCTTTGTAAAGCCTCCTTATATGCTACATACCCCAAATTTACAGGGTATGTGCACCTTGGGAGTGGGTACAAGAGGAAAATTTTTTTAGCAAAAAGAGCTTATAGTTTTTGAGAAAATCGATTTTAAAGTTTCAAAGGGAAAACTGTCTTTTAAATGCGGGAAATGTCTGTTTTCTTTGCACAGGTAACATGCTTTTTGTCGGCATGCAGTCATAAATGTAATACATATAAGAGGTTCCAGGAAAAGGGACCGGTAACGCTAACCCAGCAGCAGCACACGTGATGGAACAGGAGGAGGGTGGCGCAGGAGGAGAAGGCCACGCTTTGAGACACAACAACCCAGGCCTTGCATGAGGACAAGAAGCGTGCGGATAGCAATTTGCATTTTGTCGCCATGCAGTCATAAATGTAATACAGATGAGAGGTTCAATAAACAGGGACCGGAAACGCTAACCCATCACAGATGTTCATTGTTCATGTTACTTGGTTGGGGTCCGGGAGTGTTGCGTAGTCGTTTCCAATCCAGGATTGATTCATTTTAATTTGAGTCAGACGGTCTGCATTTTCTGTGGAGAGGCGGATACGCCGCCGATCTGTGACGATGCCTCCGGCAGCACTGAAACAGCGTTCCGACATAACGCTGGCTGCCGGGCAAGCCAGCACCTCTATTGCGTACATTGCCAGTTTGTGCCAGGTGTCTAGCTTTGATACCCAATAGTTGAAGGGTGCAGATGGATTGTTCAACACAGCTACGCCATCTGACATGTAGTCCTTGACCATCTTCTCCAGGCGATCGGTGTTGGAGGTGGATCTGCACGCTTGCTGTTCTGTGTGCTGCTGCATGGGTGTCAGAAAATTTTCCCACTCCAAGGACACTGCCGATACCATTCCCTTTTGGGCACTAGCTGCGGCTTGTGTTGTTTGCTGCCCTCCTGGTCGTCCTGGGTTTGCGGAAGTCAGTCTGTCGGCGTACAACTGGCTAGAGGAGGGGGAGGATGTCAATCTCCTCTCTAAAGTCTCCACAAGGGCCTGCTGGTATTCTTCCATTTTGACCTGTCTGGCTCTTTCTTCAAGCAGTTTTGGAACATTGTGTTTGTACCATGGATCCAGAAGGGTATAAACCCAGTAATTGGTGTTGTCCAGAATGCGCACAATGCGTGGGTCGCGTTCAATGCAGTCCTAGGCCGAAGAGGTCATAGCCTAGGGTCACAAAACCTGTTTATTTGGGCAATTTCAATGGTGGCGAGTCTGACGTACATAAATCGCAGCAATGGCCGTTAGCAACGTCTGAATCTCACGAAATGTCTCATGCAGGTAGAAGACATATTGTTAGACTTGGGCTCCAAAGATGGGTTCCCTACATCTTTGCAAACCAGAGTTACAGGGCTCCAAATTTGGTAAAATCCCCCATAGGCTTTCATTGGGCCTCCTATTTACAGTTCCAAAATCTCACATCTTTTCAAAGGGCAATTACTCAGCAGTGGCAAATTTTCTAGCATTGTAGGGACCCTTAGGGGGAACATGACTGGTGAGTTTCGGGCCCCTAGGCCAAAGAGGTCATAGCCTAGGGTCACAAAAACCTGTTTATTTGGGCTATTTCAATGGTAGTGATGGTGACGTACATAAATCGCAGCAATGGCCGTTAGCAAAGTCTGAATCTCACGAAATGTCTCATGCAGGTAGAAGACATATTGTTAGACTTGGATTCCAAAGATGGGGTCCCTACATCTCTGCAAACCAGAGTTACAGGGGTCCAAAATTGGTAAAATCCCCCATAGGATTTCATTGTCTCCCTATTTCACTTTCCAAAATCTCACATCTTTTTAAAGGGCAATGGCTCAGCAGTACCAAATTTTCTAGCATTGTAGGGACCCTTAGGGGGAACATGACTGGTGAGTTTCGGGCCCCTAGGCCGAAGAGGTCATAGCCTAGGGTCACAAAAACCTGTTTATTTGGGCTATTTCAATGGTAGTGATGGTGGCGTACATAAATCTCAGCCATGGCCGTTAGCAACGTCTGAATCTCACGAAATGTCTCATGCAGGTAGAAGACATATTGTTAGACTTGGATTCCAAAGATGGGGTCCCTACATCTCTGCAAACCAGAGTTGCAGGTGTCCAAAATTGGTAAAATCCCCCATAGGCTTTCATTGGGCCTCCTATTTACCGTTCCAAAATCTCACACCATTTCAAAGGGCAATGGCTCAGCAGTGGCAAAACTCACCAGTCATGATCCCCCTAAGGGTCCCTACAATGCTAGAAAATTTGGTACTGCTGAGCCATTGCCCTTTGAAAACATGTGAGATTTTGGAAAGTGAAATAGGGAGGCAATGAAATCCTATGGGGGATTTTACCAATTTTGCACCCCTGTAACTCTGGTTTGCAGAGATGTAGGGACCCCATCTTTGGAATCCAAGTCTAACAATATGTCTTCTACCTGCATGAGACATTTCGTGAGATTCAGACTTTGCTAACGGCCATTGCTGCGATTTATGTACGTCACCATCACTACCATTGAAATAGCCCAAATAAACAGGTTTTTGTGACCCTAGGCTATGACCTCTTTGGCCTAGGGGCCCGAAACTCACCAGTCATGTTCCCCCTAAGGGTCCCTACAATGCTAGAAAATTTGGTACTGCTGAGCCATTGCCCTTTGAAAAGATGTGAGATTTTGGAAAGTGAAATAGGGAGACAATGAAATCCTATGGGGGATTTTACCAATTTTGGACCCCTGTAACTCTGGTTTGCAGAGATGTAGGGACCCCATCTTTGGAGCCCGAATCTAACAATATGTCTTCTACCTGCATGAGACATTTCGTGAGATTCAGACGTTGCTAACGGCCATTGCTGCGATTTATGTACGTCAGACTCGCCACCATTGAAATTGCTCAAATAAACAGGTTTTGTGACCCTAGGCTATGACCTCTTCGGCCTAGGACTTCATTGAACGCGACCCATGCATTGTGCGCATTCTGGACAACACCAATTACTGGGTTTATACCCTTCTGGATCCACGGTACAAACACAATGTTCCAAAACTGCTTGAAGAAAGAGCCAGACAGGTCAAAATGGAAGAATACCAGCAGGCCCTTGTGGAGACTTTAGAGAGGAGATTGACATCCTCCCCCTCCTCTAGCCAGTTGTACGCCGACAGACTGACTTCCGCAAACCCAGGACGACCAGGAGGGCAGCAAACAACACAAGCCGCAGCTACTGCCCAAAAGGGAATGGTATCGGCAGTGTCCTTGGAGTGGGAAAATTTTCTGACACCCATGCAGCAGCACACAGAACAGCAAGCGTGCAGATCCACCTCCAACACCGATCGCCTGGAGAAGATGGTCAAGGACTACATGTCAGATGGCGTAGCTGTGTTGAACAATCCATCTGCACCCTTCAACTATTGGGTATCGGAGCTAGACACCTGGCACAAACTGGCAATGTACGCAATAGAGGTGCTGGCTTGCCCGGCAGCCAGCGTTATGTCGGAACGCTGTTTCAGTGCTGCCGGAGGCATCGTCACAGATCGGCGGCGTATCCGCCTCTCCACAGAAAATGCAGACCGTCTGACTCAAATTAAAATGAATCAATCCTGGATTGGAAACGACTACGCAACACTCCCGGACCCCAATCAAGTAACATGAACAATGAACATCTGTGATGGGTTAGCGTTTCCGGTCCCTGTTTATTGAACCTCTCATCTGTATTACATTTATGACTGCATGGCGACAAAATGCAAATTACTATCCGCACGCTTCTTGTCCTCATGCAAGGCCTGGGTTGTTGTGTCTCAAAGCGTGGCCTTCTCCTCCTGCGCCACCTTCCTCCTGTTCCATCACGTGTGCTGCTGCTGGGTTAGCGTTACCGGTTCCTTTTCCTGGAACCTCTTATATGTATTACATTTATGACTGCATGCCGACAAAAAGCATGTTACCTGTGCAAAGAAAACAGACATTTCCCGCATTTAAAAGACAGTTTTCCCTTTGAAACTTTAAAATCGATTTTCTCAAAAACTATAAGCTCTTTTTGCTAAAAAAAAATTTCCTCTTGTACCCACTCCCAAGGTGCACATACCCTGTAAATTTGGGGTATGTAGCATGTAAGGAGGCTTTACAAAGCACAAAAGTTCGGATCCCCATTGACTTCCATTATGTTCGGAGTTCGGGTCGAACACCCGAACATCGCGGCCATGTTCGGCCTGTTCGGCCCGAACCCGAACATCTAGATGTTCGCCCAACACTACACCTGACTATCTCCTCTGTAACACAGTCCAGCCTGCAACCCTGTATTGATCTGAGACACAACTATGCGCTTTGAGTCCTATGGGAGAAAAGCAGTTTACAAATGTTATTGTTTTGTATTGCAATGCCCTTTATAATTGCCTTCCAAATAAGGAAATTCAGTAAGTGCAGAACATTGCTGGAAGACACTAACAAACTATCAATGCCAAATAACACTAATTTGCTAACTCTATTTGCTAACTGTTGGTTTCCCATAAAATGGAAAAAACTCTTCAATAATGTTTAACCATTTCTGCCACCCGGACATGATGCTCACGTCCAGGCAGCTGCTCTGCTGCGGTGCCACGCTTTGGAACGCTCCCGCGTGCAATCGCGGGTGCACCCCCGTGCTGTCCCCCGGTAGCCCTGGGATCAGTGAATGATCACCGATTTGTGTCCCCAGCAGAAAAACCGAAGTGCTCTTACTAGAGGCTTCAGTCTGCAAAAAAAAATTTCCGCGTCCTCCTTGTGCTTCCGGTTAGCGAGAAGCACAAGGAGAAAAAGAAAACTCAAGGTGGCCATCTTGTGGCCAGATAGTAATACTACCTCTACATATAATTTTTACATTACAATTTACACTTTTAATAACATTAAAAATTAATTGTTTATTTCCCACACCAATATTACGCAAATACAATTTTTAATGGAAAAAAAAATTACAATTTAAAAAAAAAAAAAAAAACATAAATAGTTACCTAAGGGTCTGAACTTTTTAAATATGTGTTTGAAGGGGGTATACTACGAACATTTTTAAAATTATAAGCTTGTAAATAGTGATGGACGCAAAACGGAAAAAAGGCACCTTTATTTCCAAATAAAATATTGTCGCCATACATTGTGATAGGGACAAAATTTAAATGGTGTCATAACTGAGACAAATGGGCAAATAAAATACATAGGTTTTAATTATGGTAGCATGGATTATTTTAAAGCTATAATGGAGGAAAACTGAGAAATAATGATTTTTTTCCATTTTTTTTCTTATTAATCCTGTTAAAATGCATTTATAAAAAACATAATTCTCAGCAAAATGTACCACCCAAAGAAGGCCTAATTAGTGGCGGAAAAAACAAGATATAGATCAATAAATTGTTAATTAAGTGTTAAGAAGTGATAAAGTTATTAGCGAATGAATGGAAGGTGAAAATTGCTCTGATGCATAAGGTGAAAAATCCCAGCGGGCTGAAATGGTTAATAGCTTTCCTCATAATGTTTTGAGCATTTAGGAGGTGTGCTATTCAAGTTTGCTCTTTCCGGTAAGCTCCATCTCCTCCTCTAGCTTTCCATCCCCGTGGGTAATATCCCTCCCTGTCACTCGCTTCACTTTCAGTGTATTGCACGCCTTTTACCATTTTGATTGGTATTTCCAATTGTTAGTACACTCCTTGTTCACCAATATCTATCTCAGGCACTAAGCACTATTTTAAACTACTTGCACCTTACTTTATTCTGGATGTTACTTGATATTTATGGTTTATACATCATACCTGCTTATTGATAAAGGAGAACAGGGAAGACTTTAGATTGCATTTCAGAATCAGAATCAGAATTTATTATCGCCAAGTACAACGGTGGATTGTAGCCGGAATTGGTTTTGGCGCATACAGGGTCGTCGATGAAAAGAAAACAGGAATACCATACGGTTAAGCATACATAGACATGGGACAAGCATACATAGGACAACATTACAGCTTGTGCGTACAATTAAGCAGAGTACAGCATCGCATACAGTTAAGCATGGTACATACATATAAACAATAAAAAAGCAACAATAAAAAGCAAAACAGAGCATTACAGCATACACATACAGTTAACGTAATACAAAACATAGCAAGAACATACACTGATAGCAGGAACAGAAAAGCGTGGGACTGGAGGAGCAGCCTGAGAGCTGATATGAGCGCTGCCATTTTCGGCATTGGACGCTACACAGCGACACGCTCCCAACAAGACAGGTGCTACCGATTATCCACGAAAGTAGAGAGAAGGCTGTGAAAGCTGAGGGGTATCATGATGGAGGCGGACAGCAGAGTTCACTCAGACCAGGTTGCCCAAGGAGTAGCGCTCCTGATTACAAGTCCGCACGGCTGGTAATGAGGGGTGCAGACACAGTGGGGGCCCTGTGGGGCCAGGGGGCACCTTTGCTGGGCCACAGTGGTGTTGGGCACATTGGTGCTGTGCCGCAGTGGTGGTGGACATGGGGCTGGGGCCACCCCGCTGGGCAGCAGTGGTGGTGGACGTGGGGCCGGGGGCAGCAGTGGTGGGCAGGCCAGGAGGTTTACCTAGGTGGTGGCAGGACACTGATGCCCAGATGCAGAAGCCAGCTCCACTGGGGGGGGGCAGCATCACCACCTCTGTGGCTGCGATGGGGCAGCATCAGGCCCTCCATTGACGCGGTAGTGGTGTGTATCCAGGCAGCCCAGAGCGCTCCGAGGTTGATGGTGCATGCAGAGTGGATCCAGGCCACTGCTGCATGAGAAGGCTGTTGGCAGTGATGGAGATCTGGAGCTGGCTGCAAACCGGGCAGCAATGGGGAGAGATCTGGAGCTGCAGCTCGGGCGGAGAGAAATCCGGATCCTCCTTGGCCAGGTTCACATCGGGCAGCATGCCCCGGTCTTCCCGTCAGTGGCGAGAGAGCGGAGGCCAGATCCGGAAACCCAGTGCAGCCAGAGCACGTGGGTGCGATCAGCTGAGCGCCCGATCAGCTGGCCACCCGCCACCAGGCCCGCGCGTCTCCACGTGTTCCAAAGGACAGGCTCCCCGACAAGGCCCCCCAGGCTGTGTGCCGGTGATGGAGCTGCCAGCAAACAGCAGCAGTGATGGAGCTGCCGGCGAGCAGCAGCAGTGACCCCTGCCACTTCACCATTCCCCAGAGGGAAAGAAAGAGCAGGTGAGAGGGGAGAAAGGGGACCGGAGCCCTGTGGCCGCGGCGTCCTGTTACGGCGCCATCTTGATCATTACATATGTGCTGCACCCTATGATAATTATGAATAAACATCCGTCATTGAATGCTACTAAGCCCTACCTGCACTAATTTACCATACGTGTTGAATGTTACAGAAAACAAGACTATAATTTATTAATTTAACCAGAAAACAGATACATCTGTGTTTCTTACTTAGTATTTGCTTCTGAAAAAGTAGTGTTTTTTTATTTAAAGTGGACCTAAACGCAGAACGTCCTCTATGTTCTAAAAGATACACACAATAGAAAAAAGAACAGCACAATAACCTTTAAAAAAAACAACATTTCTTTGTTACAGCTGATACAAATTCTAAAATATATCTGAACTGTTTCTACTTCCTGATTCATAGAAACAGACATATTGTTAATAGCCTGTGTGTAAGGAACATGGAGGAAGCAGCTGCGGGTAGTCTGGCGACCTCCGCAGCTGCCTCCCTTCCGCTGCCCAGTGTGTCTGTAGGGAACATGGAGGAAGCAGCTGCGGGTAGTCTGGCATCCTCCGCAGCTGCCTCCATTCCGTTGCCCACTGTGTCACCTGTGCCTCCGGCGTCTAGTACGCCGAGGACAGGTTTGTCTGCTGCCCATAGGGTTGTTGTGATGCGTGCGCGCACGCACCGTCACGGACTTTATGGTCGAGGAGGCGGCTCAGCTGACGTACGGGTCGGCTGACGTCACGCCATGCATCCGTCGCCGCTGATTGGCTGAACGCAGGGGGGCGTGCAGCGAGGTGTCCTCGGGCTCTTAAGCCCGGAGGATTCAGTCTTTCTTTGTCTGCTGTTGCGAATGCTACATGTTAGCACTCAGACCCTTAGATAGATCCGGTGTGCTTTGATCCGGGAGGAAACCAGGGATTTCACACAGACTAGGATTTACTATTGTTATTTGATATACTGCATGATACTTGTTTATGACTCTGGCTCTCTTCTGACTTCCCTTTCATTTTACGTCTCTGTACTATAGCCATCTGATCCTGTTGCTAACTCTGCCTGAATTACCTTTATCCTCTTGCCTGCTGATTCTGTACTGTATCCTCCTGTCTGTTGCCAAACCGATCTGTCTGACTACTCTACTCACCAGTGAGCCCTTGTCACTGGTGAGGTTCTTTATTGTTAGTGCCCACCAGCTCCTCTGGTGAGGACTACTGTATTGATAGTCTCCACCAGATCCTCTGGTGAGAACTACTGTATTGTTATCATTCACCAGCTCCTCTGGTGATAGGCTTCTGTACTGATAGTGTTCACCAGCTCCTCTGGTGAGGGCTACGGTACTGATAACATCCTCCAGCTCCTATGGTGAGAGTCGCTATACTGATAGTATTCACCAGCTCCTCTGGTGAGCTATCAAGTGTGTGGCTACACCTGTTATTCCTTCTGTATTTGTTGTCACGGCAGCTTCTGATATACCAGCATTATAGGTGATTCTGCAGATCACCTTATAATCAGGTATATATCTGCATTATAGGTGATACTTCAGATCACCTAATAATCAGATTCTGCCTCTTGCTGACACAGATCGTTACACTGTGCTTTCAAATGAGCTTATCTGCCATCTCTGTCATGATAATAATGTTACACAGGGGAGAGATCAAATTACTACTTGTGATTAGACACAAATGAGGGGGAATTAAACAGGTTAAATGCTCCAAAAACATTCAGAGTACATTTCTTTATGTTTACCTTCTGTCCTGTGAAAGAGTTCCGATCCACTGTAATTTAGTTGTTGTTATTATATGCTAACTAGAAAGTTTTGAATCAGTATGATACCATTTATTGACTTATTTTAAAATTTGAAAGTGTTAAGTTTAAGTAAATACAAATTACCTCCTGCTGACTCTAATCCTGTGTACTGAAGACATTCTTATGGCCATACACACTCTAGATGGATGATGCCCGAGGTGGATCCCTCAGGCGACACTGCTGGGCTGAGGTAGTTAACATGCAGGTGAACAACACATTCTGTTGCAAAGCAGTGGGGCAGAGGAAGCTGCAGTGGCACATACATTCTGTTGCAAAGCAGTGGGGCAGAGAAAGCTGCAGTGGCACATATGTGACATCACGTGGCGGGCGGGTTGAGCGGGGAGAACAAAGCTATTTGCCATCACTCGGTCCAAGTTATCCACCTGGTGGATCACTAGCCCTGCTGCCATTGTGGGTCAGGGGGCTGCTGTTTCATTATTGGATGCCTCAGCCGACTTTAATATAGCGTGCGTATGAGCCTTAAGAAAGCATTACCTATATACATTTGGACATCAGAAGGAGGCACAGAACAAATAGATAAGAACTCTTGTGAATTTCTCACATTCCTTGGAAAGTCTGTCCTGACCCTAGTTAATATAAACTGTCATTAATCAACATCACTTAGATGTACTTAAAGGTCCACTATTGAGAAATGTATAAAAAATAAAACTTAAAATTATTGATATTGAAGAAAAAGCTAGTTAAAGAGTTAAAAGTTAGCTAACCGGTTTCCTAACTCTGTATTGTGTATCTACATCCCCGTGGACCTTACTTCAGCACCAGGAGCGTAGATACATGTACCGTGGTGTTTACAGCGACGCAGGTCCCCCCATGCCCCCCTCCCCAGCAAAGTATTGGATTGGTACTCACCCATCTCCTTGCCAGCAGTGAATGATCTTCTGGCATCAACGAGATGCCATCATCATTCACATATCTTTACTATTTCCTGTGTACTGTTCACTACACACTTACATAGGATAGTGGCCACAAATAAAACTACATCTACGGATGTTAATTAATAATAAAAAACAACAACCTAATTTTAACCCCTTATTTCCCCCTCCTTTATAACTATAGCAATTGTTTTTGTCATTTAAAAAAATCATAAATAGTTTCCTTAAGGACTCAGCTTTTTTAATGTGTATGTCATTAGGGCATATCACTATAACATTTGCAAATTAGGGCTTGTAATTATTGATCTAGTATAAAGAAATGCAAATGAAAAAATACACCTTTATTTCCAAATAAAATATTGTCATGATACATTGTACCAAGGACACAATTTAAATGTTCTAATAACCACCAGGACAAATGGGCAAATAAAACATGTCGGTATTATCTACCTCAGCACATTTTATTTTAAAACTATAATGGCTGAAAAATGAGAAATAAAGATTGTATTTTATTATTTTATTACTCCCTTTAAAATGCAGCTAAAATAAAATAATTCTTAGCAAAAAGTACCACCCAATGAAAGCCTAATTTTTGGCAAAAAAATGTATAGATCATTTTGGTGTCATAAGTGGTGATAAAGTTATTGCCAAATGAATGGGAGGAGTGTGATGTGTGAAAATTCCTCTGGGTTATAAGGGGAAATAACCTGTAGTGGGGAAGTAGTTAAAAATGTCATACTGTTGTTTAGAGTAACATGGCAGTCTGCATATGACGCTCTTAGGCCAGAAACACACTAGGAGTGCTTTTCTGAGTGCTTTGTGATTTCAAAAGCTCTTGCTATGGAATACTATGGGTGTGATCCCACTTGAGCATGTGATTTTATAAACATTCCCCATAGCATTGGATTGGCAAGAGCTTTTTAAAATCACCAGGGCTTAGAAAGAGTTCCTAGTGGGTTTCTGGCCATACTTTTACTCTTCATTATCAATATGATTGCTTTACGTTCTGTGGCATTTTCTACCACATTTAGAATTTGAACATATCAGACAAGGCACTGAACATCATTGCTACTTGTCTGCATAATGTAGCTATAACATACATTTTACTGTCCACCATCATCATCAACATCATCATTGCTTTGGGCTGTCAAGCTTATTATGCTACATTTGTAGTTGCAACAAATTAATCCGGACACTTACAGCGCTTCTGTTTCTCTGCAAAGTATAGCTACAAGCTACCTTTTACTGCTCATCATCAATTTTTTTGCTGTGTGCTGTAAACCTTTTTGTACTACATTTTCACTACATTTTTTGATTACTATTTTTAAAACATAACAAAGAAAACACTGAAGCATACTTCTTCATGTATATTTATGTATAGTCATTCGGCTCTTCCAGGTCTAAAGCAGTTGTGTAATCTCTTTTGTGTTACTGACGTGTCACAAGTCAGTTTTACCACCAAAATTGGTTAAATTAAACTGAGCACCTGGGTGCTTCTAGGTTAAAAAAGGAAATCAAACAAACCTTTCTCTAAGGGAGGTTCATAAATGTGTAGTTTTCCACCTATAATCCAGAACAATACTGGCAATGTAACTGATACCTGACCAAATTAGTCCTAATAGGGAAATCAGATTGTGAGCACATCTGGAGACAAGAACAGGTATGAACAGTTCTTTGCTGTTTGTAAAGCACTGAGTGATCTGGGTGCTACATAATTACAGCAAATTCTTATAATGGTAATAACAATAATCATAACCAAGGTGTCATTAAAGATAACACATTGTTATAAATATCTCTGTTTTTTTGCAGATTTTAATGGACACTGTACTATGAATACAGCCAATTTGTCTCTTTCCTATATGTACAGTATAATTTATACACCTATTTTAAGCATACTTTAAATGTTAATAAGAGAAAGACAGCACATACGCTGAAGTAAGATTTTACTTTTTAAACTCAAGATAGATGTAAGCTGTAGGACTGCAACATATGATGCTGTATTTTGCTTCTATCTGCTACCAAAATAGATCTGACAAGTACAAAAGCCTTGAAATACAGTCATGTGACTGGAGGAGTTAGATAAATTAAAACATGAAGTAATTTCAGCACATTCTATTGTACTAGGTATTTGCTGGTATATTTGGTAGAAGACCTTTCGCAGGCACATAATCTCATTGTCTTAAAATTAATTTTCTTAAATTAAGCTCAGGAAGATACATTTTATGGAAACAATGTTATAATCTATTTTACATAAAATCGGATGTATTGTATGTATGTTTGTGTATGTGCCGCCATCACTCAAAAATCCCTGTAAGGCTTGGTGGTGTATTCTCCACAGTCAGCATGCAACGCATGAGCTGG
Source organism: Hyperolius riggenbachi (assembly GCF_040937935.1). Classification (NCBI taxonomy): domain Eukaryota; kingdom Metazoa; phylum Chordata; class Amphibia; order Anura; family Hyperoliidae; genus Hyperolius; species Hyperolius riggenbachi. The sequence goes on from NC_090646.1 coordinate 364,522,081, forward strand.
CGTGGAGGAGGTACACACACCAGCACAAGGAAACAGGCTATCCCTAGTATAGTGGAGGGGAGGACTGACTCCAATAGGAGATTGTGGCGCACAGAGCCGGTGCAGATCTGACAGCCACAAACAATGCTTTCGTTATAACGTCTCAGCGCAAAGTAGCGCTGAGCGCATAAACCAGAACTGAGAAGATCAGGACAGGTAGACAGAATGAACGCTTGCTAGCTAGCGGCTACTCAGCGACAGCAAGCGTCCAAAACAAGACAGACTGGAATGAGGCAGCCAATGCGATTGCAGCGATGGCGTGCCTCACAAAGACAGGACAGGATAGTCAGGAAATAGCAGGATCAAGATAGATGAACGTAACACAGACAAATATACAATAAGTATGTTTTCCTAGCGTATTACAATTACAGCTATCAATGAAACTATTTGTAACGTCTGACTAACATATGTATATATCGGCAACGAACCGATATATGACATAAGCAGGAACGCTGACTAGGACTGGAGTAATACAGGGAACAGGACTCAGAAGGATTCGCTATCTCTTCGCAGAGATGAACGCAATCCACAAACGGTAACAGAACAGGATTCAGAAGGATTCGTTATCTCTTCGCAGAGATGAACGCAATCCACAAACAGTAACAGAACAGGATTCAGAAGGATTCGTTATCTCTTCGCAGAGATGAACGCAATCCACAAACGGTAACAGGACAGGATTCAGAAGGATTCGTTATCTCCTCGCAGAGATGAACGCAATCCACGAACAGGACCAGGAGCAGGATAACTACCTCAGCACGGGTGATCACGGTACGCGCAACCTACCAAAACGTGCTGGAAAGCTGACTAACTGCACACAGGATATAAACAGTTCGTGTACGTATACATCAGCGACACTGATGTATCAACGTAACACGAATACAAGGAAAATAATAAACGTGCTGGTATGCATATATATTGGCAATGAACCAATATATGATGCAAAGACCAGCAAAGTATCTTTAGAACAAGAAACACGATCGGGGGCTGAAGCGACAGCAAGACAGGCTTAAACTGAAGCTATGAAAACCCGAGGAGTCCTGCAGGAAGCAGATCTTTATACTGAGGTCATCCAATGGGAGCAGGCATGCAGATTCCCACACAGGTGAATGATAATCAGTCACAAGCTGACAGCAGGGAAAGGCAGACAAAGCTATGCAGCTTGCATGGAAAGAGATCAGAACTACCTGAGCTGCAGCACTACTACTTCCAGCAATACCTGCTGCAGCAGCGATTATGACAGTACCCCCGCCCTTAAAAGCGGATTCCAGACGCTTTTCAAAACTGAAATTCCCAACAAAACAGTCTGACTGATAATTCATGATGACCGGGACAGCCCGGCAAGACCGAATTCCAGAATCAGTCCCCACAAGACTGGACCCATCAGAACCAGAACCTACAGAACCATGCCCATCAGTACTACAAGCCCCAGTGTGACACCCATCAGAACCATGATTTCCAGAAGAAAGCCCTCCGAAACTCCCTGAGCGATACCCACCACCTTCCAGGAACCGTTCAAAAACGCCAAAGCCTTTGCAATGCCCACCGGGACTGTCTTTGCCAACACAAAACCCACTGTTGAACCAGTCCAAGGCACCAGGACAAGTTTTCTCAGAGACCTCCCAGAACACCTTGAAGCTCCAAAGAGATCCCCATAGGTCAGAATGCTCCTTAGGCTCACATGGAGAACTATCAAGAACCCCTATGGAACCTAGGGCAATTCCCGAGTCAGGGCCACAAGGACAAACATCAAGATCAGGGCTTTCAGGGACCAGAACCATCTCTGGGCATGCAGGCAGACTGGCAACATCAGAACATGTTCCCACTAAGGAAGCATCAGAGCACGCTAACACCTTAGACACACTTAGGCATTCTGGCACACAAAGAACATCTGGGCACACTGGCACAAGAGAAACCTCTGGGCATGTCAAAGAACTGTGAGCCTCAGGGTCAGCCAAGACAGGACCAAAACCAGGACTGGCCAAAAAAAAAATCATCATGACTAGACTTCGCAACTACTGGACTTTTACACGAGAATGCAGGATCAGACTTAGATGTCGCTGATTCCAGCAAAGTCAGTAACAAATCAGATTCAGGGGCACTAACAAGACAGGACAAATCTTCTGATGTATGCACTGAACCAGATAGGGACTCCACAACTACCTCTGGACTGGACAGAGACTCATCTAATACACTGGATTGGAGCTCATGAGGCGCTGCAGAACAAGTCAGTATTGCAGCAGCCCCCACTGGACTAGGCAAAACTGAGGAATTCCCTGGACAGGAAGGGGACTCTGGAACCTCTGCCACAACGGCCAGAGAACCAGAATCTTTCAGGATACAGGGCTGGGTTTCAGGAACACTCATCAGACCGGACTGAAATTCTGAGATTTCTATTATTTTGACCAGAGAATCAGAATTATCCATGTTACAGGGCAAGACTTCTGAAACATTCAGAGGACAGGGCTGGAGTTCCTCGGCTGTTACAACACTGGAGAGGGACTCAACAACATTGGTTAAATCAGACTGTGTACAGGGCAAGGTATCTAACACACTTGCTGACGAGGACAATATTTCAATGGCTTCTGCTTTGCTGGGCAGAAATTCATCAAGTTTTATTAGAGCAGACTGTAATTCCAAAACAGCTGCTAGACAAGTGAATATTACTGCAACACCAACTGAGGTAAGCAGTGCCTCAGACTCCTCTGCTAGAGGGTTTGAAGTATCCAAAGTACTGGGTGAAGCATAAGACTCTGCGACCACAGCTTCACTGGACAGGATCACTGAACAGTCCATATTGCAGGGCAAAACCATGGAAGCACCTGCTGGACAGCATAATGATTCTGTGACCTGAGTTTCATTGGAGAGATCTACTGCACAATTCATGGTACAGGGCAAATTTACTGGAACATTTTCTGAACAAGGTAATAATTCTGCGATTTCAGGTTCACATAGCAGATGCTCTGAGCTATTCACGAAACTAGAGCGAGGTGTAGAAACAGGAAGATCAAGACACAATGTTTGCGCATCTGAATCACCATTCATTTGTAAAATTGGAAAATTCAGATGCTGGGGTTCTGAGGTTTCTAGACAGGATTGCTGGGACTCGGAAACTGATGTAGTGCATCTATTGGCATCTGCTGGATCAGACAGGAGTTGAACTTTATTAACACAGGTAATTTCTGCAGAAGTGTTTCCAGAAGCAGGCAAGAGTTTTCTGGTGTCTGTTTCACTGAACAAAGACTCATGAGTACTGGCTAGACTGGACTCGGATGTCAGCAGGACCTCTGGATTCTCTGCTGAGAAATTTGTGCAGGGCAAGGTTAAGAAAGTATCAGTGGCTTCTGTTTTACTGGGAAGTAACACTGAGTTATCCATGGTACAGGGTGGAATTGCAGGAACTTCAATTTCACACAAAAAGAGCTCCGAATCACCTGCTGAATCAGCGAAAGGTGCTGAAGCAGGCGGGTCAGAACGCCATATTTGCGAATTCAGAGTCACATAAAAATCATCCAAAATCAGTTCCCACACATCAATCAAAGGAGCCACACAGTCATACCTACACACACCAGTCTCTATTAGGTTATAGGCTGACTTAATGCATGCATTCAATACCATTTCACTTTTTGCACTGTAAAATTGACAAAATGAACTTGAATCATTCTTCCATTCATTGACCAGAGCTTCCATCTCTCCTTTCTCAAATGGAGGATTCCAAGCATACTTAACAGGCAGATCATGGTTTGCAGATATGATTGTAGCAGGGACATATATTGGGTTAATTAGCAGGTGATTGGCAGATTCCTTATTCCTAAGAATCTCCAATACCTGTAGCAAGTGCTGAACTGTAGTGTATGCAAACTTTCCTTGCTTCACAAATAAGTTGATTTGTTCAATACTCGGTAATATCTCCTCATAATCATACTCAGATAATTATTTTAAACAAAAATCTTTATTTTCCCTAGCCAGGAAGGAAAGTTCATTAGTAGTTTCATAAGTCCATTTAACTCCCCTGAAAGACAATTGCATTTCATTATCTGTTAATGGCAGAATCTCATTATAGGTCTCAGTCGCTAAGGATAACGACTCTGCAGATCGGACACGTTTCTTAGAACGTTTGCGTTTTGCCTTAGACCCTGCTGTTTTTGGTGATTTATTCAAGGCTGCAGGAAAATTATCAGTAACACTTTCTGCTTGCTGAACATTTTTGCAAGCAATTGAAGGAGAAGCTGATTGGCCTGCTGCCAGGAGTTCATTAAGAGGAAAAGGCAATGGATCTATGCGCAACCAGTTATGGATCACAAACGCTAGAAATTCCAGCGGTCTCTCTTTCAAATCGGAATGATTGAGAACATCAAATGCCCACTGGAATAATTCCCCTTTAAACAAAATATAACTTAGTTGGAGTGCCCAGGTTGAAACAGGAGTCGCATGGAGATCGGGATTGGCCAGGAACCTGGCACATTCAGAGAAAAACTCATTTTCTGTTTCAGAGTTAAGTTCTTCAAATTTCTTAAAGGAACAGGAACCAAAATTAACAGTGTCATACTTTCTGGGAATCCCCCCCACAATGGGGATTGGTAATGGGGTTTTCATAATGTAAGGCTTGGTGGTGTATTCTCCACAGTCAGCATGCAACGCATGAGCTGGCGTGGAGGAGGTACACACACCAGCACAAGGAAACAGGCTATCCCTAGTATAGTGGAGGGGAGGACTGACTCCAATAGGAGATTGTGGCGCACAGAGCCGGTGCAGATCTGACAGCCACAAACAATGCTTTCGTTATAACGTCTCAGCACAAAGTAGCGCTGAGCGCATAAACCAGAACTGAGGAGATCAGGACAGGTAGACAGAATGAACGCTTGCTAGCTAGCGGCTACTCAGCGACAGCAAGCGTCCAAAACAAGACAGACTGGAATGAGGCAGCCAATGCGATTGCAGCGATGGCGTGCCTCACAAAGACAGGACAGGATAGTCAGGAAATAGCAGGATCAAGATAGATGAACGTAACACAGACAAATATACAACAAGTATGTTTTCCTAGCGTATTACAATTACAGCTATCAATGAAACTATTTGTAACGTCTGACTAACATATGTATATATCGGCAACGAACCGATATATGACATAAGCAGGAACGCTGACTAGGACTGGAGTAATACAGGGAACAGGACTCAGAAGGATTCGCTATCTCTTCGCAGAGATGAACGCAATCCACAAACGGTAACAGAACAGGATTCAGAAGGATTCGTTATCTCTTCGCAGAGATGAACGCAATCCACAAACAGTAACAGAACAGGATTCAGAAGGATTCGTTATCTCTTCGCAGAGATGAACGCAATCCACAAACGGTAACAGGACAAGATTCAGAAGGATTCGTTATCTCTTCGCAGAAATGAACGCAATCCACGAACAGGACCAGGAGCAGGATAACTACCTCAGCACGGGTGATCACGGTACGCGCAACCTACCAAAACGTGCTGGAAAGCTGACTAACTGCACACAGGATATAAACAGTTCATGTACGTATACATCAGCGACACTGATGTATCAACGTAACACGAATACAAGGAAAATAATAAACGTGCTGGTATGCATATATATTGGCAATGAACCAATATATGATGCAAAGACCAGCAAAGTATCTTTAGAACAAGAAACACGATCGGGGCTGAAGCGACAGCAAGACAGGCTTAAACTGAAGCTATGAAAACCCGAGGAGTCCTGCAGGAAGCAGATCTTTATACTGAGGTCATCCAATGGGAGCAGGCATGCAGATTCCCACACAGGTGAATGATAATCAGTCACAAGCTGACAGCAGGGAAAGGCAGACAAAGCTATGCAGCTTGCATGGAAAGAGATCAGAACTACCTGAGCTGCAGCACTACTACTTCCAGCAATACCTGCTGCAGCAGCGATCATGACAATCCCTAACGGATTTCCAGGAAACTTGGCATACAGATTCCTTACTACCTAGGAAGATATGTCCATAGAGACTCATGTAACCCCTGCACACCCGGCAAAACAACAAACAGCCAATCAGATTTCACCCATTCACATCAATGGAAAAATGTAAAAGGCTGCCATACTCACAAAGTCCCCAAACTTGGCACAGTTGGTCACTTGGAGACCGAGGTGAAAAACTCAGAAAAACAGCCAATTAAATTTCAGCAAATATTTTTCAATGGGAAAATGTAAACTGCAGCCATTCTTACACTGTTAATGGCAGAATTCTCAAACTTGCCCCAGTTGGTCACTGAGTGACTGGGATAAATATTCAGGAAAGTGGGTGGGGCCAATAAAAGCCAATCAAAATGCACCTATTGATTTTCAAGTGGAATATTTAAACTGGCGCCATTCTTACATTATTAACTACTTCTGTACCAGCAGTTTTTGGCCCCTTAAGGATCAAAGACTGCTGGTGGCGCAAAACGCCACTTATCGATGAAATTGCAGTGCAGACCCGTCACTTCCGCCGGTCACGCCACTCTCCCATCATCGCAGGTCCAATGGGATTGGCTTACAGTGATGACAGGGTCAAGAGCCAATATAATCGGCTCCTGACCTGCTCATACAGATCTGCCATCATATAGACAGCAGTGCAAGTGAGTTTCGGTGATAGGTGATAGGTGGGAGCGGTGGGACCGTGCGGCGGCAACGTTTGAAATCTACATCCTGTCAGAGCTGTGCAGCCACAAGCAGGACATAGATTTCAAACCCTCTGGTCCAGAAGCGGTTAATGGCAGAGGTCTCAAACCTGCTACAGTTGGTCAATGGGTGACTGGGGTTTACATTAAGAAAATGAGGCAGAGCCACAAACAGCCAATCACATTTGTTTGATTGATAAACTGCTTTCATTCTCACATTATGGATGCCAAGGACCCCAAAGTTCCCAAACTTGGTCATTGACTGACTGCGTGTCAAGGTTAGAAAAGTGGCTAGACCTAACAACAACCAAATACATTGTTAAGGCAAAGTGGGCTTCTCAGATTGGAATTTGGTGTGGGGGGCAGAGGGAAGTGAGGGGGACCCGTAAGTTTGCTCTCTATGAGACCCAGAAAATTATGATGGTGGCCCTGACACAGATCGAAACCTGGACCAGGGTCCCAGCTGCTGTAGGGGAAGGTCTCTTTCCCTATTGACTAACTGCAGTTCGCAAAGCAGGTTGTGTCAGTGCACTGTGCTCAGTGCCTAAACTAGGCAGCAGGGAGAGCCATCATTCGGCTTGCCCGGTGCCCAACTCACTGGTAGCGCATACATACGTATGAAATACAGATCAAAACAATTTGTTATCATTTTTACATTATTATTATTGATTTATATAGCACCAGCATCTTCCATGGTGCTGTGCAACAGCATACAGGGTATAACAATACAAAATAAGCAATACAAATAGTTAATACAATACAAGAGTGGATAACAGCTAATGCAGTGAACAAATTAACTACATATTTTACACAGGGGTGGGAGGTATGTATACCCAATAAACAGCATTGTGAGAGAAAAGGGTAAGAGAGCCCTGACCAAAAGGCCTTACAGTCTAAGGTTTAAGGTACAGGACAGTAGGTAAAGGGAAACTGTGTATGGGGTGGTAGAGATAGTGGTCAGTGGGCAACGTGTCCTAGGTAGGAAAGTATGCTTGCCAGAACAAGTGAGTTTTCAGATTACGCCTAAAAAGAGTAATTGTGGGTGAGTGGCGGATGTGTTGAGGAAGAGTGCTCCAGAGGAGGGGAGAGGATTGAGAGAAGTCTTGTAAGCGGGAGTGAGAGGAGGTGACCAGGGAAGAAGATAAAAGGATATTGTTAATAGAGCAGAGACTGCATGTAGAATGGTATCTGGAAATAAGATGATTTAGATAGGAAGGAGCTAGGTTGTTGAGAGCTTTGTAGGCGAGAGTAAGGATTTTAAATTGTATCCTTTGTGTAATTGGCAGCCAGTGAAGGGGCTGACAGAGGAGAATTGGGCTGGAGAAATGGGAGGAGAGGTGGATGAGTTGTGCAGCAGAGTTCATGATGGACTGTAATGGAGCTAAACGGTTGGCAGGGAGGTCGCAGAGCAGAGATTTGCAATGGTCTAGTCATGAAATAATCAGGGCGTGCACCAGAAGTTTAGAAGTGTCCTGTGTGAGAAAAGGGCAGATGTAGGAGATGTTTTTTTAGGTGGAGGCAACAAGAGGAGGATAGTTTGTCAATGTGTGGTTTGAATGAGAGACTTGAGTCCAATTTTACACCTAGGGGGACAGGTGTTATGGAAGTGCCATCAACAGAAATAGTGATGTCAGGCAGGGGCATTGAGTTGTGAGGTGGGAAGATTACCATTTCAGTCTTGTCCATGGCAATTGCATTGAGACAGTCAAGGACACGAGCTGTTAAGGTACCCAAGTCAGGTGCTGAAATGTAGATCTGGGAATCGTCAGCGTATAGGTGATGTTGGAAGCCAAAGGAACTGATGAGCTGACCAAGACCATACGGAGATATGTAGATAGAGAAAAGGATTATGTTAATGTTTAGTGTTATTTTCCTCCACTCTGGTGGTGGTGTTGTAGTTTTCCATTTTAATTACCAAAAAACTTTAGGATAAGAAGTGAGGGGAATTGAGTCAGATGACCACATTCCATTTTAATTATTTTTAGCTTATTTTTAGATTTGAAGTACACAATGATTTATCTATAATTTATGGTGCTGCCATTTTTACATGGATCACTTTCTATATGGATGTTTACTAAACCTGGGCTTTGCACACTCGATTGTTCCAGGTGCAAAACCATTTGTTCTTGCCAGGCACTAGGAGAGGAGGGTTAATGTGAGAATGGGTGCCAGGTAAGTGTATAGTGAAAATATTGGTAATGTAAATTACTGATATTTTTACCAGCAGCAGCACCTAGTAACCAACTCATGGAGCCACAGCACATATTCACTTTTCTAATACTCTAACAGGGTAAAAAAAGGTCAGTTCCCAGTCCCCAAAGGCCTTCCCCCACCCTGTTATACTCACAAGCTCTACCTTAGGTACAGTGAGGACACTGGGGCTTCTGGTCTGGTCTAAACAGAGCCCAAAAGGTTATAAATGTGCAAATGCTTATGCCCTGCCCCCTGGATCTCAATGGGTAGTACAGTATCTTTAAGAGAAATTGCAGTGTATACCAGCACCAACCACAGTATGTACTTTTCTTTAAAAAAGAAGAAGTCAACAATAGCATAATGTCTTGGCACGCCTTTACGGCTATTCAGCCATATAATAACTCTTTCAGTTTGATGAGATGCAGTAGAGCTGATCTTCAAACAAAGGCTGGTAGATCAGCAATGTTTTGGAACATGTCACTTTCCTTTATGAAATTGGGTAGCTTAAAAAAGGAATGTACTATGTCCTGAAATGTTTCTGATTTTTTTTCACACTGCATTTGATCTTAAAAAGAGCTATCCTTTTATTGCATAGGCTTAAAGGCATAACAGCTTATTATGCAATTTTAATTGTTTTTAATAATGTCATTTTTATGGATGGTGCTGGTCCATACTGCAATTTCTCTTGAAGGCGTTTTTTTTCTGCACTGCAGCTTTATAGCGAAGGCAGTTGCTTTTACTGTTTTATTCTGCTAACTTTTGGAGAGTTTTCTGTTCAGATTCACTTTAATCTCTATAATTTCAAGCATTATTATTGTGCACTGCTTTTGTTAGGCTTAAAGGAAACCTGCATTAAGAAGGTTATGGGGGCTGCTATTTTTATTTTCTTTTAAAGAATACCGGTTGCCTAGCATCCTGCTGATCTGTGGGGCATGAGTAGTTTCAGAATCACAAACCTGAAGCAAGCATGTGGGCAATCTAGTCAGACTTCAGCCAGAAAACATGATTTGCATACTTGTTTAGTGTCTATGGCTAAAAGAATTAGAGACAGAGGATCAGAAGGATAGCCAGGCAATTTTCATTATTTAAAGGACCTCTTTCGCGAATGAGGAAAAAAAATAAAAAGTGGTGTATGCATAAACTATTAAACATCCTTCTAAAATAGGGTAAAAAGTTTTTTTAAAAAAGTGAATGGTTTCATCAAAACAACATGTAATCCTCAGTGTTTGTAAACACTGACGGATGACGGACTGGGAGTCTAATCCATTTGTTAGGGGTGTTTTTTTTTTACTTTCATTTCACAAACTTAACTCCTGCCTACCTATCTTTCAGTGGTGTAATCCACTGCTGGCAGGAATCACCGTTATAGCATAACGGCTGAGCTCCACTGAGCTCCTCCGTATGTGTGCAGAGAGTCATCTGTTATCAGCTTCTGGGAGAATCAGCCAGAATCAGCCCCATCTACACCATACGATTCTTTGTCCAATTCGATTCAATTCATTGATTTGTTTTGATTCAATCTGACATGTCCGATTCATGATTCGATACAATTTGAATCAAATTGAATCAAATCATGAATTGGACAGGTTGAATTGAATCAAATCAATGAATCGAATTGAAACGAAACGGACAAAGAATCGTATGGTGTAGATGGGGCTGATTCTGACTGATGCTCCCAGCAGATGATAACAGATGACTCTCTGCACAGAACGACTCTCTGCACAGACCAGGAGTCTTGTTGCCAGGCAACAATGTAAACACATACGGAGGAGCTCAGTGGAGCTCAACCGTTATGCTATAATGGTGATTCCTGCCAGCAGTGGATTACACCACTGAAAACTAGGTAGGCAGGAGTTATGTTTGTGAAATGAAAGTAAAAACAAAACACCCCTATCAAATGGATTAGCCTCCCAGTCAGTCATCTGTCAGTGTTTACAAACACTGAGGATTACATGTTGCTTTGATGAAATCATTCATTTTTTAAAAAAAACTTTTTACCCTATTTTAGAAGGATGTTTAATAGTTTATGCATACACCACTTTTTATTTTTCTCCTCATTCGCGAAATAGGTCCTTTAAAAGGAAATAAAAATGTCGTACTTCGTATCCCTCTCACCTCAGGTTCCCTTTAAGCCATAATGCACAGCAGTTATTCTGTTTAGGAAAACAATGAGGGCCTTAAAGTGCTTTTTTTTTTTAAAGTGCTAATGTGTTTCTGTGCATTGCAGTTTTATACCACATTTACATAATTTGATTGTCACAGGCTTCTGAAAGAATTTCTAGGCAGACCCCTGTTTTGTTAATTTTGCAGTTATGCATTTTGCTACCTTTTGAGGTCTTTCTTTTAATATTTTTATTTTGTTGTAGTTTTTACTAGTCAGGAAGATATTCTCTCTGTATTAAGTAGAGGGGATCTAATAGCTGATGGGTTTATTTTGAAATTGCTTGTATGTTTGTGCATTGCAGTTTCTAATATTAGAGAGGCAGCAACTTCTGATGCAAAAAGCAACAAAGAGGTAGGAAGAAGCAACTACTGTGCAGCAAGAGGAAACTGTTAGAGGCATCTCATGTGCCCTCTGGGTCTGGTTGAAGTGGTCCTTTCAAGGAAATGGATAGAGGATTTTCATATGGTTATACATACAAAGGCTATCATTCATAAAGCATTTCCGCATGCGGAAATGCTTAAAACAGCTGACTTTACCGAACACTTAGCAAGTTCGGCATTCATAAAGCCTCTTTCCGCATGAAAAGCTGACACTACCGAGCAGAGCGATAAATCACCGCCTTGTGCGGTGATTATCCTAAAAAATTTAACAAACTGTTAATTCATAAAGATTAGAGCAAGCGGTGTGAGGTCGGGAAGTACCGCTCCCTCTGATGTGGCGATAACAATGTAAGTGAATGGAGACACAGACCTACCAGGCAGCTGCAGTAGAGCGGAACACAGAGAAATGTATCAATCCGGCAGCTTACTGTGCTTCCGCAAGCCTACCGCCTGCCTACCGACAGCCTAGTTCGGGGAATCTCCGGACTGCTATCGCAACTGGATACATTTTTATGAATGAGCAGCCAGAAGTCTAAAATACCACCAGCGGTGTTTTCCCGCACAGATTCTCTTTACCGACAGCTCTTTTATGAATGATAGCCAAAGTGTGTACAGTTTGTTATTGATTTGCCTTATTTCAGATGCTGAGCCCAAATTTAGCAGATAACTATACTTCTTGTAAAGAACAACCAAACAGTCATGGTTCTAGTTGTAGAATGGGGCAAATACTATGCACCCATACTATCTCCCCTCCAATTGCCTTCTGGCCACCACTTCAGAAATCAGTCAGACAGAGCCTCATTAACTATTGTGCTTCAAATACAGTACTACCAGCTTGGCGCCACTTGCACCCCTCCCCTCCTCACAGAGCAGTGCGTGCTGCATGGTCAGTAGCCAGGCACCATGACTGTACGGTGCTTGTTTAAAAACCAATCAACCTAAATGATTCATAAATATAATTTTTGTTTAAATTATATATCTGATGTGCAGGCCTTAGGAGAGGAGATCTGCTAAGTTATTGTATCTTTAATTAGACCTTTAACATCTGTTTTTTTGATTCATTTAGAAACTTGTCCATTTCTCATTCTAAACAAAACCAGCACTTTGTTCATTTGTAGATATTTTTCACTGTCACACAAGATGTTCCGAGGTCCCCATACGGCATTGTTTTTCACCTGTAGTGTCATTAACTCAGATAACACTGTGCTGTTATTGTTCTGTATTGCCTACCTAAAGGCAAAAATGAAAAAAAGAAACACCATATGCTTCAAAGTTTGCTGCAGTTCTACAGCTACTAATCTTCTGACAGAATTTTACTGTGTCTGCATAATGATTCCCAAATGAAACATTACTGAAACATCACCTGTACATACTTAAAACAAAACAAAGCATACAGGAGACACGTGTCCTGCATATGCATTTCTGTATGTAAAGCACACTTTTAAATGTGAACATACAGCTAGAAATAAACCCTGTATGGGAATTCCATCATGTCTTCCATAATAACAGAAGAAGACAAGTAATATTCTTATAAATTATTCATGGACAGAAGGTAGGAATGACAAATGCATAATCTGGGAATAAGCTAAACATTAGAGATGCTCTTTGCAGAAGTGGGGTGTTTTAAAGTATACAACAAAACAATGTAAAAGATAGAAAATTGGATGAAATACACTAGAGGTAATGCATATGTTCTTGTATGAGCACTGGTCATTACAATGGTTCATGGTTTTTGTGTTTTTTAATACTACAGAGGAAGAGCAGACAGTTATACAAGCAACCATCTTGGCTTTTGTAGGAAACACATTACACACAAGAACTGCTATTATTTTCTTCCACAACCCTACTGCTATTTTTAAAGAGACTCTGTAACAAAATGTTCAGCCTTATTTCATCTATCCTAAAAGTTCCTATACCTGTTCTAATGTGGTCTGCATTACTGCAGTCTGTTCTAGTTGCACTGTCCCTGTAATATATCTAATCTTCTTTCCTTTGTCAAGCTTTGTCGACCCAGAGAGGAATGCACTGCATCTGCTGTGATAGGGAGAGGTTATGCATGCCCTCTGCATGCTCCCTGCAGGCTCTGTGTGTGTGCTTTGTTTATTACTCACAGACAGGTCTCTGATCTCAGTTTTAGCTTGTCTGATGGGGAAGGGAGCTGCCCATGCTGAGAGACTGTGAGAATCCCTGACAGGAGTGCAGATAATTCACTATGTAATACAAACTTGTAGTGTACTGTAACATGATATATATATATATATATATATATATATATATATATATATATATATATATATACACAAACATCACTTCCTGGTTAGCGGCCATGTTTTTTGCTTGTAAACACTGCCTATAACTGGCGATTAAAAGCCAGGATCGCGACGGGGAGTGGCAGAAACAGCAAAGAGGGATCCAGGAGATCACAGTGACTCAATTGGTATGATTTTTTTATTGTACAAATCGGACAGTACAGATTATTTTTAAGAATGGCATTTGCTAATTATGTAGTGAAATCTGTAAAAGGCACATGGGGACGGGAGGTATGACCAGTACTATATGGTGCAGTGGAAAAATCCACATGCTTACACATCCAAGAAATACAAAAGAAAACCCTTGTGAAGAAAATAAATAAAAACTGTCACCTGATAAAACAAAAAATGTACACAAATAGTTTCAGAGCACAAAAAAATAAAAAATAAATCAACTTGCAGCATTTCATTAAATGGGCTGATACACTAGAAACCTTTTTTTTAATCTATCAACCTATTATAGTCATCTAGTTTTTAGTTTTTTTTTCAAACAGATCAAACAGTCTGCATATTGCTTAACCTCCCTGGTGTTATGATTATTTCCAGATTTAGGGTCTAAAAGCTATTACATTTTTTCACAAGCTTTTAAACCCAAAAAACAAGAAAAAATACATACCACAGAGAGATCTGCAGCAGTTCTTGTATATAACTCATTCAGGCACAGAATTACCACTCTGACTTGTGGATTTCCATCCCGAGCCTGACTCGGGATTACTGCTAAGGAGGTTAACTGCTTCCAGACTGATGCAGTATGAATCTACGTCCAGCAGGTGGTGCTGTGGCCCTGACTGGGCACAGATTCAACATGGCACTGAATTGCGCTCCCCTGCCATTACTGCAAATACCGCCGCTCTCGCCACTCTGCACCCACCGCAATTCGCTCGCTCTGCCATCTATAAGACGGCAGAGCTCTGTAAGCAGGTCAGGAGCCGCTTTCATTGGCTCCTGACCCTGTGATCATGGAGAGACAATCACATTGGCTCCCATTGATAGACAGCGTCAGGAGCCAACGAAAGCGGCTCCTGGACGGCTGTCAGCACTCTGCAGTCATAGAGACTGCAGGCAATGGGGCAGCGTCGTGGCCATCAAGAGCGGCGGGTATGTGCAGCGATTCGTCAAGAGGCGCCGTTTTACTGTGCCAGCAGTCTTCCATCCTTAGGGGGGCAGCGACTGCTGGTACGAAAGTAGTTAAAGATTGTTTTGTAACAACAGATACTGTCTTGGCATCTGTAGTTTTTGTTGTGTTGCTACTATGATTGCTGCTGCATAGTTCTGTGCGCTGGAATTGTTCCTGTACATTTTGTGCTTCAACGGATAAAGGTTGTTTTTCTTTGCAAGCAGTTTATGTTGTTTGCTTTGGATCTATACACATGTAGTGTAGTTTTTTTGTTGTTTTTTTGTTTAACTTTTTTTCCCAAATATGGGTGAATACATTGTTTTGTTTTCTACATACATGGGATTTTACTTCCCTTAGGACTTCATTGTTGATGTATATCATCCCAAAACATACATATAAAAATGCAAAGACTGGAGCTGAAGATTAAAAAAATAAGTAGAAGTAACTTAATTTATAACTATATAAAATGTAAATGTAAACAAATGTGCATTCAAACTCTATACTTTGCATAACTGAACTACCTGCCTAAATGTGCTAATTGTACATTTTGTTACTTGAGTGGCTGATTATCTGGGTTGTTCTTATTTCACTCTAAAATGTTTAAACATACTTATTCTTCACTGCAATTGTGAGATGATTGTTGCATAAAGCAGGAGACAATCCCAGACCTTTCTGTTTTCTCCACTTAACTGAATGGATAGTCTGATAACCTCGAAATGCATGTTGGCAGTAGAGAACAATGAAGAAAAGGCCCAGGTAAGTAACAGAGCATCTGCTCTTTCAGTTGCATGCCAACTTAAAATTAACAGTTTTCTTCTTGGTTAGTAACATTAATAATACTATTTCTATTTGTTCATTTTATAGTCATGCATTTTCATGTTTACTAACTAGCATGCTCTATACTTTAGATATGGGAGGAAGGAGAGCAGCAGGAAGCCCTCCAAAAATCCTACTGATTGCTTGCGAATGTCCGGAGCAGGATTGAGTATTGTCCTGACTCTGAGCAGGGCAGAGGGAATGGAATGCCGTATAGGTATGGACATGTAATAAAAATACTACTGTAGATAAAACAAAATGTGGGGATGATTGGCTTAGCCCCCAAAATTGGCGCTGGACTTTGGAAAGGACATTACATCATCATCAGATGTTTTTAGGCACAGTAAGGGATGTGACTTATTCAACTTACTCTGTAATCCTCTGTGAAACAAGTGTCAGCAGCAAATAATAATAACAATAATATTTGAAAATCAATTTCTATTTAATTACAATGTTATTATTATTACGTTATGTTCAAGTATTACTTTACCTCACACCTTTTTAATTAAGTCATTTTATGTGACTTTGACACAATGTAGCAGTTGGAAACATGAATACAGCTATTGAATATGTCTTTCACATACCACACAGAACTATAGTGTATATTTTCTAAGCCCATTATATTGCCTTTCTATTAAAATGGTTTCTACATCTCCCTGCTGATTCTTTGATTAACATATACTACCTTGCCAAGGAGCGTGTCAAAAGTTGAATAAACTTCTCAGTTGTTGGAAATAAAATTAGAGAGCAAGATGTCACGTCTTATCTTTCTCTTCTTTTAACTTCTCTTTTGTGTTACATAACAGGCAGCTCAAACTGACAGAAGGAGTGGGATCCATCTTTTTTCCTTTTGCTTCTTGTCTTGATTCTTGAATATCAGAAAGAAGCATTTCATTACCACCCTTTCGAGATTTCAACACCTTTTATCATCTTAAAAATAAAATCTTGAAAGTCAGTCTTACAAGTGCAACTTTTTTAGACAACTTTCCAATGATAGTCCGTAAACTATTGCTGTAAAAAAATAAGTGAAAATAATATTGATTTATAAATGCTGTGTATTTGCACTATTTTTGTTCAACTTCTAATAGCGTTTAGATGTTTTGGGGTTGATTCACTATAACAAATAGTGTGGCTTATGGGAATTAACATGCCTTATCAGAGTTAACGTGCCTTATCAGCATAGGGAGTGCTACAAACTTATGCCTGCTAATTGGCAATGACGAGAGATCCACTCGTCCTGCCCTGAGCCCCTGCGGGTCCAATCACTTTAACGGACGTTATCCCCGCACTTTGATTGGCCCAATAGGCTGCCTGTGAAGTTTCCTGTCAAGTGACAGGCAGTCTATTGGGCCAATCAACGTGCAGGGATAATATCCTTTAAAGTGAATGGTCCCACAGGGGCTCAGGGCAGGACGAGTGGAGCTCTTGTTATTGCCATATAGCAGGCATAAGTTCATAGCACTCACTATGCTACTCTGATAAGGCATACTAATGCTGATAAGGCATGTTAACTTTAATAAGGCACATTGACTCTGATAAGGCATGTTTACTCGGATAAGGCATGTTAACTCTGATAAGGCAAACTATTTGTTATAATGAAGCCCCTTTGTTTTTTAATGCAAAAGTTGCACTTATTTTTTGTGAACATGGGTTTCCATTTGTTCACAAATTAAAAAAACTGTGTTTTAAATTATGTTCATTATTAGAAAAAAAGCAAAATATAAATATATATATATATTTCCTACAATGTTCCCTATATAGTTGTTAACAACATTATATTTTGCCTAGACAGAAGTTTAAAATATTCCTGATTTGGAGTAAAATCTTTTACATCAATTCCATGGTGGGCTAGATTACCTTTGAATACGTGTTCTGGCACTGCTCATTGTCTTCGCCTACCATGGGCTTTATTTTTAAATATTTTATCCCGGTTCAGGGTTACATTAAGGCTGGATTCACATTGTGCATGCTGCGTAATGCACACGGTGTAATGTGGGTAAACTACAATGAAGACTGCACATAGATGTTATTTCAAAACCTGCACACAGTGAATTAGAATATTGTCACAAACTATGTTCTGCTATTTCCTGCCTGCTGATGGCGGTATTGATTTGGTCTACCCTGGAATTCCACTATCCACCAGCAGGTGGCTGTATTCTGTTTCTAAAAGCTCTGAACTTGCACCATCCACCCGCAGGTGGCCTCTTACTATTGTTACAAAGACTTGCAGGTTCCTGTTTGGCCTTCAGATGGCTCCAAGTGAAATCTCATTATTATTATTATTATTATTTTTAGCAGAGCACAAACATATCCCATACCACTGTACAACATGCAAAACATACAACCATGGGAAGCATTGATACATGAGCAGGTTAACATACTGTACAACCAGTGACGCAAGTGCCAATAAATACAACTGATGTGTAGTTTGAAAAACATCACCAATATGATAACTGTTCATCTGATTGATTGCACAGACACAGGAAACAAAAGGGGTAGTTTACTGCCCTTGCAAGATTACAATCTAGAGAGTAGTTGGGGGGGGGGTAGACAAAGGGGTTAGCAGATGTGTCAGAGATCTTTAAATTCTAGCTATAGAAAATTATGAGCTTGTCTAAAATGTGTGTCTTGAGTTTTAGTTTGAAAATTCCCAGGCTTGGAGCCAGACCGATAGGCTGTATTAGAGAATTCCAAAGAAAAGGTGACACTCGTGAGAAGTCCTGAATGTGAGAGTGAGAGGAGGTTGCCAAGCTTGGCAACAACCGGTCTCTTTGGAGGAGCAAAGGTTCCAGGATGGATTATATCTGAAGATTAATAAGGATGTGTACGGAGTGGATAGCCTGTGTAAAGCTTTGTATTATAGGAGTTTGGACTGTATCCTTTGGTTGATTGTTAGCCAATTTAGGGACTGGTAGAGAGGGACAGCATCAGAGGAGCTGGATGAGAGATGGATGAGAAGAGCAGCAGAGTTCAGTGGAGACTGGAGAGGTGCCAGTCTGCTTTTTTTTTGTTAAAAGCATTTTAGTAACCTCTTGAATAAGGAAGGGAGATAGCTAGAGATATTTTTAAAATGGAAGAAGCATTTTTTCTATGTGAAGACCAGCACACTTCAGACAGCATTACTGAATAAGTATTTTTTACTGAATTCAGCAAATTTAACAATTGCAGTTTGACAGTGACAATCCAGTTGGCAAAAAGGTAGTTACCAAATACATGAAAACCATAGTCCACCGAGCAAGCCCAGCCTAACTGGATATACTAGGCAGAGTGGTTGCTACAGAGTCCAATATTTATAGCATCCAATCCATGTGTTCTCTAAACTGGCAACAGAAACCTTGACTGCTGTTTTGAGTGAATGGACGTCCATCCTCAAGCCATAACATGCACATTTTGGCTTGAGGATGGGCGTCCATTCACCCCAAAACAGGAGTTGAGGTTATTGGGGTATTTTCTATGTTAATTGTAACTATAGGTGAGGGCACAGAGAGAGATGGAGGAAATATCACAATTTCTGTTTTGTTCATGTTAAGTTTGAGGAAACGGGACTCAAGAAAATAGTGTAGAGAGGTTAAGAGCTGAGAGGTAGATTTGAGCACCTTTTTATAATGCTGGTAGTCTTCTGCAGTAGTATTTTTCCTCCACCCTTGCTCTGCACTCTGTACTGTCTTTTCAGTTGTTTAATGGTTTCAGTCAGCCAAGACTGTCTGTTGATGCATCGGGAGCGTATGTCGGTGAGAGGAGCAGCTGAATTTATGACAGCTGATTTTATGTTGGAATAGTGAGTGGATGCTGTTTCAGGGTCAGTGTAGGATAACAGATTGCTCATGGATTTTAACCACCCTGGCGTTCTGATTAAATCGCCAGGGTGGCTGCGGGAGGGTTTTTTTTAAATAAAAAAAAAACTATTTCATGCAGCCAACTGAAAGTTGGCTGCATGAAAGCCCACTAGAGGGCGCTCCGGAGGCGATCTTCCGATCGCCTCCGGCGCCCAGAATAAACAAGGAAGGCCGCAATGAGCGGCCTTCCTTGTTTTGCTTACATCGTCGCCATAGCGACGAGCGGAGTGACGTCATGGACGTCAGCCGACGTCCTGACGTCAGCCGCCTCCGATCCAGCCCTTAGCGCTGGCCGGAACTTTTTGTTCCGGCTACGCTGGGCTCAGGCGGCTGGGGGGACCCTCTTTCGCCGCTGCTCGCGGCGGATCGCCGCAGAGCGGCAGCGATCAGGCAGCACACACGGCTGGCCAAGTGCCGGCTGCGTGTGCTGCTTTTTATTTCATCAAAATCGGCCCAGCAGGGCCTGAGCGGCAGCCTCTGGCGGTGTTGGACGAGCTGAGCTCGTCCAGACCGCTCAGCAGGTTAAAGAATCAGCTAGTGACTGGAGATCAAGGTTGTGTTTCCTATGTAAGTGAGTGGGGTGCAGTGCTGGGAAAGGAGGAGACAGGAAGGGACAGCTTGTAAATGGTATAAGGTTGTTATTAAAGGTTGAAACAGAGCAAGGCCAAGTAAAGACTAGGTCCAGAGTGTGGCCGTCTTGGTGGGTTGATGTAGAGGACCATTGGGAGAGGTAATAAGAGGAGGCTAGTTTGAGAAGTTTAGTGACAGTAGGGCAGTTGGTATCAATGAGCACATTGAAATCCCTGATAATGATAGAAGGTATGTCAGTGGAGAGGAACTGGGAAAGCCATGTAGGGAAGTGTTCTATAAAGGTAGAGGCTACTCAAGGAGAAAGATGGATGACAACAATCCGGAAGTGGTGAGGAGAGTAGACACTGACAACATGAACCTCAAAAGATGAGAGAGAAAGTTAAGGTGCCAGTGTTAGAGGTTTGAAGGAACAGTGTTCAGAAAGGGGAATACTCCTGCCTCCCCCTTCCTCCCTCCCCCTCCAGAAATGTTAGCAGGGGCAGCGGGCAGGGAACTTATCACGTTCCAATCGAGGACGGAGCTCTGCATGTCTCTGCCTTCTATGTCTCCAGCTGAAGTGGCTGGAGACATAGAAGGAAGAGACACGCAGAGCTCTTTCGCTGCTCGGACTGCTTAAGAGGTAAGTTGACCGCTGCTGCTGCTGCTAACATTTCTGAATGGGGGAGCCAAGAGTACTGGGGGAGCCATGTGAAGGAGGGGGAGTTGGGCACCCTCTCTCCTGCTGTGTGCCCACTGCCCCCTCTTCCTGCACTGCACCCCCCTCCTGCCTCTTAAAATAGCCCTGGGTGGGCCCCCCACCAGGCTTCACCCTCCACGGGCCCTCCTGCACCCACATTCATTGCAGGGGCGATTGTTATATCCCTGAACTCTGCCCTTGAGGACTGGAGTTTGACATCCCTTACACACTTTTTTTAACCTCCTTGCCGGTTATCCCGAGCTCAGCTCGGGGTAACCTGCGCAGGAGGATATCTCAGGCCCCGCTGGGCCGATTTGCATAATTTTTTTTTTGTTACAAGCAGCTAGCACTTTGCTAGCTGCTTGTAACTTCCGATCGCCGCCGCTCGCCGCCGATCCGCCGCAATCCGCCGCGCCGAGTCGCTCCCCCCGCCCCAGAGCCCTGCGCTGCCTGGCCAATCAGTGCCAGGCAGCGTTGAGGGGCGGATCGGGATTCCCTATGATGTCCCGACGTCCATGACGTCATCCCGCCCCGTCGCCATGGCGACCGGGGAAGCCCTGCAGGAAATCCCGTTCTCAACGGGATTCCCTGTATACTCTGATCGCCGAAGGCGATCGGAGTGGGTGGGGGGATGCCGCCGCTTAGCGGCTATCATGTAGCGAGCCCTTGGCTCGCTACATGATTTAAAAAAAAAAAATTAAAAAAATGTGCGGCGCTGCCTCCTTGCCGGATTTTTTAGACCGGCAAGGAGGTTAATTAAAAATCAAATACTAACAAATGATGCACGGTGTGAGTAAGCAGCCCAAGCCTTGTACAGAAGTAACAACAGAAATAACAGGGCAACACACATTAAAGCTATAGCAGTATGTATCGCAAAAATGTTAAATTACTGCATACCAGTTACCAGTATGAGGGGGATAAGCTACATACGCACAATATTCTTTTGTCATCTAAAATGCACATTTTGGTTTCTAAGGAACCCAATGTGCATATTAGTTGAATTCTCTAGAGCTCAGCAAAGAGCTTTTACATATATTGCTGGAGAACTGCCATCCAGAATTACACCATAACATTATTTGACAGAGTGACAGATGACAGGTGTGCCTGTAATTTATATGGTCTGCAAGCTATTATCTATAGTTTACATAATCTTCAAATATATTAGGCTTGGATAACAAGATAAGACTAAGAGATGATCAGAATCCCATAGATGTTCTATAAAGAATCCCATATGCTGTATGTTCTATGTTCTATAAAGTATATACAAAGTAAAGGTAGCTCTGGCTTCCAGATTCTTTTAGGCCCTAATCTTAATATTACATGAACAGTTTCTCTAAAATATATTAGTGGGTAAACAATACAATTTTACTGGCTGTACTGCTGATCATCCACAGCTAATATTTTTAGCCCTAGACCCAGAACAATCATGCAGATCATGTGCTCTGTCTGAAGTCTGACTGGATTAGCTGCATGCTTGTTTCAGGGTTGACACTACTGCAGCCAAATCGATCATCTGGACTGCTAGCCAACTGGTATTGTTTACTTGGAAATAAATATGTCAGCCTCCATATCCCTCTCAGTTCAGGTGTCCTTTAAAGTGAACCTCCAGACTAAAAATCTACTCAGCAGCACTGAAAAGGCTTGTTGTTTCTTTAATAGTTTCACAGCATCAGAACTTTGTTTTTCTTACCCGAGCCTCATTTTTAGCTGCAGAGAAAAAAACTCTGCCCAAGCATTTTTCCCCTGATGCTGTGCAAAGCATGATGGGATTTCTGATGTTGTTGTTCTCGTTCTGCTGTTTTAATGCATTTTTTAAATTGTATTTTGAATTTGAGATTTGAAGCCTAGCGCGCACAGATGGGAGGGGTGATCAGGACACAGGACAGTTAGAGTTTTCTCATGCTCCCTGTCACTTCCTTTCAACCAAAATGATGGCTGCCCCCATGAAAAAGATGGCTGCCCCCATGAAATCACAAACATTTGCCTGTTCTTTTAAAACAGGATGGGTAAGAGATTATATTACCTATCTATTTTAATTAACATAACTAATGTAACTTAATGACAATATGATTGTTTAGGCTGAAGTTTCCCTTTAAGGAGGCAAACTTCCCAGGGGGAGGAGGCACAACTACATTGAAAGTTAGGAACTGGGATCTTGTGATCTGCAGTACCAGGTAATTTTTTTGTTATTATTTTGCAAAAATAACCATTGTCAATGCATAATTTTTCAAAATTCTTTTAAATTGAAAACATTTATAAAAAGTGGGCTGGAACTAATGCTTTATCAACAATAAAATATAGACACTAGATTGTGCTGGATAAATTTGTTTTCGCCTGCCTTTTCCTCAAAACCTGTTTTCTAGTACTTTTCTTGCTTCTATCTGTTTAGGTAAAAGCCTGTTCTAAAAGCATTGGTGTGTGATCTCCTTATAATGAAATTGTAAGTGACTGTAAAAGAAACATGAAAATGAAGTTCAACGTAAAAGTTATTTTTTTAAAATCTAATACAGGTTGATGTGCAAGATTTTTCCTCATTTTTAATGCCTGTTATATTTTTTGTTTACTTCCCCTTCCCTCATTCTTTATTAACAATTTCAAGTTTTGAGAAAAGTTTACCATTCATGTAATTATTATTATTTAGTATTTATATAGCGCCAACATCTTACGCAGCGCTGTACAGAGAATATAGTCTTGTCACTAACTGTCCCTCAGAGGTGCTCACAATCTAATCCCTACCATAGTCGTATGTGTTGTGTAGTGTAGTTATTGTAGTCTAGGGCCAATTTAGGGGAAAGCCAATTAACTTATATGTATGTTTTTGGGATGTGGGAGGAAACCGGAGTGCCCGGAGAAAACCCACGCAGACACGGGGAGAACATACAAACTCCTTGCAGATGTTGACCTGGCTGGGATACGAACCAGGGACCCAGCGCTGCAAGTCAAGAGCGCTAACCACTACGCCACCGTGCTGCTTTATCATGTGCAGAAGCTGGTTACTAACTCATTTTCCCACCAATTTGGTTCATGAAATTACCTGGGATACCAAGCAGTACATTTCTGCAATTGTGAATTTCTACAACTTCTACCCCAAAATCAGACTCAATCAAGTCTCGCCCCTTAATGGTATGTTATGTTGTGAACACTACCATATTGTTTTATGGCATAAGACATTACTCAACAAGGTCTTTTAACTGCTAAACTATAGGAGCAGTCTACTTGCTTAAAGGACAACTATCAAAGTTAACTAAAATTCTAAATGCCACATATATTTCCAGTAATTACTAGCCTTACTAGCATGACTTTTTGTTAATCTTTTCATTTATTATGTGAAGAAAATATGACATTTACAGAGATCATAATTTGAAAAATTGTTATTTTTGTTTTTTTTACTTGTTTCCAGTATTCCCCTTAACATACGTTGCAATTTTGGTAGCAATAGCATGTATAGGGGGCTTTGCTATTATCCACTTAAGTTGGCACAAAATAATGCAAAATTTATGCTGAAAATTATGCGCAATTAGGAAAGATAACAATTTCATGCAAAACTAATTACGATTTTCCCCGACATTTTGCATTACAATCACGATGCATAATTGCGACTTGTGATTACTAATTATGCATAAAAGTAATTTCTGCTCATCACTATCAAGGACCACACCCTGTCAAAAAATCAGACTATTAATGAGTCTGGCTTTTTGCCATTGAGCTGCTGTCTTAATAAATTCTGCCATATAAATCTGAAATATTCATTATGTGCATAGCTCTCACACACATCTTTAAATATTGTGCCACATAGCACACAGCAGTTTCATTTCTGGGCAAAAGTTTACAGTGATAGAGACACTCACTACCATTGTAGGAAGGAAGAGATCCTCTTACACCATCTTGTGGTACAACTGAAATGTCAGCCTGGTAGCAAAATATCCTATTTTGTCATTCATTCATTCATTTTATTACCATTTATAACAATAGAATGAATAAAAGAAACAACGGTAGGTGTGAGTGTCAAGGCAGTTGATGGGGCACGGTGGATAATATCCACAATCTAAAACAAAAATAGTTCTTGGATAGAAGACAAATTATTATCCAGTAGAGTTGGTTAGAAAGCACACAATAGTGTCAGTCCAGAAGGATAATCAAAATCAACTCCAAGATGCAATCAAAATCATAGGCAGAACGTTGTAGTCAGTGTGGTAACAGCATGACATAAGCTGTATGGCACAGACTTCTCCAGCGGAGCTCTAAGAGTCCAGCTGAGTAGGACCGTAATATATTCAATACAGTTCAATGTTGCTGCAGGATAAGCACATGGCTGTCAAGGGTGAAAAGCGCTGCGCAGACAGATGCCATGCATAAGCATAAAGTGATGAAACACAGTTGGTCAGACTCAGTAGGAGATTGGCAATAGCATCAAACATCCATAGGAGTGATAAGTATTTCAATATGAGCTGGTATACAGTCCCAATATGAGGCAAAGTAGTTCACTTGTGGGTAAATGTAACTGGAAAGGCTTACATGTCCATGTGCCCTTAGCAGGGCCTCCGTGTGATGCAGTGGATGTTGGAAAATTGGCCACCAAGTGGGACAAGCAGACTTCCAAGGAGTAGATGAGAAGATGGTCTTCTTACCAATGATAGGATTCCATTGACTGCCAGTGATGTGTATACCGGTTTCGCTGAATGTTTGTGCTCCTCATGACACAGGCCACCAAGAAATTTTGTTTGCACTGGCTCCCAAGATGCCATAAGAGCATCTACGCTGAGAACACTCCTGCCACATCACCCAAAAAAGGCGCAGCTACTGGCGAATCCTGACGTCATCAGTAAGGACATGCCAGTGCTTCCTCAGTATCTTATAAAACTGGTCCTGTTGCTTATTATACATGGTAATGAGGGGAATATCATCAGAAAAGCTTTTACGTCTTCTTGATCATCTCTGGCCACTGATTAAATTGGTCCTATCTGAATCTTGTGCTCTACAATAGGCTCTTTTAAGATTTGATTCTGAAAACTCCTTGGCCTTGAACTTAACATCGAGCTTGGTCGCTTCCATTCTGAAATCCTCCAAGGTGAAGCAGTTCCTCCTAGCACAAAAGTATTGCTTGTTGGTATACTCTTGATCAAATGAGAAGGATGGGAGAAATTAGCATGTAATATGGTGTTAGAAGCCATTGGTTTGCAGTATAATTTTGTTTTAATGTCACCATGTTCATTAACATTAATCAAAAGATCCAAGAAAGGCAAAGAAGTAGTTTCATAGGTGCATGTTAAATTTAAGTTCAAAGTAATGGAGATCAACACCTGAACAAAACTCCAACAGAAGTGCCTTACCACCCGTCCATAACATGAAGACTTCATCTATGTATCTGTGCCACACATCAATGTGGCTCAGGTACTCGACAAGGTCATCATTTGAAAATAGGTCCGCCCCCCAACCCACTAGGTACAAGTTAGCATACCAAGGGGCACATTTTGTCCCCATCGCAGTCCCCTGCACCTGGAGGTAGTTGGAGGTGCCAAACACAAAATGGTTATGTGTAATCTAATAGAAATAGCTCTGTGCACAGGAATGGCTATTCGTTATAGACACAGAGTGCAAAAGGCCAGAAACTAAATGCAACAGTTCATGTCAAAAAGAAGAAAAAGGGGCCTTGCACATCGCTTAAAACTTCACTTTTAATGGAACCAGTAAAAGGCATACATTACATCTCCTTTGAGGTGGAAAGAGAGGTACAGGCAGTAGGGGTAGTCGACAGCCGTTTCGCGCCGGTTACATACAGTGGCGCATCATCAGGATGGTTATGTGTTAACAGAAACTGCAGGATTTGAAGAAGAAACGCTGAGTTTTCTTTCTCAGTACAAGGCAAAGTGCCAAGGTGCCTATCAAGAGCTCAAAGACCCCACCGAATGGGTATACTTTAATACAGGGCTTTGATGTCCAGTGCAACTAAGAATGTCCCAGGGGACACATGCACGCCATCAAGGACCCGCAACATATGTATCGTATCTTAGACATATGAGGGTAGAGTTTGAACATGTTTTTGTAAGTGGAAGTCCAAATACTTACTAATATTCTCTGTTAAAGAGCCACAGGCTGATATAAACAGCCTGCCTGATGAATTCGTCATAGATTTGTGCATTTTAGGTAAAACATAAAAAGTTGGTATTTGTGGTACTTTTTCTAAATTTGATGTTATACAGTTAGCACATTCTGGACACACTGAAATACAGACAATTTGGGTAAGAGTATGTGATTTTATGTAAATGTATTGTTATTTTAACTTTGAATGCAAGTTTTTGTAAAATAAATGTGACCTTGATTTTATACAGTTAGCACATCGTGGATCTATACAGACCCATTCGAATTTGAACATGTAATTGTATGTAAACTTAGTGTTATTTTATCCCTAAATGCAATTTTATGTAAAATAAGTGACAATATCGGGCTATCCTTTTATTATAAAGAGGGCCTCCAGATTCCACCAGCAGACTCCCCCATTTAGAGGAACTTATCCCTCAGCATTAGGAAAATAATATTTTTCAAAAAAGGGAGACCCCTTGCAAGGTATCCCAAAGTTGAATGGCCTGGTATGTTACAGGAAATAGGGCTCCATGCTCACTGATCCCCATTTTCTGACCCTCAAGATATATTATTAAAAGGAACCCCACATAATTTTTTGTTTGTTTGTTTTTAGTTACTATAGATCCCCGCCATTGCCAGAATGAAGGACTAGCCAAGGCCAGCTCAAAAATACCTTGGTTCAAACCACTACATACATTTCTTTATTATAAACCAGCCATATATTCATACTGGTTATCATTTAACAATGCCAATCGATCCAACTCATTTTAAAGAACCACACATCTTATGCATGATTATCGCTGCAAATTTAGCTAATCAGGCAACACAGATTTTCAGTTATAGCTTTTCAGAACCAAATTTCTGATATTTTGGAGAAATCTTGCATTCACAAGAACACAAATAGCAACCTTACTCATGAGCTGGTAAACACTTTTCAAGTCAGCGCTGTGTAATATGATGGCGCTTTATAAATACAATAAATAATAAATAATAATAATAAGTAAGCATTAACACGTCTTTGCTTTATTTTTTTCAACCACTTTTTTCTTTTGGCATTCTGCAGGTATGGTGATCAGAGGGAAATGCCCAGCATCTTCCAATGTCACATTCAGCAGCATCGGAACTTGTTTTAAAACACTACAGATCCACGAGGGTCCTACCGTCTTTCCCCTAAAATAAGACCTCCCCCAAAAATAAGACCTATCTTAGCATGCTTGAAATATAAGACATCCCCCCAAAAAAAGACCTAGCTGTACAGCGGTGGGATGCTATACATTTTTTCCGACCTCAGCTGCAATGTGGTTACATCCCTTCCTGCTTGTGACGTGGGATGCTAGAGTGTAGAGATGTCGCGAACCTCCGATTTTCGGTTCACGAACCCCGTTCGCGAACTGCCGCGGAAGGTTCGGTTCGCATGAACTTCCGCGAACCGCAATAGACTTCAATGGGGAGGCGAACTTTGAAAACTAGAAACATTTATGCTGACCAGAAAAGTGATGGAAAAGATGTTTCAAGGTGTCTAACACCTGAGATCTTTCAGTGACTACAAGAGGGGAACATTTTTTTTCAAAAATACCTTATAGTTTTTGAGAAAATCAATTTTAAAGTAACTCCTTCTGACTGTGGGAAAATTAAGCGCCCGCCGACTTTAGCAGTTAATAGCAAAGCCGCTTTAAAAGCTAGAAACACCAAACTTGCAGAAAAGGTTAAGAAGAACAGTGGGAATAAGAGGAAACATTTTTTTTCAAAAAGACATTATAGTTTTTGAGAAAATCAATTTTAAAGTTTCAATGTAAATTCTCCTTCTGACCGTGGGAAAATATACCTCCGCCGACTTTAATGGTTACTTGCAAAGCCCCTTTAAAAGCTATCAACACCAAAATTACTGGGAATGTTAAGAAGAACAGTGGGAACAAGAGGAATTTTTTTTTTCCAAAAAGACCTTATAGTTTTTGAGAAAATCGATTTTAAAGTTAAAAAAAAAAGAGTCGATTCATAAAAAAGAACCGATTCATTAAAAAGATCCGGCTCATTCATGAGCCGTTAGTATAGAAGAGAATGCGTCCTCGGAAGGACGTGAAGCTCCTGGCTCTCGCTGCTGTCTCTCCCCACCTGCCTGCACCTGTCAACCCCCACCTAGGCTGGCACCCAGTGCACCCATGGGTGCACTGGGTGCCAGCCTAGGTGGGGGTTGACAGGTGCAGGCAGGCAGGTGGGGAGAGACAGCGGGAGCTAGCAGCTATGCGTCCGAAAGGACGCATTCTCTGCTATGTGGGTGGGGGGCTTCGGAGATCTTCAATCAACTTAATAGAAGATCACAGCGTAAGAGGATACAGTTCGTTGGATCATTTACCGAGGATATTGGCGTGGGAATTTTTTTTAAAGGTACAGGTAAGTATTTCTGGTTAATTAAGAAAATTAAAGGACTTTTTTCGTGGTTGTGTTTTTATTTCATTTAACCCTTTGTGGAAATGGGTAAGGGGTACTTTGTATCTCTATACTCATTTCTCCTGGGAGGGGGTGGGCATCTGGGCACCGGATGCCACCATGAACCCCCCCCAGGGAGTCGTCACCCCACCTCCTCTTGGGGCACCGGAGGTGGGGAAGAGCCCCTTGTCCATGGATTGGACAAGGGCTCCGGGGGGGAGGGGGGGAAGGGGAAGGCTTGGCTTCCCCTCCCCCCCCCAGAGCCCCCCATACCATGGACCATGCGGGCTGGTATAGCTCAGGGTGCGAAGCCCCAGTCGGCCAGGGCTCCGCATTCTGGCTATCCCAGACTGCATGGGGGACAAGGGGTTACAGAGGCTCGGGAGGGGGGACCCCACATCATTTTTTTTTAAGATTTCCCACACTCAGCACATTAAAATAATAAAAAAATATAAAAAAAAATATATATATATATATATATATATATTTTTTTTTAAAGGACTTACGAGGCCACAAGTATGAAGAAAGTTAAATTTCATAATCCAGATCCATGGAGAACGCCATCTGCGCCCTCCCGTTCATTCCGCCATGGCACCCGCAGTAATACCGGCCCTGGTCGGGTCCCGACCCCTCCAAACGGGTCGGGTTCTCACTCCCCCCTCAATATGGCCACCACAGATTGCCACGGCTGCGCAGTCCGCATAGATGTGATTGCGGCTGCGCAGCTCTAGGTACTCCTCCCGATGCGTCCGATGTATGCATGCATATTGATGACGCGGCAGGAGGAGGCCCTAGAGCTGCGCAGGTGCAATCGCGTCTGTGCGGACTGCGCAGCCGCGGCAATCTGTGGCGGCCATATTGAGTGGGGAATGAGAACCCGACCCGTACGGAGGGGTCGGGAGGTGGGACCCGACCGGGGCCGGTATTACTGCGGGAGCCATGGGGGAATGAACGGGAGGGCGTGGATGGCGTCCTCTATGGATCTGGATAGTGTAAAGGTATTTAACTTTTTCCACATTTGTGGCCTCGGAAGTCCTTTAACCCTCCTGGCGGTTTATTAAAATCCGGCAGGGGGCAGCAAAGCGTTTTTGTTTTTTTCATGTAGCGAGACAAGGTCTCGCTACATGATAGCCGCTGCTCAGTGGCATCCCCCAGCCCCTCCTGGAGGGCTTCCGCCGTCGCCATGGCATCGTGACGTCAAAGGGGACTCCAATCCACCCCACAGCGCTGCCTGGCACTGATTGGCCAGGCAGCACACGGGGTCTGGGGGGGGGGCGGCTGCGGTGCGACGGATAGCGATGGATCGGCAGGATTGCACATGCAGCTAGCAAAATGCTAGCTGCGTGTAGCAAACAAAATAATTATGCAAATCGGCCCAAGGGGGCCTGAGCGGTGCCCTCCGGTGGCATAGCCCAGCACGGGCTTACCGCCAGGGAGGTTAAATATTGTTTCCTGCTATCTTTTTAACATATCCTGCAAATTTGGTGTTGCTAGGATGTAAGGGGCCTTTGCTATTAACTGCTAAAGTCGGCGGGTGATGATAACCAACCAGAATTATAGGGGTGCAAAAGTGCTGAATTCTGCCATAGGCTTCCATTAGGCTCCCTATTTCACTTTCAAAAATCTCAAATCTTTTCAAAGGGTAATGTCTCAGCAGTTGCAAATTTTCTAGCATTATAGGAACTCTTAGGGGGATCATAACTGGTGAGTTTCGGGCCCCTAGGCCAAAGAGGTCATAGCCTAGGGTCACAAAAACCTGTTTATTTGGGCAATTTCAATGGTGGAGATTCTGACGAACATACATCGCAGCCATTGCCGTTAGCAACGTCTGAATCTCACGAAGTGTCTCATGCAGGTAGAAGACATATTGTTAAACTTCGATTCCAAAGATGGGTTCCCTACATCTCTGCAAACCAGAGTTACAGGGGTCCAAAATTGGTAAAAATCCCCTCAGGCTTTCATTGGGCCTCCTATTTACAGTTCCAAAATCTCACACCATTTCAAAGGGCAATGGCTCAGCAGTGGCAAATTTTCTAGCATTGTAGGGACCCTTAGGGGGATCATGACTGGTGAGTTTCGGGCCCCTAGGCCAAAGAGGTCATATCCTAGGGTCACGAAAACCTGTTTATTTGGACAATGTCAATGGTGGCGATTCTGACATACATAAATCGCAGCCATGGCCGTTAGCAACGTCTGAATCTCATGAAATGTCTCATGCAGGTAGAAGACATATTGTTATACTTGGAATCCAAAGATGGGTTCCCTACATCTCTGCAAACCAGAGTTAGAGGGGTGCAAAAGTAGTAAAATCCCCCATAGGCTTTCATTGGCTCCCTATTTCACTTTCCAAAATCTCACATCTTTTCAAAGGGCAATGGCTCAGCAGTGGCAAATTTTCTAGCATTGTAGGGACTCTTAGGGGGATCATGACTGCTGAGTTTCGGGCTCCTAGGCCAAAGAGGTCATAGCCTAGGGTCACAAAAACCTGTTTATTAGGGCAATGTCAATGGTGGCGATTCTGACAAACATAAATCGCAGCTATGGCCGTTAGCAACGTCTGAATCTCACAAAATCTCTCATGCAGGTAAAAGACATATTGTTAGACTTGGACTCCAAAGATGGGTTCCCTACATCTCTGCAAACCAGAGTTACAGGGGTCCAAAATTGGTAAAATCCCCCATAGGCTTTTATTGGGCCTCCTATTTACAGTTCCAAAATCTCTCACCATTTCAAAGGGCAATTGCTCAGCAGTGGCAAATTTTCTAGCATTGTAGGGACCCTTAGGGGGATCATGACTGGTGAGTTTCGGGCCCCTAGGCCAAAGAGGTCATAGCCTAGGGTCACAAAAACCTGTTTATTTGGGCAATGTCAATGGTGCAGCAACGTCTGAATCTCATGAAATGTCTCATGCAGGTAGAAGACATATTGTTATACTTGGAATCCAAAGATGGGTTCCCTACATCTCTGCAAACCAGAGTTACAGGGGTGCAAAAGTAGTAAAATCCCCCATAGGCTTTCATTGGCTCCCTATTTCACTTTCCAAAATCTCAAATCTTTTCAAAGGGCAATGGCTCAGCAGTACCAAATTTTCTAGCATTGTAGGGACTCTTAGGGGATCATCTCTACTAGAGTGTGCGAGCTAACCAGATGTGATGAGGAGGCAGAGGAAGGAGATGGAAGCAGCCAATGCTGTCAGCTCCCTTTAGCCGGGCAGATCATATATGCTGTCATGCTGCTGGATTAGGTATAGAAGAGGGAATAACTCACCTCTAGAGCTGTGTTTACACTACTCTGTCATGTTACATTTATTCACGCATGCGTTTTTGATGATGCTTAGCTTTCATGTTTATGTGCACTAAAAGGTATGACCATGACAGCATAAAAAAACTCACAAATACATGTCACCAGTGAAAACGCAGACAACTCGCAGTTTTTTTTTTTTTTTTGTGTGCAAGCAAAAGCACATGGTAACAATCCCATTGATTAAAATGAGATGCCAATGCAAATGCACTTTCATGTTCATATTTAAACTGACGGCAATGCATCAGTGTGAATGAGCCCCAGTAGTGAAAGTAAGAGCCCAAAAGAAACTAAAACATTTTTCACATTATGAAAATGTAAATTTTTTTATGAAGTAAGGTTTTAAAATGTAGTCACAACATACTTTATATAATAGATTAAAACAAGGGCAAGGTAATTTGTATATTTGAATGTTATTGTTTGCGTCATTCATTATGCAATCCTATTTCAGTGTATTATATCAGTTCACCTAACTCAGTAAGAGGAGGAATATTTTCTCACTTTTTATCCTCTGTGCCGCTTTTAACAGTTTTTCGGTGACTGATGGAAAATAAAACTTAAAATGCAAATCAAGTGTCAAGATTTATTTTAAAAATGCATGAACTCTGTAGAGGGTGTAGAGGAGTGAGAGAAAAGAGCAGGTGTATTAGTCATACAGTAGTGAAGAGGTGAAATAAACACCATGATTTACAAAAGAAGCAGCTGGGATTTTTCTTTGCATTAAATCCAGGAATTTATGTGCTAGAAAGGCTCAGTATTTACGTATCCATAGTGTAAAAGAACGGAGCAGCTGTAGTTGCTGTGTCTTACGGATTTATCCAGGTGTAGACAGGAGGATAGAACAGTTTGTTCTGCTTTCTTTGTTGGGACATAAAAATGTATTTCAAGTTTATTGAAGCTTGTTGACTTTCATTTATTAGAAGAACCGGAAAAAAAATTAAATGGCATTTGATTGTTTTTTGGGACCGTGAAAAAACGCTCTGTATGTAAATAACACAAATAGATCCTGCAGTGCATCACTCATAGGCGAATCAGGAAAAAATAGCACAGGAGCCCTTAGAAAAAAAAAAGGGTGCCGCATTGGCGCCTATGATAAAAGGCGCAATTAGCAGCAGAAAAGAGAAATTTGGGTGCATGGTGGCGCCTGCTATCAGGCGCCTACCGGCACAGAAATTTACCCTTTTTGCCACAAATCGTGGCTTTTACTTTTCCACAAAGAAGCTAATTTTGTGTCCCAGGAGGTGCCCAATTAGCGGCAATCAACCGACATTTTCGCATCTGCAGGCACCTGATAGAATCACGGGAGCTAGGGGTTTGTGGAAATGCAAAGGGGGGTAGGGTTAGGTACAGGGGAGGGGCTTAGGGTTAGGCACCGGGGGGAGGTCTTAGGGCTAGGCACTGGGGGGAGGTCTTAGGGTTATGCACCACAGGGGAATCTTAAGGTTAGGCAGTACTGGGGGGCCTTAGGGTTAGGTACCACCAGGGGGGTTCTTAGGGTTAGGCACCACCAGGGGAGGGTTCTGTGTGAAAGTATGGTTCAGTTTAGCAATAGTAAAATAATGGTAAATATTACCAATATTTTATTGTGGAATCCAGCAGTAGAATATCGCTAATTGTAACGGTATTCTACTAGCGGCAATCCCGTGCCCCCTTTTTCCCAGGTACCTTCATTTCATGTCAGTGCTGCTCGGATACCCCTTTTCAAAATCCAAATTGAATTCGGATTCGGATACCCAGATATCCAGATCCGAATCGGATATCCGAATCCAAACTTTTTGGTATCCGAGTAAACTCGGATATCCGAACCCAATATCCTGGATATCTGGCCGGATTCGGATATGCGGATAGGAAACCGGAATTGACCTTAAAATAACTTAAAATGCTTCCAAAAGTCTCTTCAAATGACCCCCCCCCCCCCCCCTCTCTCTCTCTTTCTCTCTCTCTCTCTCTCTCTCTCTCTCTCTCTGCCTGGATGCCTTCGAAAAGGGATTTTTGCCATTGAAGGTGATTTTCTACTTCTACTCGGATATCTGAACGAACTATCCGCCCGGATTTCGGATTTCAGATGGGAAATCCGAGTTTGCTCGGATAGTCTATTTCGGATTTTAAAAAATATCCGAATTGCTATTCAAAGTTCGGATAGTGGAAACAGTTTGGATTATCTGGGTAGTTCGGATATCCGAAATCTTGATGAGCACCACTGTTTCATGTATGCCTTATAGGAGCATTTTAGGAATCATCCTGCCTGAGGCACCTTTGAATAATGAGTCCTGCTTTCTCTAAGTACACTGCTACATCTGTGCCCTGTGTTTTAGCTGTTATTTATGTAATAATGGGTTAAAATAGTGGTAGAACAGAATTCAAGTTAATACCAGCTAGGGGAGGACAATTCATGGCAGTACAGCAGTTTGAATACCTCGCTCCTATTTATTATTAGGGATGGCCCGGATTAGGAGAACTCGTGTAGAAGCATATGATAAGTTTGATCAGCTGATAGATTTGTAAGGTCCTGATTTGCTGTGATGACTTCTTGGTTTAACACATGATCAGGACCAGCAAATCAGAACCTTACAAATCTATCAGCTGATCAAACTGATCACATGCTTCTCCATGAGTTCTGCTAAATATTAGTATTCTAGATGACAGTGTTCTCCTAAGCAATATTCTAGATGACATTTTACCACTAATCTTAATGGTTTATTTCATTTAATTAAGAAATATGCCCTGTATTAGAATGTGCTTGAATAATTATTTATTGCATCCACTAAGAACACTAAAATGTCTTCACTAAACTGAAGTAATAATGAAAAATCCTGAATTTGTATATCGCTTTTCTCCTGTCAGACTCAAAACACTTGAGAGGCAGCCACTAGAGCGCACTCAGTAGCAGTGTTAGGGAGAATTGCCCAAGAACTCCTTACTGAATAGCTGCTGGCTAACTGAAATAGGAAGAGCCGATATTTGAACCCAGGTCTCCTATGTCAGAGGTAGAGCCCTTGCCAGTACACTATCCAGCAGATAATGAAGTAGCTAAGATATCCATGCCTATAAGAGAAGGCTTTGCGGCACTCAGTAAGGCAATGCTTATCTCTAAAGATTTATAGAGCTCTTTATGCAGCTAAATGCAGTGGTCTATTCAAATAGTTGCTTCAGGCTGTTGCAATTTTATGATTTTGTCACCTTCCTACAATTTTACAAAAAGACACTTATGTGAGGACTGTTAGATGCAAATTTTGGACAGACAGGACAACTGGTTCAAAAAAGTAGGAAAGCATGAAGACATCAATGTATCATATGTGAAATTGGACCAAATCGACACATGAGCTTCTGGCCTTCAGTATTGGTTATGATCAATGTATATAATGCTGTACCCATGTGGACGAAGATTAGACATCACAATGACTGATCTTTGTTCTCACTCTAGATGCTTAAAGTGTGAGTTGCATTGTGGCCTTGAAGACAGCTGATCATGCTATGTAGGCACACAGAACAAGGTCAGTAGGGGCTCTTTCACATTAGACAACGCGTGCAGGGGCTCGTTCCTGCACGCGTTGAATAGGCTGCGCCGTGTCGTCGGGAATCTGCAGTGCAACGCTGAGTATCGGTGGTAGTAATTAATTATCTCGACGGGGGAAACGCCAATCCCAGCGATAAAATGCTCCCGGGTGCATCGTACCGCAACGCATCGAAAAGCAGCGTTGGGTGTGAAAGGTAAAATGAAAGTCTATGGACTTTTATTTTACCTTAGTCAACACAAAGTTTCAACTTTGCGTTGAAACGCTAAAAAAGAGCTCTAGTGGGAAAGAGCCCTAAATAAATGTTCCTGCAAAACACAGAATGCCCAGTAAAAATTTCAATCTACAGCCTAGTAGTGATAGTGAGGTTTGCTTTTAGGGGTCAGCGAGCATTCACTTACCTATAGGGTTTCGCCCCTGTTCTACATGCAGACCTCTATCTTCTCTGTCCCTGACATGTGTCGCAGTATCCCAGCTTGAAGTTGATATCATGCGGCCCCTGGCTGTTCAGTTTCTATTATGTTTATTTGTGTCAGGTTTATTTTGAGATCCTGGGTGACACCTGTTAAAACTAATTCTCATACCTCAGACTGACTTCAGTGCAGGCTATTTCACAAAGATATTAAAATCTGGCTTTAACACAGTTTTACAGATTTTACTTTTTACTAACGTCTCACATAAAACAAAATTAGTCATGTTTTGCCCACCTCTAATTCTTTGATATCCCTAGGGCTGTATCGGCAATGTACTGCTGGCCTGAAAATATAAGAGAAAATTATAGTCCATTTGTAACCCTGAGTGGGCTCCTTCTTTAACCTTGAGACACTTTACTTTTGTCTTGAATTAAGCAGTTAAGAAAAGGCCAGGAGTTACTGCCTTAAAGAGAGTCTGAAGCCATTTAAAATACCTGTTTTTATCCAGCAAGCAGCTTCAGCATTAATAATCCAAACTGATTTGCCGCGGGGACATGGCAGAACAAGGTCTTAATACTCCCGAAATCCCTGGGGAAAAATTCCGGGCTACTTCCGGGTAGAGTCAGAACTTTATGCAGTAGCTCAGCCTCTGCTGGCGGCAATCACTGCTGATCTCTGCCTCTCCCGGCCCCCCTCAGTCTTCTTTCACTGAGAGAGGCGGGAAGAGGCAGCGATCAGCACAGATTGATGCGAATGGAGGCAGAGCTACAGCGAAAAGCTCTACTTCCCCCGGGCAGCAAAATCCATGACCTAGAAAGTCATGGAATTTTGCCCCGGGATTCTATTGGGATAAAGACCTCATTCCTCCGCATCTCTGTTTATCATCATAATGCTGAAGCAGCCTGTATATAAAAACAGGTATTTTAAAATGGCTTCAGGCTCTCTTTAAGGCCTTGTTCACATTATAGGCATTTTTGTAAAAATTTAAGAGCAAGCGATTTCAAAATCGCCCTGAAAATGCTTGTGCAATGGTTCTCTATGAGAGAGTTCATATCTGAGCGATTTGTTTGCGATCCGCTTAGAAAAGCGGTGCTTGGGCCATTTTTGAGCCGATTTGCCTCAATGGAAGGTACATGAAGAATGCAAAACGCTCACAAAATCGCTTTGGCAAGTTTTAAAAAAAAAATACATTGTATTTATTGTTTCCGGATTTTTTCCGGATCAAAAGACAGAAGCGCTCTGCAAAAGTGCTTACAAAAACGCCCAGAAAAACAAGCGAATGTGCAGAAAAAAATGCTTTAAAAAACGCTGAAAAGAAAGCCCACCGTGGACGGACACGCGAGCCGAACGCAATGTGAACAAGACCTAACTCTTTTTATGTTGGATGTATAAAAACTTTATTTAAGAGGTGTGCAAGTAATGTTCTTGTCATAGAAGAAACTCAGTAGCAATAGTAAAAATCAAGCAATACAGCACATCTCTTCTTTGCCTGTTTAGTAATGTCCTTGTGCTCTTTGTACATACAACATCCACAGCACAGTCTCACCTGCAGCAGTAACATCAATAGAACCCTTTTACTTCACTATATACAGCAATGTTAGTCTTAAGATTCTTCATGCATAAGTTATTCACAGGTTAATTTTTGCGCTACTTACAGAGTAATTATAAGCAATAAAACACTTAAACTGTATCAACAATCCTCATATTTATGGCAGCTGATCTGCGGGTCTCTGTGTCCCCAACTCTCTGCTGGGCAACGTTTACTGGTAAGATTCACAGGCATACATATCTGTTAACTGGAACAGGGCTTTAAACACTGGGAGGAAAAGTTAAGGCCCTAATGTTCAGCAAAAGCTCTCCACATGCTCTGTCCTTCTTCACTCCTTTCACTCCAACCACCTGATTACCCCATCTCATGCAAGGTCACCTCCCAAGTTCTTCTCAGCTTTATTTAGCAAAACCACACAGACAAGCTCTGAGAACACACCACCTCCCCCTGCCCACAGACGGTTAACCCTCGGCATGTAGCAGTAAGTAATTATTTCCCACATATATGTGTATTTAACCACCAATAATATGTACTGTCATTATGGGTGGTGGTGGTGGGAGGGTGGGGGGGGATTATATATATCACTGAACATAATGGAAAATAGTGAATGCTAGATATAATTTTTAGTGGCCCTCAGAATGCTGATGTGATATCAGTGAAACATGTAGTCTTGGTACTGATTAGCTAACTCCATGAGTTTCAGCCATCGGCACCTTTCTAGTGTATATATAAAAAGGGCTTTGTGGGTGCCAGAGAAAAATTACCAATATTCTGCTAGTCACCATATATACTTGAGTCAGGTCACAGGACATATACTGTGCACAGATAGGAAGCGTGCCCTGCATCCTCTATAATAAAACCCCCTGTGTCCCTCTGTGTGCCTGTCTCTGTGTAGCTGGGTCCGTGCTTTTTGCTACTGCGAATGTGCGCAGCACGGACTCAGACAGCCGTTGAGACAGGACAGGGCCAGTGAGCGGGGCCGGCGTATGCGCGGGTGCGCGCGCACTTGTGCGGCGGTTGAGCGAGCATGCGCACTGTTACAAGATAGACCTAGAGCCCATTTTAAAATGACTTGAGTCTACTATTTTATAATAATCTTTCCTCATTCCAGACGGCTATCTTCCCATCTCCCGTGCAGGTCTTCACTTGCTAAAGATCCAGGCTTCAGCATCTTTTTGTACCATATGCATTTCTGTACTAGCCCCTAGAGGTCAGCAGTGAGTACAAAAAAGCAAGGGAGCACGGATGATGGCTGCCCAGAGAAAAAAAACACTGAAGCCTGGATCTCTTGCAAGTCAAGAGCTGCAGGGGAGCTGGGAAGATGGCCGCCCACAACAAGGAGAGGTTGCTGTATGTACACTGCATGGCATTCTGCATCACATACAGGTACACTGTGCTAAACACATACATACACTGTGCATCATCACATACATGCACTCTGTTGAACATACATACAGTGTGCATCATCACTTTCATACACTGGGCATCACATACATACACTGGATGTCACATGCATACACTGGCATTACATACATACACTGGGAATCACACACATGCACAGGGGGAGGCAGGGGCACCTCTAGGCATAGGCAGTACAGGCCATTGCCTGGAGTGCCATTGGTCCTGGGGGGCGTCAAGTTGCTGGATTAAGCCACGCTGCTGCATTATGATTATTTTCTGGTGAAAGATTGCCCCATTACGATTATTTTCTGGTGAAATGCTGCTGCATTACGATTATTTTCTGGTGAAAGATTGCCGCATTATGATTATTTTCTAGTGAAACACTGCTGCATTACGATTCTTTTCATGGGGGGCTCCGCTCCACGGGGGCTGGTGGGGGGGGGGGTGTTGCGCCACAGGTTTTCTCGCCTGGAGTGAAAAAATGGCTAGAGGCACCCCTGGGGGGCGGCACTCTGCATTACATACACAGGGGGAGGCTAGGGAGAGACATTGGCGGTTCAGCTTATATTCGGGTCACTCAGTATTTGGCTGTTTGAGGGGCAAAAGCTGTGGGGTCGGCTTATAGTCGCGAGTGCTAATACTCAAGCATATACAATAATTCCAATCGTAAAATATTGGTAATCTTTACCCTGATCGATCTCCCCTGGTTATGGCAAACCCTAGGGACCCCTTGGAAATCCCTAACCTTAAGACACCCCCCCTCATGATGATGCATAACCTTAAGTGCCCCCAGTGATGCTTAACCCAAGAACCTCTGGCAATGCCTAACCTTAAACCCCCAAAATGCCTAACACTAACCCTCCCCCCCCCCAATGAAACCTTTCACTGATGCCTAATTCTATTTTGGGTTAGTGTTAATTACCATGATTAGCGGCTATTAGCAGTAATTTGGGGTAGCCAAGGCACCAAACAAGGAGCAAGTGCCAGGGCCATCTGCTATGCAAACTGCGGCTACAAAACATGGCACCCACATTACCACTAACCCACATTACCATTAACATAGGTGTCTATGTCAGTGTCCATTTTAATTGTTTCACCTGCTTATCTCTCTCTGCTGTACCCACTGTATCTGCAGAAGATGCAGCAACTTGGGACCTTCTGTTGATTCATAGATTTATGGATCCAGGACATGGCTTTAACCTTCAAAAAGTCACTATGTTCCATTAGTCATCCTATGGCGCTGGATTTGTATTTTTTGAGAAGCTCAGCATAAACTTGTCCTAGTACAAATATTGGGGTATGCTACAAGGAATGTAAACTGAGAAATATGAGTCCGCCAGTGTCATACTATATCCTGCTTGCGTTCCCTTGAGACAAATTAATTTTGCCAGTGATATGTAGACTTTGATTGTGCCTACATACATACAGTCACTGGCTATTAGGGAGTTCTGGCCCATATGCAATTCACTTTTTCTCCTGAGTTATCTCCTAGGAGATAATTTTCATCAATTTTTTTAAAATAACTTTGCAGGGTTTTGAGTGTTTTGTTGCTTGCTGGAGGTTTAAAGGGCATTTTATGACAAGATGTAAATATATCACCTGGGAAAAAACTCAGGAGAAAAAAATGAATTGCATATGGGCCTCTGTCTTGTTCCAACATACACGTGCAGCCTACCAAATAGTTTCAATTAATTGATGCAATTCTTGTGAATAGCAGAGATTTGTCAATAGTAATCAGAAAGTCTTCAGCCGATGGATTCAGATTGTGCATAGTCAAATCTATTGACTACACTGAAAATTATATTGAGAGTTAACAGCTCTCACACCTTACATACATTACAATAAAGTGCTAACCACCTGAGGACCAGAGGTTTATACTTCCCTAATGACCAGGCCATTTTTACAATTCGGTACTTCAAAATTTTAACGGTTTATTGCTCGAGTAGCCAAATGAAGTTTACCTCCTTTTCTTCTTACAAATAGAGCTTTCTTTTGGTGATATTTGATTGCTGCTGCTATTTTAAGTTGTTTTTTTTTTTAAGTAATAAAGAACGACCAAAATTTTATTTAAAAATAAAACATACAGAATAAACTAAGTGGCTTCCCCTTTATTTGGCCCTAGACTAAAGGTGGTCATAGATAAATAAGTCAAAAGGTATAGGCGCTACTGCGGTATCCCGGGGTGACGTTTCACACGACTCTCTCTCCTCAGTCCCTCCGTGAGGTTTCCAGAAAGTGCGAGCAGCCCTCAGGTTGATTTACATAAAAGGAAGAAACAACACTACATAGGGTAATAACGTCAGGTCAAAAGTATTGTAACCTTCACCTGCCCCACATCACACCGGTGTAGCACACTCCAAATTAATTATAGATTGCGCTCACCAGATAATGTGGCTGCTCAGTCACAAACAGCATTAAACGCGTGCCACATATAGCCAATCGATCATATAACTCCTTGTTCCAGCTGTAATCGTCTCCAGTCCTCCAAACACCTCCACTTCCAGGTATCTCAGGGAAGAAAACACAAAGTAGTGCAATATCTCAACACATTTTTGGCACCTCCACCACACCCCAGTGCAGCACCCGGTGCAATAAATGCACAGGGTTACAATACCCAAAACCCTTTGCCTGGCCGCCGAAATCCGGAACTACATTACCCATAGTGCTTCATCGCTGTGTTCACATAAGGGAGAAGGTGGAGGTGCATTTATGCCCAGATACTGCACTATGTGTTGCGCCTGCCTTTGTTTTCAAGTACAGAGCTGAAGACATCTATATTGTCAGAAGTTACTGCAGCTGAGGGAAAGAACCATTGAGCCAGGGGTTACATACATTGGGCCATGATTTCTGTTTGTCATTGAGCAGCCACTCCATCTGGTGAGTGCATTACATTTATTGCACAGGGTGCTGCACTGGGGTGTGGTCGAGGTGCCAAAAATGTGTTGAGATGTTGCACTACTTTGTGTTTTCTTCCCCGACATACCTGGAAGTGGAGGTGTTTGGAGGACTGGAGATGATTACAGCTGGAACAAGGAGTTATATGATCGATTGGCTATATGTGGCACGCGTTTAATGCTGTTTGTGACTGAGCAGCCACATTATCTGGTGAGCGCAATCTATAATTAATTTGGAGTGTGCTACACCGGTGTGATGTGGGGCAGGTGAAGGTTACAATACTTTTGACCTGACGTTATTACCCTATGTAGTGTTGTTTCTTCCTTTTATGTAAATCAACCTGAGGGCTGCTCGCACTTTCTGGAAACCTCACGGAGGGACTGAGGAGAGAGAGTCGTGTGAAACGTCACCCCGGGATACCGCAGTAGCGCCTATACCTTTTGACTTATTTATCTGTGACTGTTGTGGTGTGGCGAACCGGTACTAAGTAGAGGTGCAAAAATATCAACTGTGGGTGGAGCACAACATCTTTGAGAACTTTTAAAGGTTGTCATAGACCTGACGACTATGGGCAAATTCGACAAAGAGACACATTTATCTCTAATCCAATCTGATTAGAGATAAATGTATCTCTCGGTTGAAGCTGCCCATAAACTACAGGGCGATTCCCGTCCGATTTCAGCATGAACTCCTCAGGGAATTGGCTGAGCCCCCGCGTCTGCACCAACACTGCCCCCCAATGTATAAATCTGACCCCCCCCCTCGTGTGCGCATTTATACATTACCTGTTCAGTAGCATCCTCCGTGTGGTGACAGTCCATCTTGCCAGGCAGCCGGATATATGCTTACATGCTAGCGATGCATAGCGTCTGACGTCAAACGCTAGCGTGTATGCGGAACCCAGAGAGATGGACGGCCACTGCGTGGAGGCTGACGCCAGACAGGTATGTATAAATGCACACACTGGGCACATGTATACATTGCGGTGGAAGCGGCGAGGGTTACGTCGTTTCATTGCTCGTTCCGAAATCAGCCGCGGTACCGCCACACACCCGACCAACCAACTTCAGCCCGACATCTCGAGGCATTTGCTATTGACAATGCGACTAATTTCCATCCTGAAATTGGTCACTTTGTTGGTCAGGCATGCACTTGGTGGCACTGATTTTCATCCAGTTCGATTATAATAATCAAATTGGATGGTCGATTGGCCGCCAAGTTGTCTGATGTATGGCCACCTTAAAGGAGAGGTCTAAGCTAAAAGAAAACTCAAAATCCACTTACCTGGGGCTTCCTCCAGCATCTGGCAGTCGTCCTGTGCCCTCACCGCAGCTTCCTCCGCTCACTGCCAGTGTCCTCCGCTGAAGAAGCTGACCACGCCAGGCTGGCTTCCAGGTCGGCTTCTTGTGCGCTCCACAGCGTGGGTCACGTGGTCTAGCTGATGTCATCAGGTCTGTACTGTTTAGGCGCAGAACTACTGCGCCTGCGCAGTACATACCTGATGACATCGGCTAGACCATGTAACCTGTGTGGTGGAGCACACAAGAAGCCAGCCTGGAAGCAGAACGGAGCTGTGGCGAGGGCACAAGATGGCTGCCAGGGGCTGGAGGAAGCCCTAGGTAAGTAGATTTAGATTTTTCTTTTAGCTAGGATGTATCCTTTAAGATACAAAC
Source organism: Hyperolius riggenbachi (assembly GCF_040937935.1). NCBI lineage: Eukaryota > Metazoa > Chordata > Amphibia > Anura > Hyperoliidae > Hyperolius > Hyperolius riggenbachi. The sequence continues at coordinate 364,566,101 of NC_090646.1, forward strand.
ACTACTCATATACATACATATGGCTATGGCAGGGATTAGATGGTGAGCACCTCCGAGGGACAGTTAAGTGACAAGACTATACTCTGTACAGCGCTGCGTAAGATGTCAGCGCTGTATAAATGATAAAATTGATTATAAATAAAATAAACAGCCCCGATTGCTTGCTGGCAGGCTGATCGCTGGGGCCCACTGTATTTACTGACGGGAGCTCGCGCTAGTGCGAGCTCCCATCAAATCTGGCTCCCCACGAGATGACACTATAAAGCGTTGTGGAGGAACAACAGAGCCTCTCTGCCGCCACCATCCTGCGTTAGGCGGTCGGCAAGAGGTTAATCAAATGGATATCAGAATTACATGAAAAACAGTGAAAATCAGTATGACATAGACAGTTCTTATATATTACTAACTGGACTAGAGTCTCCAGCTTTCTATTGCTAATTTTACAGCATATTGTCTTTAATGAAAATATAACAATTTGCTTTTATTCCTTATTATTTTAATTATTTTAACACTACAAACATGTACAGTATATTTAGTTTGTTTACACTTTTTTGCGATTACTCTGTGCTCCCCCATTGATGCTCTTTAGGTCCCAGATGTAGCTGGCCATACACAAGACAGCTTCTGAAATATTAAAAATTCGATGTCTCGATTAACAGAAGAACATGATGAAGGTCTCACGTGGTTGTTATCTTAACGACCATTCTAAACTCACTTAAGCAGCCTTCAAAACCCTAAGGCAAACGTGATAACTATAGCAATGATTCTCACTCGGCACCCTGGGGTAATTAGGAGCTTTCTCACAGCATGCTGCCTGTTTTATAATCAATATGACCATGAAAATAACACACAATCCTAAAAATAATGAGGATGAGTATGAAGTAGTACATAGAAACTCACTGATGAGTAGGATGAGAGCAGGTAATAATAGCTGAAAAACACGTTAGAAATAACCTAAGGCACCCAAGAAACATAATTAGGTGATTCTAGGTTATGCGGAATGAAATACTTTCCTATACAATAATTCATCTCATTTCAGATTAAGAAAAATGTAACTTTAATATGCATGGTTAGCAAGGGAGATACTTCGAAAGCGTTTTACTTATCTTTAATAATGACAATTACTACAATGAGGAAGAACACCCCGTACTCATCCAATACAGTGATTGCTACTGAACTTTTACTAAGGGCACTTTAAGCATCTAATCTTGTACATAAGAATTATTATTTTCACAAACTTCCACCTGATTGAATGTTGGAATAAATCTCACTGTTCATCACTGCACATGTTCCTTAGTAAATCACATCTATTCTGTATTTTCCCACCAGCACATATTTTCCCACCAGCATTTAGTGTTGGGCGAACACCTAGATGTTCGGGTTCGCGAACGTTCGCCGAACATCGCCGCGATGTTCGGGTGTTCGCGCCGAACTCCAAACATAATGGAAATCAATGGGGACCCGAACTTTCGTGCTTTGTAAAGCTTCCTTACATGCTACATACCCCAAATTTGCAGGGTATGTGCACCTTGGGAGTGGGTACAAGAGAAAAAAAAATATTTGAAAAAGAGCTTATAGTTTTTGAGAAAATTGATTGTAAAGTTTCAAAGGAAAAACTGTCTTTTAAATGTGGAAAATGTCATGTTTCTTTGCACAGGTAACATGCTTTTTGTCGCCATGCAGTCATAAATGTAATACAGAGGTTCCAGGAAAAGGGACCGGTAACGCTAACCCAGCACAAGCAGCAGCACACGTGATGGAACAGGAGGAGGCGCAGGAGGAGAAGGCCATGCTTTTTGAGACGCAACCCAGGCCTTGCATGAGGACAAAAAGCGTGCGGATATAGCAATGCTTTTTGCCGCCATGCAGTCATAAATGTAATAAAGATGAGAGGTTCAATAAACAGGGACTGGAAACGCTAACCCAGCTGCAGCACATGTGATGGAACAGGAGGAGGCGCAGGAGGAGAAGGCCACGCTTTTTGAGACACAACATCCCAGGCCTTGCATGAGGACAAATAGCTTGCGGATATAGCAATGCTTTTTGCCGCCATGCAGTCATAAATGTAATAAAGATGAGAGGTTCAATAAACAGGGACCGGCAACGCTAACCCAGCAGCAGCAGCAGCAGCACACGTGGTGGAACAGGAGGAGGCGCAGGAGGAGAAGGCCACGCTTTTTGAGACGCAACCCAGGCCTTGCATGAGGACAAAAAGTGTGCGGATATAGCAATGCTTTTTGCCGCCATGCAGTCATAAATGTAATAAAGATGAGAAGTTCAATAAACAGGGACTGGAAACGCTAACCCAGCAGCAGCACATGTGATGGAACAGGAGGAGGTGCAGGAGGAGAAGGCCACGCTTTTTGAGACACAACATCCCAGGCCTTGCATGAGGACAAATAGCGTGCGGATATAGCAATGCTTTTTGCCGCCATGCAGTCATAAATGTAATAAAGATGAGAGGTTCAATAAACAGGGACTGGAAACGCTAACCCAGCAGCAGCACACGTGATGGAACAGGAGGAGGCGCAGGAGGAGAAGGCCACGCTTTTTGAGACACAACATCCCAGGCCTTGAATGAGGACAAATAGCGTGCGGATATAGCAATGCTTTTTGCCGCCATGCAGTCATAAATGTAATAAAGATGAGAGGTTCAATAAACAGGGACCGGCAACGCTAACCCAGCAGCAGCAGCACACGTGATGGAACAGGAGGAGGCGCAGGAGGAGAAGACCACACTTTTTGAGACGCAACCCAGGCCTTGCATGAGGACAAAAAGCGTGCGGATATAGCAATGCTTTTTGCCGCCATGCAGTCATAAATGTAATAAAGATGAGAGGTTCAATAAACAGGGACTGGAAACGCTAACCCAGCAGCAGCACACGTGATGGAACAGGAGGAGGTGCAGGAGGAGAAGGCCACGCTTTTTGAGACACAACATCCCAGGACCGGCAAAGCTAACCCATCACAGATGGTCATTGTTCATGTTACTTGGTTGGGGTCCAGGAGTGTTGCATAGTCGTTTCCAATCCAGGATTGATTCATTTTAATTTGAGTCAGACGGTCTGCATTTTCTGTGGAGAGGCGGATACGCCGATCTGTGACGATGCCTCCGGCAGCACTGAAACAGCGTTCCGACATAACGCTGGCTGCCGGGCAAGCCAGCACCTCTATTGCGTACATTGCCAGTTCGTGCCAAGTGTCTAGCTTCGATACCCAATAGTTGAAGGGTGCAGATGGATTGTTCAACACAGCTACGCCATCTGACATGTAGTCCTTGACCATCTTCTCCAGGCGATCGGTGTTGGAGGTGGATCTGCACGCTTGCTGTTCTGTGCGCTGCTGCTGCATGGGTGTCATAAAATTTTCCCACTCCAAGGACACTGCCGATACCATTCCCTTTTGGGCACTAGCTGCGGCTTGTGTTGTTTGCTGCCCTCCTGGTCGTCCTGGGTTTGCGGAAGTCAGTCTGTCGGCGTACAACTGGCTAGAGGAGGGGGAGGATGTCAATCTCCTCTCTAAAGTCTCCACAAGGGCCTGCTGGTATTCTTCCATTTTGACCTGTCTGACTCTTTCTTCAAGCAGTTTTGGAACATTGTGTTTGTACCGTGGATAGCAGAAGGGTATAAACCCAGTAATTGGTGTTGTCCAGAATGCGCACAATGCGTGGGTCACGTTCAATGCAGTCTAGCATGAATTGAGCCATATGTGCCAGAGTCCTGCCAGAATCCTCATCATCCTCTTGTGAGCGTTGTGATAGTTGTTGTGATGCATCATAGTCGTCACCTTCTTCCTGGTCTGCTTCTGCTGACCATTCGCGCTGAATTGTGGAAGTCCAACGTGCACCGCTCTGGCCCTCGTCAGTGGTGGCAGGAAATTCCTGCTCCAACTCCAGCTGTTCCTCCTCCTCTTCTTCGTCATAGCTGCTGGGGCCAGCATTTCCTGAGGCGGATGGCCTGATGTTGGTACCGTCAAGCTGATCGTTTTCTCCTTCAGATTCCCCCAGTTGCATCATGACAGCTGTTTCCTTGATTTTCAACATTGACCTCTTCAGTAAACACAGCAGTGGTATGGTAATGCTGACTGAAGAGTTGTCACTGCTCACAAGCAACGTGGATTGCTCAAAATTTTGGAGGACTTGGCAGAGGTCCAACATGTTGGCCCAATCGGATCCACAGAAGCTTGGCAGCTGTCCGGATGCGCCTCGGTACTGCGCCGTCATGTACTGGACCACTGCACTTTTCTGCTCGCAAAAGCGGGCTAGCATGTGCAGCGTAGAATTCCAGCGCGTAGGGACACCACACAGCAAGCGATGGTGGGGGAGTTGTAAGCGCTCCTGCATCTTGGCGAGTGCCCCCGAAGCAGTACTGGAATTTCTACAATGTTTGGCCACTCGTCGCACCTTCAACAGAAGATCGGCCACGCCTGGGTATGTCCTCAGGAACCGCTGAACTACTAGGTTCATCACGTGCGCCAGGCAAGGGATGTGTGTCAGCTTAGCCAACCTTAAAGCGCGAATGAGATTACTCCCATTATCACACACAACCATGCCCGGTTTCAGGTCCAGCGGTGCCAGCCACAAATCCGTCTGTTCCTTTATTCCCCTCCAAATTTCCTCCCCTGTGTGCTGCTTATCCCCAAGGCAGATCAGCTTCAGCAACACTTGCTGACGCATGCCAACAGCTGTGCTGCACTGCTTCCACGATCCTACTGCTGCTGGGTTAGCTTTTTTTCGGATGAGGTACAGCTTTGAGATGCGTTGGAGGAGTAGGAGTCAGAGAGGTAGGTGCTGCTGTTGTTATCCAGTGGGAGGGACGGCGGTGCAGCTGTTTGCGGCGTGGGCAACACCCGCACCGTAGCAGGTGAGGAATCGCTGCCAGGCTCCACAAGGTTCACCCAGTGCGCGGTAAGGGAGATGTATCGACTCTGGCCGAACGCACTCGTCCAGGTGTCAGTGGTGAGGTGAACCTTGCAGGCAACGGCATTCTTCAAGCTTCGGGTTATTTTGCTGACCACGTGCTCATGCAACTCAGGCACTGCAGAGCGCGCAAAGTGGTAGCGGCTGGGAACCACGTAACGTGAGATGGCCACTGACATCATGCCCTTGAAGCTGTTTGTCTCCACCACTCGATATGGCAGCATTTCGCAGGTCAGAAGCTTGGCTATGCTGGCTGTTACTGCCACGGCCCGGGGGTCATTTGCTGGCAATTTCCTCTTGCGCTCAAACATCTCCGAGACAGACAACTGAACCATAGGGCTGCACACTGAAGGGCTGTTGGTTGTTGTGTTTGATGAACACTGGGAGACCTCAAGAGCACTACTCCGGAAAGTGACAGTGTCAGCGTCGTCTGATGTTTGTGAATGTTGTGAACCACGCAATGGCTGGGCTACTGCTGCTGCTGAGGCGGGTCTGGTGGTGAGTCTGGTGATCCCAAGGGAGGCAGTGTTGCTGGTACCCTGTCCTGCCGCGTTTGCCCACAGAGTGGGATGTTTGGATAGCATGTGGCGGCTCATGCTGGTGGTGGAGAGGTTGTTAATACTTTTCCCCCTGCTCAGGCGGGTCTTGCACACCTTGCAAATCGCCATAGTACCATCCTCAGTGCAGTCTTCAAAGAAAGCCCAGACTTTGGAGCACCTGCCTTGCTGGCGATTTCTGTTTGCGCCTCTTTTGCCTCTCACTTGAACTTCCACGCTTGTGGTGCCTGAAATTGCGCGCGTGTACTACTGTTCCCAGCAGACACAAAGTGACAGTAAACACAATGCTATATAGTGTAGCTGAGCGAGGTACACAGAGTGGCAGTAAACACAATGCTATATAGTGTGGCTGAGCGAGCGGTGTACTACTGTTTCCAGCAGACACAGAGTGGCAGTAAACACAATGCTATACAGTGCTGGGTGAGCGAGGTACACAGAGTGGCAGTAAACACAATGCTATATAGTGTGGCTGAGCGAGCAGTGTACTACTGTTCCCAGCAGACACAGAGTGGCAGTAAACACAATGCTATATAGTGTGGCTGAGCGAGGTACACAGAGTGGCAGTAAACACAATGCTATATAGTGTGGCTGAGCGAGGTACACAGAGTGGCAGTAAACACAATGCTATATAGTGTGGCTGAGCGAGCAGTGTACTACTGTTCCCAGCAGACACAGAGTGGCAGTAAACACAATGCTATATAGTGTGGCTGAGCGAGGTACACAGAGTGGCAGTACACACAATGCTATAAAGTGTGGCTGAGCGAGCGGTGTACTACTGTTCCCAGCAGCAACACAATGACCGGGGGACCCTAGCTAGCGTGGCTGGAGCGCGAACTACCCTGCCTGCCTACCCAAAGCTAAACCCACAGACAAATGGCGGAGATATGACGTGGTTCGGGTATTTATTTACCCGAACCACGTGACACTTCGGCCAATCAGAGCACGTTCGGGTCCGAACCACGTGACCCGTTCGGCCAATCACAGCGCTAGCCAAACGTTCGGGTAACGTTCGGCCATGCGCTCTTAGTTCGGCCATATGGCCGAACAGTTTGGCCGAACACCATCAGGTGTTCGGCCGAACTCGAACATCACCCGAACAGGGTGATGTTCTGCAGAACCCGAACAGTGGCGAACACTGTTCGCCCAACACTGCCAGCATTATGACAAAGCAAGACATTTTTCGAGTCTTAGGCTCTTATCCAATTAACTTTTTGTTTTGCATTTTCTCCCAGGAGATAATTTTTCACCTTATCCTAAATACCTTTTCAGCACTTAATTATATATTTAGAGAAAATACTAAAAAGTAAAATGACACTAGACCAGTCTTATGGTATTTTATATTCAGTTTTTTGTTTTGTTTAATGTTTTAGAGTAAAAAAATTATTTTGTGTTTCATACCACTTTAAACACATTTTACACAACAATATTACCATTACTACCACCATACCGCGAGTTATGAAGTTAGTGTTTCAGCGCTACGTAATATGTTGGCTTTATAAATACAATAAATAAATAAATGACTTGCGGTACATGATTACTGAAAATGTTACTATGGTAACGTTAATTGTAACATGCATTACCATAGTAACACTCACATTAATCATGTACTGTGGGTCGTGCTAATAGCGTAAATCTTGGTACACTTCTGGTAGTAATGGTAATACTGCCATGTGCTGCCTGCGCAAATTAATATTACCAGCGCATTGTGCTCAACTCCAAAATCTGGTGTTGATCAAGAATACATCAGCTTTCACTTATGACTCAGATGATAACCCATAAATAAAAGTGCTGCATTTACCTCTCCTGCTGCTTCAAATTCTGGAAACGGGCAATCAAATGTGAAGGTGCAGAAGACATCTATCTATTTTTAATGCCTGATGTGAAACTCAGGTTGACACGGGCCGAGTATATCTTCGACACCAGAGCACCACACCCCTCTGCATCCTCCTGATACTCCCTTTTTCTGCTTCTGATACTTACTTTTTCCAGCTACTAAATTACATATTTTATGAACACTGCGGGAAAGGAAATCTAGAATAGCATATACCTAGCCTTTAAAGCTCAACACACACCATGCAATCTTGGTTGTACAGATTTATCAAATCTATGTAGTATAAGGGCCAACAGATTGAAAATACCTTGAATGATTGATTGGATAAGTTCTTATATTACATGAAAGTGGTAAGATTGAACAACCAATATTATATGGTGTGTGTTGAACCTTACTGTGGAAGTTGTAATCACATCATTCCTCCAGCAACTGAATGGTTAACCTTCCTGGCGGTAACCCCGAACGTAGTTCGGGGTAAGCCGCGCAGGAAGTTTTCTCAGGCCCTGCTTGGCCAATTTGCGCAATTTTTTTTTGTTGCACGCAGCTAGCACTTTGCTAGCTGCGTGAGCACACCGATCGCCGCCGCCACGCGCCGATTCGCTGCTATCCGCCGCGCCGCAGAGCCCCCCCCCCTAGACCCCGTGCGCTGCCTGGCTGATAGGTGGATCGGGACTCCCTTAGACGTCACGACGTCCATGACGTCGGTGATGTCATCCCGCCCCGTCGCCATGACGAAGAGGGAAGCCCTCCAGGAAATCCTGTTCTGTGAACGGGATTTCCTGATCGCCGGAGGAGATCGAAGAGGGTAGGGGGATGCCGCTGTTCAGCGGCCATCATGTAGCGAGCCCTAGGCTCGCTACATGATTTAAAAAAATTTTTTTTTTTAAACGGCTGCGCTGCCCCCTGGCGGTTTTTAATAGACCGCCAGGAGGGTTAAAAATGGAGCAATCAGGTATAAAATTTTGTATTTTTTGGATTCAAGAAAGAAAAAAGGAGGATGCAGTTGCCTTCCTTTATGATAAAATACAAATGTCTCACTAGTTATACTAATCTTTTGGATTCAGTATTTCTGAATGCAGCAAGCATCCTGCACAGTCAGAAACTCAGAAAGATCAACATACTTTGCTTCAGTAGTTTAGAATATAGTATCACACTAAGAGGATTAGCCAAACAGTAAGGCACATAGCACATTTTTAAAAGCATGTCAGCAATAATACTATTCTGACTACAGACTTCCTTTACATTTACATGTTTATAGTCACACGGAAAAAGTATACTGTAGCTAAAGAGAAAAAAGTCAAAATCATTCTATAATATCTGAATACAGTTTAAAACATTAGTATCAAAGGTAAAAAAAAATAAAAGGATATAAAAACAGTACATTATATTAGGGCACAGAAGAAAATTCAGGTACAATAAGGGCAGAGTTATACAGTATGTGCACACCTATGAACCCATTTACCACTGCTAAATGCATTATATCACATGATAGTAAAAATCTAGGCTTGTGTGATCAAGACTTCCCATGTTATGGCAGTGATGCATTTTTTTTCTATTTTTTTAACCAGCAGTCTCAACCAACCAGCTCAAATCGCTGGCAGTACAGTGGGGAAGGCCAACTTCTTAGGCTGTTTGTGGGCCCTGCTGTGCTTAAAGACTGGATCCACGGCTCCCCCAAGGTTCATATAATTTCAGTTACTGTATATTAACATTTAATACAGAGTTCATGGTAAGTATAAAGAGTGGGGTAAAGTACAAAATTTGCTATGCTTATTTTTAATATTGAGTCTTAAAATGTACCAGTGACGATTAAATGTAGAAGTTTTTTACATATCTGGGGCTTCCTCCAGCCCCTTCAGCACAGATTGCTCCCACGCCGCTGTCCTCAGTCTTCTCCCTCTTCAGGAATGGATCCCGTAACTTCGGCCAGTCGCGGCCAGTCTGAGCATGCAAAGTGCGCTCCTCCGTCTCTCTCTGGCAGCTGGGAGTGCTCCCAGCCACTTGGGAGAGATGGAGAGAGAGGAAGGAGCGCACTGCACATGCTCAAACTGGCTGTGACTGGCTGAAGTTATGGGACCCATTACCGAAAAAGTAGAAGACTGAGGACGGCGGCGTGTAAGCGATCTATGCGGATGAGGCTGGAGGAAGCCCCAGGTATGTATAAAACTTGCACATTTAATCATCTCTGGTTACCTTTAACCAATTAAGCTTCTATGAGAAGCCGCAATCTTTCTGAAGGAAAAAAAGTTTCACGTCCTCCCTTCACTTGGAAAAAAAAATTACTGAGGCTATGTTGTGGCTAAATAGTAAAACTACATCTACATAAATTTTTTTAATAAACAGACACATAATTACACTTAAAGTTAATTGTTTACCTCCCACACTCTCCAAAAAATACCCAAATACATTTTTGAATAAAAAAAAAATTACAATAAAAAAAACAAAAAACAAATAGTTACCTAAGGGTCTGAACTTTTTTAATATGCATGTTAAGAGGGTATAATATTACTTTTTTTTTAATTATAAGCTTGTAAATGGTGATGGATGCAAAACTAAAAAAATGCACCTTTATTTCATAATAAAATATTGATGCTATACATTGTGATAGGGACATAATTTAAATGGTGTAATAACTGGGACAAATGGGCAAATAAAATATGTGGGTTTAAATTATGGTAGCATGTATTATTTTATAGCTATATAGGATGAAAGCTGAGAAATAATGATTTTTTTTTATTTTTTTACGTAATATTCCCGTTAAAATGCATTTAGAAAAAAATAATTCTTAGCAAAATGTACCACCCAAAGAAAGCCTAATTGGTGGCGGAAAAAACAAGATATAGATCATTTCATTGTGATAAGCAATAATAAAGTTATTGACAAGTGAATGGGAAACATTAAAGGCTGAAGTGGTTAAGCAACCAGAAAGCAGACTTCAGCTGATCCCCGCCAGTGCTGGATAACTGAGACTCTACTGTATTTGAATTTACACACTGTGGTCCATATTATATTCAAGTGCACACCCGCCAAACATCGCTGCCATCTTCTGCCACTGCATCTGGGGGTCTCCTTTAATAAGGAGGCCCCCAGAGCTCCCTGCGCAGCTGGGCTGTCATTGTTGTCAAGTTACCTACCCCTGCCTCTCATCACAATGACGCTGTAATTACAGTATATCTGTCACCGTAATTACTGTGTAGCGGAGCCCCAGCAAAGCATCTTAGAATCTCTTGCCGGGGCTCCCCATTGGTCCACAGTCTGGACTATTTGGTCCAGAAAGTGGACCAAAGCGGAGTCCCAGCTGAAGATTCAAAGATGCTTTGCCAGGGCTACAATACACAGTAATTATAGTGATAGATACACTTTAATTAGAGCATCGGGAGACTTGCGTCGAGAGGCGGTGAATGTCCAGCGCCGTTATGTATAATTGACAGGGGTGACAACACAGCTGTCTGGGTGGGCTTCTGCGATGTAGGGGTGGCCTGGCAGGGAGCTATGGGGCTCTCCTTATTAAAGGAGACCCCCAGATGTAGTGGTGACCTCTTTGCAGGTCTAAGCTAATGCTCATGTCCGATGGGAAGAATCTCTTTCTGGTAGCATGAAAAATGTAATTGGATTGAATGTAAAGAACTGACTGGGCGATAATATCACCAATAATGACCACAAGGTTGCCTCTTTCTAAATGTGATATAAAATCATATATCAACTTTCAAAGTAATAACCACATAATGGGGCAGTGTCTAGGCTAAATCACTCCCAGGACAAGGGTGTAAAAATTACACACCCCCCCCCCCCCCGTGGGCTCGAGAACGTTATTTGCCATGCAATATTTAGCCCCAAGTATAGATAGCCAGCTATAGGTGCCCCAGTATAGGTTAGCCAGCCATAGGTTCCCTAGTATAGGCTAGCCAGCCAAAGGTGCCCCAGTATAGGTTAGCCAGCCATAGCTGACCCAGTGTAGGTTAACCAGCCATAGGTGCCCCAATATAGGTTAGCCAGCCATAGGTGCCCCTGTATAGGATAGCCAGCCATAAGTGAACCAGTATAGGTTAGTCAGCCATAGGTGCCCCAATATAGGTTAGTCAGCCATAGGTAGAGATGGCCCGAACGGTTCGCCGGTGAACCAATTCGCGCGAACATCGCTGGTTCACGTTCGCGGTGAACCGCGAACTATATACGAGTTCGACGTACCCCCTATACTACATCATTAGTCTAAACTTTGACCCTCTACATCACAGTCAGCAGACACATGGTAGCCAATCAGGCTGCACTCCCTCCTGGAGCCCCCTTATATAAAGCAGCTGCCTCAGCCATTATCTCACTCGGTGTGGCTGCAGTAATTAGAGAAGGGAGAGGAACCTGCTGTAGACATAGGGAAAGCTTAGTTAGGCTCTTGTTAGGCTTGTTAGCTTGCTCCTTGTTGATACTTATTGCTAAGAAGCACCCCAAAACAGCTCTTTTGAGAGCTAATGTTCTTTTGATGTGTGTTTTTTTTTGTGTGGCCCACTGACACTTGCATATACAGCCCTGTCAGTCGCAGTCAGCTGGCCCTTGCTAATTGCTATACTGTGCAAGGCGCAGCATATTCAGTGACTACCTGTTCATGTTACCTGTGTGTGTGACAGCTGCACATTTGTAATACCAGTCACTGCATACCTGTTCACTGCACCTGTGTGACCGCACGCAGTGTTATATTATATACCAGTCACTGCATACCTGTTCAAGGTACCTGTGTGTGTGACAGCTGCACATTTGTAATACCAGCCACTGCATACCTGTTACAGGGTGGGCCATTTATATGGATACACCTTAATAAAATGGGAATGGTTGGTGATATTAACTTCCTGTTTGCGGCACATTAGTATATGTGAGGGGGGGGGGGACTTTTCAAGATGGGTGGTGACCATGGTGGCCATTTTGAAGTCGGCCATTTTAAATCCAAATTTTGTGTTTTCAATAGGAAGAGGGTCATGTGACACATCAAACTTATTGGGAATTTCACAATGGTGTTCTTGGTTTTAACATAACTTTATTATTTCATGAGTTATTTACAAGTTTCTGACCACTTATAAAATGTGTTTAATGTGCTGCCCATTGTGTTGGATTGTCAATGCAACCTCTTTTCCCACTCTTCACATACTGATAGCAACGCTGCAGGAGAAATGCTAGCACAGGCTTCCAGTATACATAGTTTCAGGTGCTGCACATCTCGTATCTTCACAGCATAAACAATTGCCTTCAGACGATACCAAAGATAAAAGTCTAAGGGGTCAGATCGGGAGACCTTGGGGGCCATTCAACTGGCCCATGACAACCAATCCACTTTCCAGGAAACTGTTCATCTAGGAATGCTCGGACCTGACACCCATAATGTGGTGGTGCACCATCTTGCTGGAAAAACTCAGGGAATGTGCCAACTTCAGTGCATAAAGAGGGAAACACATCATCATCTAGCAATTTCGCATATCCAGTGGCCTTGAGGTTTCCATTGATAAAGAATGGCCCCACTATCTTTGTACCCGATATACCACACCATACCATCAATTTTTTTTGTTCCAACAGTCTTGGAGGGATCTATCCAATGTGGGTTAGTGTCAGACCAATAGCGGCAGAGCCGGCCTTTGGGGGTGGCAAGTGGGGCAATCGCCCCAGGCCCCGCGCCTGAGGAGGCCCCGCACCCTCTGCAGTGCTGGGGAGAGCGGGCATAGTTGTTAAAACTCACGTGTCTTCACCGATGCTCACACTGTGAGTCACAGCTACCATCTATTTCCTCTCCCGGCATCTGTATATTGGTAACAGCTAGTGTTGGGCGAACATCTAGATGTTCGGGTTCGGGCCGAACAGGCCGAACATGGCCGCGATGTTCGGGTGTTCGACCCGAACTCCGAACATAATGGAAGTCAATGGGGACCCGAACTTTTGTGGTTTGTAAAGCCTCCTTACATGCTACATACCCCAAATTTACAGGGTATGTGCACCTTGGGAGTGGGTACAAGAGGAAAAAAAAATTTAGCAAAAAGAGCTTATAGTTTTTGAGAAAATCGATTTTAAAGTTTCAAAGGGAAAACTGTCTTTTAAATGCGGGAAATGTCTGTTTTCTTTGCACAGGTAACATGCTTTTTGTCGGCATGCAGTCATAAATGTAATACATATAAGAGGTTCCAGGAAAAGGGACCGGTAATGCTAACCCAGCAGCAGCACACGTGATGGAACAGGAGGAGGGTGGCGCAGGAGGAGAAGGCCACGCTTTGAGACACAACAACCCAGGCCTTGCATGAGGACAAGAAGCGTGCGGATAGCATGCTTTGTACCACCATGCAGTCATAAATGTAATAAAGATAAGTGGTTCAATAAACAGGGACCACGCGGCAACGCTAACCCAGCAGCAGCACACGTGATGGAACAGGAGGAGGCGCAGGAGGAGAAGGCCACGCTTTGTGAGACACAACAACCCAGGCCTTGCATGAGGACAAAAAGCATGCGGATAGCATGCTTTGTACCGCCATGTAGTCATAAATGTAATAAAGATAAGAGGTTCAATAAACAGGGACCACGCGGCAACGCTAACCCAGCAGCAGCAGCAGCAGCAGCACACGTGATGGAACAGGAGGAGGCGCAGGAGGAGAAGGCCACGCTTTGTGAGACACAACAACCCAGGCCTTGCATGAGGACAAAAAGCGTGCGGATAGCATGCTTTGTACCGCCATGTAGTCATAAATGTAATAAAGATAAGAGGTTCCATAAACAGGGACCGGCAACGGTAACCCAGCAGCAGCAGCAGCAGCACACGTGATGGAACAGGAGGAGGCGCAGGAGGAGAAGGCCACGCTTTGTGAGACACAACAACCCAGGCCTTGCATGAGGACAAAAAGCGTGCGGATATAGCAGCAATGCTTTTTGCCGCCATGCAGTCATAAATGTAATACAGATGAGAGGTTCAATAAACAGGGACCGGAAACGCTAAACCATCCCAGATGTTCATCGGTCATGTTACTTGGTTGGGGTCCAGGAGTGTTGCGTAGTCGTTTCCAATCCAGGATTGATTCATTTTAATTTGAGTCAGACGGTCTGCATTTTCTGTGGAGAGGCGGATACGCCGATCTGTGATGATGCCTCCGGCAGCACTGAAACAGCGTTCCGACATAACGCTGGCTGCCGGGCAAGCCAGCACCTCTATTGCGTACATTGCCAGTTCGTGCCAGGTGTCTAGCTTCATGCCCGGTTTTAGGTCCAGCGGTGCCAGCCACAAATCCGTCTGTTCCTTTATTCCCCTCCAAATTTCCTCCCCTGTGTGCTGCTTATCCCCAAGGCAGATCAGCTTCAGCAACGCTTGCTGACGCATGCCAACAGCTGTGCTGCACTGCTTCCACGATCCTACTGCTGCTGGTGCTGGGTTAGCATTTCCGGATGAGGTACAGCTTTGAGATGCGTTGGAGGAGAAGGAGTCAGAGAGGTAGGTGCTGCTGTTGTTATCCAGCTGTTTGCGGCGTGGGCAACACCCGCGCCGTAGCAGGTGAGGAATCGCTGCCAGGCTCCACAAGGTTCACCCAGTGCGCGGTAAGGGAGATGTATCGACCCTGGCCGAACGCACTCGTCCAGGTGTCAGTGGTGAGGTGAACCTTGCAGGCAACGGCATTCTTCAAGCTTCGGGTTATTTAGCTGACCACGTGCTCATGCAACTCAGGCACTGCAGAGCGCGCAAAGTGGTAGCGGCTGGGAACCACGTAACGTGGGATGGCCACTGACATCATGCCCTTGAAGCTGTTTGTCTCCACCACTCGATATGGCAGCATTTCGCAGGCCAGAAGCTTGGCTATGCTGGCTGGCTGTTACTGCCACGGCCCGGGGGTCATTTGCTGGCAATTTCCTCTTGTGCTCAAACATCTCAGAGACAGACAACTCAACCGTAGCGCTGCACACCGAAGGGCTGTTGGTTGTTGTGTTTGATGAACACTGGGAGACCTCAAGAGCACTAGTCCGGAAAGTGACAGTGTCAGCATCGTCTGATGTTTGTGAATGTTGTGAACCACGCAATGGCTGGGCTACTGCTGCTGCTGAGGCGGGTCTGGTGGTGAGTCTGGTGAACCCAAGGGAGGCAGTGTTGCTGGTGGTACCCTGTCCTGCCGCGTTTGCCCACAGAGTGGGATGTTTGGATAGAATGTGGCGGCTCATGCTGGTGGTGGAGAGGTTGTTAATACTTTTCCCCCTGCTCAGGCGGGTCTTGCACACCTTGCAAATCGCCATGGTAACATCCTCAGTGCAGTCTTCAAAGAAAGCCCAGACTTTAACTGGCTGAGGACTCGGACCTCGTGCGTGATGTGCTGGTGCTGCTTAACCCACTGCTGGACGCTTGAGAGGTCATCCAAGTAATTATCTGGTCCTGTTCTTTTGGATCTGTGAGGGTTGTTGTCCTGGACAACATGGGCAGTATTGAGTGGGTTTTCTTGGGTGCTCCCCTGTGGCCTGTACGTGAACCGTCAGGGGAAACACCTCTTCCCTTGCCCCTCCCTCTTTCACCGGATTTCTTCCTCATTTCACTTATCCTTAAAGTACACGCTGACTGGCAGCAGTACAGTGGCAGTACAGAAATGCTATACAGTGGTGGGTGAGCGGTGTACCACTATTGTCAGCAGTGACACAGAGCACAATGCTATACAGTGGCGGGTGAGCGGTGTACTACTGTTCCCAGCAGACACAGAGTGGAAGTAAACACAATGCTATATAGTGTGGCTGAGCCGTGTACACAGAGTGGCATTAAACACAATGCTATATAGTCTGCTATATAGTCACCCCGAACAGGGTGATGTTCTGCAGAACCCGAACAGTGGCAAACACTGTTCGCCCAACACTACAGGGAGGGAACGCAGATTTTAGTACCTAAACACACGATACAACATGTTTTCCGGGGTCGGACTCTGAGGCACATACAGATGGTCCCGATCATCATCCTCATCATACAACTCTTCTCCTGAGTCTGACCCACCCACCACCTCTGCCACCCCAACATCCCCAGACACAGACCCCTCATCGTCCTCAACATTAACTTGGGATGCTGGCCTGAGCCAGACCTCCTCCTCCACATCAGGCCCCATCATCTCCTCAATGGCAGCCCTCATTAATCGCTCTGGCGACGGACTGATGGACACAACGTTCTCCTCCGGGGAGGGCTGCTGCTGACCACTGGCTGCTGGGGTGGATGTTATAGCTTGCGTGGGGCGTTGGCTGTTGCTGTTGTTGGGAGTGCTGCTCACAGCGGAGGTCTCTGGGGAACTCATGTTGAGCTCATATAGTGGTTGACGGTGAGTGGAGTATTACTGATCCCAGCAATATACACACTGACTGGCAGAGTATGCAATGCTATATAGTGTGGCTGAGCGGTGTACACAGAGTGGCAGTAAACACAATGCTATATAGTCTGGCTGAGCGAGCGGTGTACTACTGTTCCCAGCAGAATCAGAGTGGCAGTAAACAATGGTATATAGTCTGGCTGAGCGGTGTACACAGAGTGTCAGTAAACAATGGTATATAGTCTGGCTGAGCGAGCGGTGTACTACTGTTCCCAGCAGAATCAGAGTGGCAGTAAACAATGGTATATAGTCTGGCTGAGCGGTGTACACAGAGTGTCAGTAAACAATGGTATATAGTCTGGCTGAGCGGTGTACACACAATGCTATATAGTCTGCTATATAGTGTCAGTAAACAATGGTATATAGTCTGGCTGAGCGAGCGGTGTACTACTGTTCCCAGCAGAATCAGAGTGGCAGTAAACAATGGTATATAGTCTGGCTGAGCGGTGTACACAGAGTGTCAGTAAACAATGGTATATAGTCTGGCTGAGCGAGCGGTGTACTACTGTTCCCAGCAGAATCAGAGTGGCAGTAAACAATGGTATATAGTCTGGCTGAGCGGTGTACACAGAGTTTCAGTAAACAATGGTATATAGTCTGGCTGAGCGGTGTACACAGAGTGTCAGTAAACAATGTATATAGTCTGGCTGAGCGGTGTACACAGAGTGGCAGTAAACACAATGCTATATAGTCTGGCTGAGCGAGCGGTGTACTACTGTTCCCAGCAGAATCAGAGTGGCAGTAAACAATGGTATATAGTCTGGCTGAGCGGTGTACACAGAGTGTCAGTAAACAATGGTATATAGTCTGGCTGAGCGGTGT
Organism: Hyperolius riggenbachi; assembly: GCF_040937935.1. Lineage (NCBI taxonomy): Eukaryota > Metazoa > Chordata > Amphibia > Anura > Hyperoliidae > Hyperolius > Hyperolius riggenbachi. The sequence goes on from NC_090646.1 coordinate 364,583,573, forward strand.
ACACAGAGTGTCAGTAAACAATGGTATATAGTCTGGCTGAGCGGTGTACACAGAGTGGCAGTAAACACAATGCTATATACTCTGGCTGAGCGAGCGGTGTACTACTGTTCCCAGCAGACACAGAACAGTAAACAGAATGCTATATAGTGTGGCTGAGCGAGCGGTGTACCACTATTCCCAGCAGACACAGAACAGTAAACAGAATGCTATATAGTGTGGCTGAGCGAGCGGTGTACCACTATTCCCAGCAGACACAGAACAGTGAACAGAATGCTATATAGTGTGGCTGAGCGAGCGGTGTACCACTATTCCCAGCAGACACAGAACAGTGAACAGAATGCTATATAGTGTGGATGAGCGAGCGGTGTACCACTATTCCCAGCAGACACAGAACAGTAAACAGAATGCTATATAGTGTGGCTGAGCGAGCGGTGTACCACTATTCCCAGCAGACACAGAACAGTGAACAGAATGCTATATAGTGTGGCTGAGCGAGCGGTGTACCACTATTCCCAGCAGACACAGAACAGTGAACAGAATGCTATATAGTGTAGCTGAGCGAGCGGTGTACCACTATTCCCAGCAGACACAGAACAGTAAACAGAATGCTATATAGTGTGGCTGAGCGAGCGGTGTACCACTATTCCCAGCAGACACAGAACAGTAAACAGAATGCTATATAGTGTGGCTGAGCGAGCGGTGTACCACTATTCCAAGCAGACACAGAACAGTGAACAGAATGCTATATAGTGTGGCTGAGCGAGCGGTGTACCACTATTCCCAGCAGACACAGAGTGGCAGTAAACAGAATGCTATATAGTGTGGCTGAGCGAGGTACACAGAGTGGCAGTAAACAGAATGCTATATAGTGTGGCTGAGCAAGCGGTGTACTACTATTCCCAGCAGACACAGAGTGGCAGTAAACAGAATGCTATATAGTGTGGCTGAGCGAGGTACACAGAGTGGCAGTAAACAGAATGCTATATAGTGTGGCTGAGCAAGCGGTGTACTACTGTTCCCAGCAGTGACACAATGACAGGGGGGACCCTGGCTAGCGTGACTGGAGCGCGAACTACCCTGCCTGCCTACCCAAAGCTAAACCCACAGACAAATGGCGGAGATATGACGTGGTTCGGGTATTTATTTACCCGAACCACGTGACCGTTCGGCCAATCAGAGCGCGTTCGGGTCCGAACCACGTGACCCGTTCGGCCAATCACAGCGCTAGCCGAACGTTCGGGGAACGTTCGGCCATGCGCTCTTAGTTCGGCCATATGGCCGAACGGTTTGGCCGAGCACCGTCAGGTGTTCGGCCGAACTCGAACATCACCCGAACAGGGTGATGTTCTGCAGAACCCGAACAGTGGCGAACACTGTTCGCCCAACACTAGTAACAGCGCCCCCTATGATGACATGACCGCATGTCACCACAGGGGGGCACTGTTACCAATACACAGATGCTGGGAGAGGAAATAGATGGTAGCTGTGACTCACAGTGTGAGTAGTGTTGGGCGAACATCTAGATGTTCGGGTTCGGGCCGAACAGGCCGAACATGGCCGCGATGTTCGGGTGTTCGACCCGAACTCCGAACATAATGGAAGTCAATGGGGACCCGAACTTTTGTGGTTTGTAAAGCCTCCTTACATGCTACATACCCCAAATTTACAGGGTATGTGCACCTTGGGAGTGGGTACAAGAGGAAAAAAAAATTAGCAAAAAGAGCTTATAGTTTTTGAGAAAATCGATTTTAAAGTTTCAAAGGGAAAACTGTCTTTTAAATGCGGGAAATGTCTGTTTTCTTTGCACAGGTAACATGTTTTTTGTCGGCATGCAGTCATAAATGCAATACATATAAGAGGTTCCAGGAAAAGGGACCGGTAACGCTAACCCAGCAGCAGCACACGTGATGGAACAGGAGGAGGGTGGCGCAGGAGGAGAAGAAGGCCACGCTTTGTGAGACACAACAACCCCGGCCTTGCATGAGGGCAAGAAGCGTGCGGATAGCATGCTTTGTACCGCCATGCAGTCATAAATGTAATAAAGATAAGTGGTTCAATAAACAGGGACCACGCAGCAACGCTAACCCAGCAGCAGCAGACGTGATGGAACAGGAGCAGGCGCAGGAGGAGAAGGCCACGCTTTGTGAGACACAACAACCCAGGCCTTGCATGAGGGCAAGAAGCGTGCGGATAGCATGCTTTGTACCGCCATGCAGTCATAAATGTAATAAAGATAAGTGGTTCAATAAACAGGGACCACGCGGCAACGCTAACCCAGCAGCAGCAGACGTGATGGAACAGGAGCAGGCGCAGGAGGAGAAGGCCACGCTTTGTGAGACACAACAACCCAGGCCTTGCATGTGGACAAAAAGCGTGCGGATATAGCAGCAATGCTTTTTGCCGCCATGCAGTCATAAATGTAATACAGATGAGAGGTTCAATAAACAGGGCCCGGAAACGCAACACCATCCCAGATGTTCATTGGTCATGTTACTTGGTTGGGGTCCTGGAGTGTTGCGTAGTCATTTCCAATCCAGGATTGATTCATTTTAATTTGAGTCAGACGGTCTGCATTTTCTGTAGAGAGGCGGATACGCCGATCTGTGACGATGCCTCCGGCAGCACTGAAACAGCGTTCCGACATAACGCTGGCTGCCGGGCAAGCCAGCACCTCTATTGCGTACATTGCCAGTTCGTGCCAGGTGTCTAGCTTCGATACCCAATAGTTGAAGGGTGCAGATGGATGGTTCGACACAGCTACGCCATCTGACATGTAGTCCTTGACCATCTTCTCCAGGCGATCGGTGTTGGAGGTGGATCTGCACGCTTGCTGTTCAGTGGGCTGCGGCTGCATGGGTGTCAGAAAATTTTCCCACTCCAAGGACACTGCCGATACCATTCCCTTTTGGGTACTAGCTGCGGCTTGCGTTGTTTGCTGCCCTCCTGGTCGTCCTGGGTTTGCGGAAGTCAGTCTGTCTGCGTACAACTGGCTAGAGGAGGGGGAGGATGTCAATCTCCTCTCTAAAGTCTCCACAAGGGCCTGCTGGTATTCTTCCATTTTGACCTGTCTGACTCTTTCTTCAAGCAGTTTTGGAACATTGTGTTTGTACCGTGGATCCAGAAGGGTATAAACCCAGTAATTGGTGCTGTCCAGAATGCGCACAATGCGTGGGTCACGTTCAATGCAGTCTAGCATGAATTGAGCCATGTGTGCCAGAGTCCTACCAGAATCCTCATCATCCTCTTGTGAGCGTTGTGATAGTTGTTGTGATGCATCATAGTCGTCACCTTCCTCCTGGTCTGCTTCTGCTGATCATTCGCGTTGAATTGTGGAAGTCCAACGTGCACCGCTCTGGCCCTCGTCAGTGGTGGCATGAAATTCCTGCTCCAACTCCAGCTGTTCCTCCTCCTCTTCTTCGTCATAGCTGCTGGGGCCAGCGTTCCCTGAGGCGGATGGCCTGATGTTGGTACCATCACGCTGATCGTTTTCTCCTTCAGATTCCCCCAGTTGCATCATGACAGCTGTTTCCTTGATTTTTAACATCGACCTCTTCAGTAAACACAGCAGTGGTATGGTAATGCTGACTGAAGAGTTGTCACTGCTCACAAGCAACGTGGATTGCTCAAAATTTTGGAGGACTTGGCAGAGGTCCAACATGTTGGCCCAATCGGATCCACAGAAGCTTGGCAGCTGGCCGGATGCGCCTCGGTACTGCGCCGTCATGTACTGGACCACTGCACTCTTCTGCTCGCAAAAGCGGGCTAGCATGTGCAGCGTAGAATTCCAGCGCGTAGGGACATCACACAGCAAGCGATGGTGGGGGAGATTGAAGCGCTCCTGCATCTTGGCGAGTGCCCCCGAAGCAGTACTGGAATTTCTACAATGTTTGGACACTCGACGCACCTTCAACAGCAGATCGGGCACGCCTGGGTATGTCCTCAGGAACCGCTGAACTACTAGGTTCATCACGTGAGCCAGGCAAGGGATGTGTGTCAGCTTAGCCAACCTTAAAGCGCGAATGAGATTACTCCCATTATCACACACAACCATGCCCGGTTTCAGGTCCAGCGGTGCCAGCCACAAATCCGTCTGTTCCTTTATTCCCCTCCAAATTTCCTCCCCTGTGTGCTGCTTATCCCCAAGGCAGATTAGCTTCAGCAACGCTTGCTGACGCATGCCAACAGCTGTGCTGCACTGCTTCCACGATCCTACTGCTGCTGGGTTAGCGTTTCCGGATGAGGTACAGCTTTGAGATGCGTTGGAGGAGAAGTAGTCAGAGAGGTAGGTGCTGCTGTTATCCAGTGGGAGGGACGGCGGTGCAGCTGTTTGTGGCGTGGGCAACACCCGTGCCGTAACAGGTGAGGAATCGCTGCCAGGCTCCACAAGGTTCACCCAGTGCGCGGTAAGGGAGATGTATCGACCCTGGCCGAACGCACTCGTCCAGGTGTCAGTGGTGAGGTGAACCTTGCAGGCAACGGCATTCTTCAAGCTTCGGGTTATTTTGCTGACCACGTGCTCATGCAACTCAGGCACTGCAGAGCGCGCAAAGTGGTAGCGGCTGGGAACCACGTAACGTGGGATGGCCACTGACATCATGCCCTTGAAGCTGTTTGTCTCCACCAATCGATATGGCAGCATTTCGCAGGCCAGAAGCTTGGCTATGCTGGCTGTTACTGCCACGGCCCGGGGGTCATTTGCTGGCAATTTCCTCTTGCGCTCAAACATCTCCGACACAGACAACTGAACCGTAGCGCTGCACACGGAAGGGCTGTTGGTTGTTGTGTTTGATGAACACTGGGAGACCTCAAGAGCACTACTCCGGAAAGTGACAGTGTCAGCGTCGTCTGATGTTTGTGAATGTTGTGAACCACGCAATGGCTGGGCTACTGCTGCTGCTGAGGCGGGTCTGGTGAACCCAAGGGAGGCGTGTTGTTTCTGGTACCCTGTCCTGACGCGTTTGCCCAAAGAGTGGGATGTTTGGATAGCATGTGACGGCTCATGCTGGTGGTGGAGAGGTTGTTAATATTTTTCCCCCTGCTCAGGCGGGTCTTGCACACCTTGCAAATCGCCATGGTAACATCCTCAGTGCAGTCTTCAAAGAAAGCCCAGACTTTGGAGCACCTGCCTCCTTGCTGGCGATTTCTGTTTGCTCCTCTTTTGCCTCTCACTTGAACTTCCACGCTTGTGGTGCCTGAAATTGCGCGCCGCCTACCTTTCGGCACAAGGCGAACTCGTGCAGCAGTGTGTTCTTCAACAGACTCATCTGTGCTGCTGCTACGACGGCGATGTTCTCGTTCACAAACAAAATCTGGGTCTCTGTCCACATTGTCCATACCCTCCTCTTCCATCTCCTCAAACTCGTCATATGTCATTGTGGGCCACCGCCGTGGAGTAGAGCTCCCCACAACAACCTCTGCGCAGCACACTCCAACGTCGTCTTCCAGATCTTGTCGGCCGACCTCCTGCAATTGCAACCCCTCCTGCCCAAATTGCTCTGGGATTTGGGTTTCCGAGTCCTCTTCGGACTCGCCTTGTATTTCAGTGCGCGGTGCATTTCCCACAGTTAACGGTTGTGAATCCAGGCACAACATTTCTGGCTGTTCCTCCATTGACCTTTGAAAGGTGGAAGTTTGTTGGGCTGGGAATAGCTCCTGCGAATACCCCATTGTGTCCTGAGGTAATTCATCGGACTGGTTATCTGGCAGTTGTGTGCGTGGTGTCGCTGCCGGTTGTGTCAGCTTTGTGCCCACTGGCTCCTTGTAACTGGCTGAGGACTCGGACCTCGTGCGTGATGTGCTGGTGCTGCTTAACCCACTGCTGGACGCTTGAGAGGTCATCCAAGTAATTATCTGGTCCTGTTCTTTTGGATTTGTGAGGGTTGTTGTCCTGGACAACATGGGCGGTATTGAGTGGGTTTTCTTGGGTGCTCCCCTGTGGCCTGTACGTGAACCGTCAGGGGAAACACCTCTTCCCTTGCCCCTCCCTCTTTCACCGGATTTCTTCCTCATTTCACTTATCCTTACAGTACACGCTGACTGGCAGCAGTACAGTGGCAGTACAGAAATGCTATACAGTACCACTATTCCCAGCAGCGACACAGAGCACAATGCTATACAGTGACGGGTGAGCGGTGTACCACTATTCCCAGCAGCGACACAGAGCACAATGCTATACAGTGACGGGTGAGCGGTGTACCACTATTCCCAGCAGCGACACAGAGCACAATGCTATACAGTGACGGGTGAGCGGTGTACCACTATTCCCAGCAGCGACACAGAGCACAATGCTATACAGTGGCGAACGAGCGGTGTACCACTATTCCCAGCAGACACAGAACAGTACACAGAATGCTATATAGTGTGGCTGAACGAGCGGTGTACCACTATTCCCAGCAGACACAGAACAGTACACAGAATGCTATATAGTGTGGCTGAACGAGCGGTGTACTACTGTTCCCAGCAGACACAGAACAGTACACAGAATGCTATATAGTGTGGCTGAATGAGCGGTGTACTCCTGTTCCCAGCAGACACAGAACAGTACACAGAATGCTATATAGTGTGGCTGAACGAGCGGTGTACCACTGTTCCCAGCAGACACAGAACAGTACACAGAATGCTATATAGTGTGGCTGAACGAGCGGTGTACCACTATTCCCAGCAGACACAGAACAGTACACAGAATGCTATATAGTGTGGCTGAACGAGCGGTGTACCACTATTCCCAGCAGACACAGAACAGTACACAGAATGCTATATAGTGTGGCTGAACGAGCGGTGTACTACTGTTCCCAGCAGACACAGAACAGTACACAGAATGCTATATAGTGTGGCTGAACGAGCGGTGTACTACTGTTCCCAGCAGACACAGAACAGTACACAGAATGCTATATAGTGTGGCTGAACGAGCGGTGTACTACTGTTCCCAGCAGACACAGAACAGTACACAGAATGCTATATAGTGTGGCTGAACGAGCGGTGTACTACTGTTCCCAGCAGACACAGAACAGTACACAGAATGCTATATAGTGTGGCTGAACGAGCGGTGTACTACTGTTCCCAGCAGACACAGAACAGTACACAGAATGCTATATAGTGTGGCTGAACGAGCGGTGTACCACTGTTCCCAGCAGACACAGAACAGTACACAGAATGCTATATAGTGTGGCTGAACGAGCGGTGTACTACTGTTCCCAGCAGACACAGAACAGTACACAGAATGCTATATAGTGTGGCTGAACGAGCGGTGTACTACTGTTCCCAGCAGACACAGAACAGTACACAGAATGCTATATAGTGTGGCTGAACGAGCGGTGTACTACTGTTCCCAGCAGACACAGAACAGTACACAGAATGCTATATAGTGTGGCTGAACGAGCGGTGTACCACTGTTCCCAGCAGACACAGAACAGTACACAGAATGCTATATAGTGTGGCTGAACGAGCGGTGTACTACTGTTCCCAGCAGTGACACACAATGACTGGGGGGGACCCTGGCTAGCGTGGCTGGAGCGCGAACTACCCTGCCTGCCTACCCAAAGCTAAACGCACAGACAAATGGCGGAGATATGACGTGGTTCGGGTATTTATTTACCCGAACCACGTGACAGTTCGGCCAATCAGAGCGCGTTCGGGTCCGAACCACGTGACCCGTTCGGCCAATCACAGCGCTAGCCGAACGTTCGGGGAACGTTCGGCCATGCGCTCTTAGTTCGGCCATATGGCCGAACGGTTTGGCCGAGCACCGTCAGGTGTTCGGCCGAACTCGAACATCACCCGAACAGGGTGATGTTCTGCAGAACCCGAACAGTGGCGAACACTGTTCGCCCAACACTAAGTGTGAGCATCGGTGAAGACACGTGAGTTTTAACAACTATGCCCGCTCCCCACCGCTGCAGCCTTCTTGATATCTAACCTGTATTGCGGGGCACCTATCTAATCTATACTGCAGGCTGGCACCTATCTAATCTATACTGCATACTGGCACCTATCTAATCTATACTGCAGGCACCTTCCTATCTAACCTATACTGCAGGCTGGCACCTATCTAACCTATACTGCAGGCTGGCACCTATCTAACCTATACTGCAGGCACCTATCTAACCTATACTGCAGGCTGGCACCTACCTAATCTATACTGCAGGCTGACACCTATCTAACCTATACTGCAGGCTGGCACCTATCTAACCTATACTGCAGGCTGGCACCTATCTAACCTATACTGCAGGCTGGCACCTATCTAATCTATACTGCAGGCTGACACCTATCTAACCTATACTGCAGGCTGGCACCTATCTAACCTATACTGCAGGCACCTATCTAATCTATACTGCAGCCACCTATCTAACCTATACTGCAGGCTGGCACCTATCTAATCTATACTGCAGGCTGGCACCTATCTAACCTATACTGCAGGCTGGCACCTATCTAATCTATACTGCAGGCTGGCACCTATCTAATCTATACTGCAGGCTGGCACCTATCTAACCTATACTGCAGGCTGGCACCTATCTAACCTATACTGCAGGCACCTATCTAACCTATACTGCAGGCTGGCACCTATCTAACCTGTACTGAAGGCTGGCACCTATCTAATCTATACTGCAGGCTGGCACCTATCTAACCTATATACTGCAGGCACCTATCTAACCTATACTGCAGCCACCTATCTAACCTATACTGCAGGCTGGCACCTATCTAACCTATACTGCAGGCTGGCACCTATCTAACCTATACTGCAGGCACCTATATAACCTATACTGCAGACACCTATCTAACCTATACTGCAGCCACCTATCTAACCTATACTGCAGGCTGGCACCTATCTAATCTATACTGCAGGCTGGCACCTATCTAACCTATACTGCAGGCACCTATCTAACCTATACTGCAGGCTGGCACCCATCTAATCTATACTGCGGGCACCTACCTATCTAATCTATACTGCAGGCACCTATCTAACCTATACTACAGGCTGGCACCTATCTAACCTATACTGCAGGCTGGCACCTATCTAATCTATACTGCAGGCTGGCACCTATCTAACCTATACTGCAGGCACCTATCTAACCTATACTGCAGCCACCTATCTAACCTATACTGCAGGCTGGCACCTATCTAATCTATACTGCAGGCTGGCACCTATCTAACCTATACTGCAGGCACCTATCTAACCTATACTGCAGGCTGGCACCGATCTAATCTATACTGCGGGCACCTACCTATCTAATCTATACTGCAGGCACCTATCTAACCTATACTGCAGGCTGGCACCTATCTAATCTATACTGCAGGCACCTACCTATCTAATCTATACTGCAGGCTGGCACCTATCTAACCTATACTGCAGGCACCTATCTAATCTATACTGCAGCCACCTATCTAACCTATACTTCAGGCTGGCACCTATCTAATCTATACTGCGGGCACCTATCTAATCTGTACTGCAGGCTGGCACCTATTTAATCTATACTGCAGGCTGGCACCTATCTAATATATACTGCGGGGTACCTACCTACCTATCTAATCTGTACTGCGGGGCACCTACGTATCTAACCTATACAGAGTGTGTGCTTCCACAACGTGTGTATCCACAGTATATGTCTCTAGGCCCCGCATATGACAGTCGCCCCAGGCCCCGCGTACTCTAAGGCCACCTCTGAATAGCGGTGGTTTTGTTTGTTCACTTCACCATTCACATAAAAGTTTGCCACATCACTGAACAAAATCTTCTGCGTAAACTGAGGGTCCTGTTCCAATTTTTGTTTTGCCCATTCTGCAAATTCAGTGCGCCGATCTGGGTCATCCTCGTTGAGATGCTGCAGTAGCTGGAGTTTGTAAGGGTGCCATTTATGAGTAGCTAATATCCGCCGAAGGGATGCTCGACTAATGCCACTCTGCAGTGATATGCGGTGAGTGCTACACTGTGGGCTCTTGCTGAATGAAGCTAGGACAGCCACTGATGTTTCTTCATTGGTGACAGATTTCATGCGTCCACATTTTGGCAAATCCAACACTGAACCGGTTTCATGAAACTTAGTAAGCAGTTTGCTAACTGTAGCATGGGAGATGGGTGGTCTCATAGGGTGTCTTGCATTGAAATCTGCTGCAATGACCCGGTTACTGCGTTCACCAGACATCAACACAATTTCTATCCGCTCCTCACGTGTTAATCTCGGCGACATGTCAATGGCTGTAAACAAAGAGAAACTTGTAAATAACTCATGAAAGAATAAAGTTACGTTAAAACCAAGAACACCATTGATTTTCTTGTGAAATTCCCAATAAGTCACATGACCATCTTTCTACTGAAAAACTAAAGTTGGATTCAAAATGGCAGACTTTGAAATGGCCACCATGGTCACCACCTATCTTGAAAAGTTTCCCCCCTCACATATACTAATGTGCCACAAACAGGAAGTTAACATCACCAACCATTCCCATTTTATTAAGGTGTATCCATATAAATGGCCCACCCTGTATATTCACTCAGTTTATTCTTCTACTACATAGATTTGGTGAGATTGTACTATCAAGTTTGCATCGTTAGTGGGCACCTTTAAACTATGGAAATCCCTGGCGATCAACTGCCTGTTATTGTTTAAAAATACTCATTGCACATTTCTAAAGACTTGAAAGCAAAAGTGGAATTGTTATCTAATTTTTCTTTTTAATTAAAAACCTTTTCAATTATAATGATCAAACAGTGGCCATAAAGCTGTTGTTCAGATTTTTTATTGCTGTGTTTTGGAACATGACATTTATTGTTATTATTGTTAATATATTGTTGCACAAGGGCTAACTATGTACCTTTGCCTATATGCAAATATGCAAATTACAGCACAGTACAGTTATATTTAATTGTAAAATGCAGTAAGTTTAAATAAAACAAATTTAAATGAGAGAGAGATAACAAAGTTGTTACATAAAGTAAATTCCTGATATAAAAAACGATATGTAAATACAGTATGTAGAAAATAAAGGCCTGAGGGAGCTGCAAATGTGTGTAGTAGCACATAAGCTTTTTATGACCATGATAAGTATGTCTGTGATGACCCTGAAGAAGTGAAAGCTCTCTATAGGCCTGTTTTATCAAAACAGGTTTAAATAAAGTTTTACCAGAACTGGATCCATTGCTCATAGTCACCACTTAGAATCATTGTTTCAGCTACACAGAAAATAGAATTACAAGGAAATAGACACAATGGTATATTGTTGATTTTAAAAAATATGTTGTTAACCGTGTGGTAAAAATAACCAAATTTACAATAATGCTTAACTTTGGCATCATCATACTGCATCTTCATCCAACATATAAAATCCTTTTGCGCAAACACTGAGAAAGGACACTGCTTACCAAAATAAAAAGTGAGTGTTCTAAATTATTCTACAACATTGTTAGTCTTCTGTAATGCTAGGCAGCAGGCAATAATGACTTCTAAATTCCTCACTTGGTAGATCTTTACAGATCTGTTGGTCTAATCTCCTTTTCTGCACTCTTGTTCCAGGTGACGATCTCAAAAAGCTTTATGGCCATATTATCCCAGACACATGCCATGAAAGATGGAACACAGTAAGCCTTGTTCATCTCAACAACCTTTCTGCTCAAGAAAAATTACTCTATTTCCAAACACTCACAGCTCATCATAATCTCCCAACATCGGAGTTGTTCCCTGATCCCCACAATCCCACACACCACTCTTGCTTTTCTTAATTCTCCAACAGGGTGGTGATACTGTGATGCTACTGTTTCATGGTTCTTTTGCTTTTCTTTTTTTCTTAAATATGTGTTTTTACAACTGTTTAGGTATTTTAGATTTACCACTGTGTAATCTGCCAATACCACAGGAGGATCAGCACTACAGCTAGATAAATAATATTTAGAAAGAGAAATCAGAAATGGATGATCCTACAGATTGTGGATGGTCAAGACCTATATCAAGGACCTCATAACAGATAAATCCCTATTGTAATTATAAGAAAAAAAAAATCAAGAAATATTAAAATTAAAAAAACAAAAACAAAAACAAGAAAAAAATATTTGACCTAACACACTCATACAGTGGGATACGAAAGTTTGGGCAACCTGGTTAATCATCATGATTTTCCGGTATAAATCGTTGGTTGTTATGATAAAAAATGTCAGTTAAATATATCATATAGGAGACATACACACTGTGATATTTGAGAAGTGAAATGAAGTTTATTGAATTTACAGAAAGTGTGCAATAATTGTTTAAACAAAATTAGGCAGATGCATAAATTTGGCCGCCACAAAAAGAAATGAAATAAATATTTATTAGATCCTCCTTTTGCAGAAATTACAGCCTCTAAATGCTTCCTGTAGGTTCTAATGAGAGAATGGAGTTTAGTTGAAGGTATTTTGGACCTTTCCTCGTTACAAAAACATCTTTAGTTCATTCAGGTTTAATGGCTTCCGAGCATGGACAGCTATCTTTAACTCACACCACAGATTTTTAATTATATTTAGGTCTGGGGACTGAAGTGGCCATTCCAGAACGTTGTACTTGTCCCTCTGCATGAATGTCTTAGTGGATTTTGAGCAGTGTTTAGGGTCGCTGTCTTGTCGAAAGATCCAGCCCTGGCGCAGCTTCAGCTTTGTCACTGACTCCTGGACATGGGTCTCCAGAATCTGCTGATACTGAGTGGAATCCATGCGTCCCTCAACTTTGACAAGATTCCCAGTCCCTGCACTGGCGACACAGCCCCACAGCATGTTGGAACCAACACCATATTTTACTGTAGGTAGCAGGTGTTTTTCTTGGAATGCTGTGTTCTTTTTCCTCCATGCATAACGCCCCTTGTTATGCCCAAATAACTCAATTTTAGTTTTATCAGTCCACAGCACCTTATTCCAAAATGAAGATGGCTTGTCCAAATGTGCTTTAGCATACCTCAAGCGGCTCTGTTTGTGGTGTGGTTGGAGAAAAGGCTTTCTCTCGCATACAGCCTCTCCTTGTGTAAAGTGCGCCTACTGGTTGAACGATGCACAGTGACTCTATCTGCAGCAAGATGATGTTGTAGGTCTTGGTGCTGGTCTGTGGATTGACTCTGACTGTTCTGACCATTTGTTGCTTCTGTTTATCCGAGATTTTGGTCCGAGACAGCTGAGACAGCTTTCTGTATCCTTCCCCTAAACCATGATGGTGAACAATCTTTGTCTTCAGGTCATTTGAGAGTTGTTTTCAGACCCCCATGTTGCTACTCTTCAGAGAAAATTAAAAGAAGAGGGAAACTTACAATTTACCTCCTTAAATACTCTCTCATAATTGGATTCACCTGTGTATTTGGGTCAGGGGTCACTGAGCTTACCAAGCCAATTTGAGTTCCAATAACTAATTCTAAAGGTTTTGGAATCAATACAATGTCAACGGTGCCCAAATTTACGCATGTGCCTAATTTTATTTAAACAATTATTGCGCACTTTCTGTAAATCCAATAAACTTCATTTCACTTCTCAAATTTTACTGTGTGTGTCTCCTATGTGATATATGTATGTTGGACCACAAATGTTCATTCACACATGTAATATAACCTTGAGTTTCACTGACTATGTTTTCTCTAAAAGACTACACTGTTTAAAAATATATGTTTGTTTTCTGATTAGGTGATGATTATGTGATGTAAAGCATATATACTACTTTGTCATCATGGCTATTTCTGAAATGAACTGAATGGTAATCAGATCTGATCATAGCACAGAAGGCTGAGAAGCCTGTAGTAGAAAAAAAAAGACAAAGCAGATAATTAGTTTATTTTATATGCATGGCCATGTTCTCTAGGAACGGTCAATGAGATGTAAGTAATCTGCAGCTGATACAAATGTTATGCTAATTTTATGCATCTTAATTAAGTACCAATCAAATCTAGATGCATACATTTGCAGCAGATTATCTTCATCTTATTGACCATCCCTAATGTTCACAAGCTCTTTAAGCCAATATTTATCTATTGCGGTGATCAGCCAGGCACCTTCTGATTGGTGGCTGGACACTGGTGCTTACATTTACCAAGATACTGTGTACTGGCACCCCTTACCTGCCACACAGGCTCTACAAAGAGAAGCTGAAATCAACTATTGACCCATGAATAAGCTGACCCCCAACTTTTGATCTGTTTCTCAGTACAAATATTAGTATGAATGTGGTTTGCTAATGCTGATCCTCACAGGTTTACTGGTGTAAATAATGCTATATCAGCTGCTACGGTTCATTTAGTAACTGAAGAAGAGACTTAAAAGATTTTTGTTTATTTCTGAAAAAGTACCTTCAGTGTAAATTAAACATTCTTTGGACCGTCTTCTCATATAACGTTAATCACCTGCCGGGTCTTTTTCTTCTGAGTCACTCTGAAAGCCTCATGTCCACCAGTTTATGGTGTATAGCCCCACCACCTTACAGAAAGGGGCCACAGCACTTCTCTATGTCCAGAAAGAGAAAGCGCTATGGCATTTTTCTGCAAGGGGAAAGCTGGCAGACATGGAGCTTCGGGAGTGATTCAGAAGATAAAGACATGACAGGTAATTATAACTTCATATAAGAAAGACAGAGTAACCAAGCAGCTCAGGGTGACCCAAACTACTTTGATATGGCTGTGTAAAACTTAAAGCTATAGGCTTGCTATAAACCAGCGGATCTGGATGCTTGCTTGGCTTAACAAGGGCAAAAAGGGATAATTTGCATATTTAGTAGGTGTGCATTGTGGGTAACCACAAATGTTCATTTATAACTGAATTATTGCAAATTTCCTTCTGTTTTAAGAAGGCAATTACACCAAGCTTCATATAAGAAGACAATCTATTCAATGCTTAATTTACACTGAGGATCTTCTTTAATAGCTACAAACTGATGCTTTTCATTAATTTTTAAATTACATGTGTGCATTATATTACAAATGAACATGTAAGATGCAATTCAGACTTGCTACTCAGATTGCAGAGCCTCGTTGGTATTCTAATGTTGAAGCCCAGCCAGTAAGAGACAATGCTATCTTTTTGTTTAGGTGGAAGGTAAAAATAGTATGTTATGCCTTGTGACCCACTTTCCATTTTGTATAATCTGATCTCAGAAAAGCAGGCAGTAAACTAGATTTTGGATGCATATAAAAAGAAATTATTACATCTGCTGTTTGTACATGGTCAATATGGAATATTCATTATCAACATAGCGATAGAAGGTAAATCTAAAGCAAGCAACAAAAGAAACCCTTCATCGGTGCTCTTGGGGGCAATTCAAGTAATTGGGAACCACTTTAAAAAAACAAAAGTCAGATACTTACCTAAGGAGAGGGAAGGCTCTGAGTCCTAGTGAGCTTCCCTCTCCCCTCCCGGTGTTCGTTCCATTGCAAGATCCCTCGTAGCAGCATTTAACCAATTCGATCAAATGCTGCTATCTCCGCTGCTGAAGGTAGGTTTCGGAAGTCTTCAGGAGCCCAAGTGCTCCCAAAGATGGGCCACTGCATACTGCACTTGCGCGAGTGCCCTCTATTGCGTAAGTGCCTGTCTTTGGGAGGACTCGGCTCCCGAAGACTTCCAAAGTCTTCCGCGGCGGAGGATTTGAACGGAAGATCCTGAGCTGCACGGAGGACACCAGGAGAGGAGAGGGAAGGCTCAGCACAGGCCCGTTTCTAGGGCCGTGCGGCCCGTGACGCCGCCCTGGGCGCCGAAGGATGTGGGCGCTGTAATGGAGGGGGGAGCCGCAGCCGCGGGGAGGGCAGCCCGACCTCTCCCTCCCTTCCTCTCTGCGGGCCGCCCTCCGTGCTCCCCCATCCGAATGTAACTGCAGGGAAGCGCTGTGTAGGGAGGGCAACTCACCTCCCTGGTTCCAATCGCCGCCTGTCTCCATCTTCTCTTCATAGTCGCTCATACACACGCTGCTTCCTGTTTACCTGGAAGCAGCGTGTGTATGAGCAGCTATGAGGAGAAGACAGAAGAGGAGACAGGTGGCGATTGGAACCAGGGAGGTGAGTTGCCCTCCCTACACAGCGCTTCCCTGCAGTTACATTCGGCATGGAGGGCGGACCGCGGAGAGGAAGAGAGGGAGAGGTCGGGCTGCCCTCCCCGTGGCTGCGACTCCCCCCTCCATTATGGGGGGCAGCTACCTATCTGACCTATACTGGGGGGCACCTACCTAATCTAACCTATACTGGTGGGGCACCTACCTAATCTAACCTATACTGGGGGGGGCACCTACCTAATCTAACCTATACTGGGGGGGGGGCACCTACCTAATCTAACCTATACTGGGGGCACCTA
The DNA here is from genome assembly GCF_040937935.1 of Hyperolius riggenbachi. Classification (NCBI taxonomy): domain Eukaryota; kingdom Metazoa; phylum Chordata; class Amphibia; order Anura; family Hyperoliidae; genus Hyperolius; species Hyperolius riggenbachi. The sequence continues at coordinate 364,599,846 of NC_090646.1, forward strand.
CCTAATCTAACCACACTGGGGGTGCACCTACCTAATCTAACCAATACTGGGGGGCACCTACCTAATCTAACCTATACTGGGGGCACCTACCTAATCTAACCTATACTGGGGGGCACCTACCTAATCTAACCACACTGGGGGGGGTGCACCTACCTAATCTAACCTATACTGGGGGGCACCTACCTAATCTAACCTATACTGGGGGGCACCTACCTAATCTAACCTATGCTGGGGGGCACCTACCTTTTCTAACCACACTGGGGGGGGCACCTACCTAATCTAACCTTTACTGGGGGGCACCTACCTAATCTAACCTATACTTGGGGACACCTACCTAATCTAACCTATACTGGGGGGCACCTAGCTAATCTAACCTATACTGGAGGGCACCTACCTAATCTAACCTATACTGGGGGGAACCTACCTAATCTAACCACACTAGGGGGCACCTACCTAATCTAACCTATACTGGGGGGCACCTACCTAATCTAACCTATACTTGGGGGCACCTACCTAATCTAACCTATACTGGGGGGCAGCTACCTATCTAACCTATACTGGGGGGCACCCACCTAATCTAACCTATACTGGGGGGCACCTACCTAATCTAACCACACTGGGGGGGCACCTACCTAATCTAACCTATACTGGGGGGCACCTACCTAATCTAACCTATACTGGGGGGTACCTACCTAATCTAACCTATACTGGGGGGACAGCTACCTATCTAACCTATACTGGGGGGCACCTACCTAATCTAACCTATACTGGGGGCACCTACCTAATCTAGCCACACTGGGGGGGGGCTACCTAATCTAACCTATACTGGGGGGCACCTACCTATACTAACCTATACTGGGGGGCACCTACCTAATCTAACCACACTGGGGGGCACCTACCTAATCTAACCACACTGGGGGGCACCTACCTAATCTAACCTATACTGAAGGGCCCCTACCTATCTAACCTGTATTGGGGGCACCTACCTACCTAGCTTATACTGGTGGCAACTATACTGGCTACCTATATTGGAGGCACCTACCTAACTAACCTATACTGAGAGCACCTACCTATCTAACCTATACCGGGGGCACCTGTCTATCTAACCTATACTGGGGGCAACTATACCGGCTACCTATACTGGAGGCACCTACCTGGCTAACCTATACTGGGGGCAACTATACTGGGGCACCTATGCCTGGCTACCTATACTATGCCTAGCTACCTATACTGGGGGGACCTATAGCTGGCTACGTATACTGAGTGCAACTAGACCTGGCTAACCTACACTGCGGACATGTATACCTGGCTTCGCGGGGGGGGGGGCGCAATTTTAACCCTCGCCCTGGGTGCATTTTAGCCTAGAAACTGCCCTGGCTCAGCATACTTCTCTAGCCAGCGTGATCTGAGTCCCATATTTTGTCTCTTTCTGCTTGCATCCTGCTTGCTAGGTCATGCAGTAAGTGCTCCTGGGGAAGCAAGCAGAAAAAGAGCAAAATATTACTGCTGGGGGGGGGGGTGGAGCATGAATGTTAAGCAGCTATCGTGCTGCAGGGGTATTACTGCTGGGTGTCGCGGTTGTTAACAATAGCTATCTCGCCACATTGGTATTACAGGATCTTCTAAAAAAATTAGCATATTGTGATAAAGTTCATTATTTTCTGTAATGTACTGATAAACATTAGACTTTCATATATTTTAGATTCAAATACACACAACTAAAGTAGTTCAAGCCTTTTATTGTTTTGTATGATTTTGGCATATAGATCATGAAAACCCAAATTTCCTATTTCAAAAAATTAGCATATTTCATCCCACCAATAAAAGAAAAGTGTTTTTAAAACAAAATAAGTCAACCTTCAAATAATTATGTTCAGTTATGCACTCAATACTTGGTCGGGAATCCTTTTGCAGAAATGACAGCTTTAATGCGGCGTGGCATGGAGGCAATCAGCCTGTGGCACTGCTCAGGTGTTATGGAGGCCCAGGATGCTTCGATAGCGGCCTTAAGCTCATCCAGAGTGTTGGGTCTTGTGTCTCTCAACTTTCTCTTCACAATATCCCACAGATTCTCTATGGGGTTCAGGTCAGGAGAGTTGGCAGGCCAATTGAGCACAGTAATACCATGGTCAGTAAACCATTTACCAGTGGTTTTGGCTCTGTGAGCAGGTGCCAGGTCATGCTGAAAAATGAAATCTTCATCTCCATAAAGCTTTTCAGCAGATAGAAGCATGAACCCACTTTTGAACCAGAAACAGCAGCAGAAGCGCCTGACCTGGGCTACAGAGAAGCAGCACTGGACTGTTGCTCAGTGGTCCAAAGTACTTTTTTCGGATGAAAGCAACTTTTACATGTCATTCGGAAATCAAGGTGCCAGAGTCTGGAGGAAGATTGGGGAGAGGGAAATACCAAAATGCCTGAAGTCCACTGTCAAGTACCCACAGTCAGTGATGGTCTGGGGTGCCATGTCAGCTGCTGGTGCTGGTTAGTGTTGGGCGAACAGTGTTCGCCACTGTTCGGGTTCTGCAGAACATCACCCTGTTCGGGTGATGTTCGAGTTCGGCCGAACACCTGACGGTGCTCGGCCAAACCGTTCGGCCATATGGCCGAACTAAGAGCGCATGGCCGAACGTTCCCCGAACGTTCGGCTAGCGCTGTGATTGGCCGAACGGGTCACGTGGTTCGGACCCGAACGCGCTCTGATTGGCCGAACTGTCACGTGGTTCGGGTAAATAAATACCCGAACCACGTCATATCTCCGCCATTTGTCTGTGGGTTTAGCTTTGGGTAGGCAGGCAGGGTAGTTCGCGCTCCAGCCACGCTAGCCAGGGTCCCCCCCAGTCATTGTGTGTCACTGCTGGGAACAGTAATACACCGCTCGTTCAGCCACACTATATAGCATTCTGTGTACTGTTCTGTGTCTGCTGGGAACAGTGGTACACCGCTCGTTCAGCCACACTATATAGCATTCTGTGTACTGTTCTGTGTCTGCTGGGAACAGTAGTACACCGCTCGTTCAGCCACACTATATAGCATTCTGTGTACTGTTCTGTGTTTGCTGGGAACAGTAGTACACCGCTCGTTCAGCCACACTATATAGCATTCTGTGTACTGTTCTGTGTCTGCTGGGAACAGTAGTACACCGCTCGTTCAGCCACACTATATAGCATTCTGTGTACTGTTCTGTGTCTGCTGGGAACAGTGGTACACCGCTCGTTCAGCCACACTATATAGCATTCTGTGTACTGTTCTGTGTCTGCTGGGAACAGTAGTACACCGCTCGTTCAGCCACACTATATAGCATTCTGTGTACTGTTCTGTGTCTGCTGGGAACAGTGGTACACCGCTCGTTCAGCCACACTATATAGCATTCTGTGTACTGTTTTGTGTCTGCTGGGAACAGTAGTACACCGCTCGTTCAGCCACACTATATAGCATTCTGTGTACTGTTCTGTGTCTGCTGGGAACAGTAGTACACCGCTCGTTCAGCCACACTATATAGCATTCTGTGTACTGTTCTGTGTCTGCTGGGAACAGTAGTACACCGCTCGTTCAGCCACACTATATAGCATTCTGTGTACTGTTCTGTGTCTGCTGGGAACAGTGGTACACCGCTCGTTCAGCCACACTATATAGCATTCTGTGTACTGTTCTGTGTCTGCTGGGAACAGTAGTACACCGCTCGTTCAGCCACACTATATAGCATTCTGTGTACTGTTCTGTGTCTGCTGGGAACAGTAGTACACCGCTCGTTCAGCCACACTATATAGCATTGTTTACTGACACTATATAGCAGACTATATAGCATTGTGTGTACACCGCTCAGCCAGACTATATACCATTGTTTACTGCCACTCTGATTCTGCTGGGAACAGTAGTACACCGCTCGCTCAGCCAGACTATATACCATTGTTTACTGACACTATATAGCAGACTATATAGCATTGTGTGTACACCGCTCAGCCAGACTATATACCATTGTTTACTGACACTCTGTGTACACCGCTCAGCCAGACTATATACCATTGTTTACTGCCACTCTGATTCTGCTGGGAACAGTAGTACACCGCTCGCTCAGCCAGACTATATACCATTGTTTACTGACACTCTGTGTACACCGCTCAGCCAGACTATATACCATTGTTTACTGCCACTCTGATTCTGCTGGGAACAGTAGTACACCGCTCGCTCAGCCAGACTATATAGCATTGTGTTTACTGCCACTCTGTGTACACCGCTCAGCCACACTATATAGCATTGCGTACTCTGCCAGTCAGTGTGTATATTGCTGGGATCAGTAATACTCCACTCACCGTCAACCACTATATGAGCTCAACATGAGTTCCCCAGAGACCTCCGCTGTGAGCAGCACTCCCAACAACAGCAACAGCCAACGCCCCACGCAAGCTATAACATCCACCCCAGCAGCCAGTGGTCAGCAGCAGCCCTCCCCGGAGGAGAACGTTGTGTCCATCAGTCCGTCGCCAGAGCGATTAATGAGGGCTGCCATTGAGGAGATGATGGGGCCTGATGTGGAGGAGGAGGTCTGGCTCAGGCCAGCATCCCAAGTTAATGTTGAGGACGATGAGGGGTCTGTGTCTGGGGATGTTGGGGTGGCAGAGGTGGTGGGTGGGTCAGACTCAGGAGAAGAGTTGTATGATGAGGATGATGATCGGGACCATCTGTATGTGCCTCAGAGTCCGACCCCGGAAAACATGTTGTATCGTGTGTTTAGGTACTAAAATCTGCGTTCCCTCCCAGTAGTGTTGGGCGAACAGTGTTTGCCACTGTTCGGGTTCTGCAGAACATCACCCTGTTCGGGGTGACTATATAGCAGACTATATAGCATTGTGTTTAATGCCACTCTGTGTACACGGCTCAGCCACACTATATAGCATTGTGTTTACTTCCACTCTGTGTCTGCTGGGAACAGTAGTACACCGCTCACCCGCCACTGTATAGCATTGTGCTCTGTGTCACTGCTGACAATAGTGGTACACCGCTCACCCACCACTGTATAGCATTTCTGTACTGCCACTGTACTGCTGCCAGTCAGCGTGTACTTTAAGGATAAGTGAAATGAGGAAGAAATCCGGTGAAAGAGGGAGGGGCAAGGGAAGAGGTGTTTCCCCTGACGGTTCACGTACAGGCCACAGGGGAGCACCCAAGAAAACCCACTCAATACTGCCCATGTTGTCCAGGACAACAACCCTCACAGATCCAAAAGAACAGGACCAGATAATTACTTGGATGACCTCTCAAGCGTCCAGCAGTGGGTTAAGCAGCACCAGCACATCACGCACGAGGTCCGAGTCCTCAGCCAGTTAAAGTCTGGGCTTTCTTTGAAGACTGCACTGAGGATGTTACCATGGCGATTTGCAAGGTGTGCAAGACCCGCCTGAGCAGGGGGAAAAGTATTAACAACCTCTCCACCACCAGCATGAGCCGCCACATTCTATCCAAACATCCCACTCTGTGGGCAAACGCGGCAGGACAGGGTACCACCAGCAACACTGCCTCCCTTGGGTTCACCAGACTCACCACCAGACCCGCCTCAGCAGCAGCAGTAGCCCAGCCATTGCGTGGTTCACAACATTCACAAACATCAGACGATGCTGACACTGTCACTTTCCGGACTAGTGCTCTTGAGGTCTCCCAGTGTTCATCAAACACAACAACCAACAGCCCTTCGGTGTGCAGCGCTACGGTTGAGTTGTCTGTCTCTGAGATGTTTGAGCACAAGAGGAAATTGCCAGCAAATGACCCCCGGGCCGTGGCAGTAACAGCCAGCCAGCATAGCCAAGCTTCTGGCCTGCGAAATGCTGCCATATCGAGTGGTGGAGACAAACAGCTTCAAGGGCATGATGTCAGTGGCCATCCCACGTTACGTGGTTCCCAGCCGCTACCACTTTGCGCGCTCTGCAGTGCCTGAGTTGCATGAGCACGTGGTCAGCTAAATAACCCGAAGCTTGAAGAATGCCGTTGCCTGCAAGGTTCACCTCACCACTGACACCTGGACGAGTGCGTTCGGCCAGGGTCGATACATCTCCCTTACCGCGCACTGGGTGAACCTTGTGGAGCCTGGCAGCGATTCCTCACCTGCTACGGCGCGGGTGTTGCCCACGCCGCAAACAGCTGCACCGCCGTCCCTCCCACTGGATAACAACAGCAGCACCTACCTCTCTGACTCCTTCTCCTCCAACGCATCTCAAAGCTGTACCTCATCCGGAAACGCTAACCCAGCACCAGCAGCAGTAGGATCGTGGAAGCAGTGCAGCACAGCTGTTGGCATGCGTCAGCAAGCGTTGCTGAAGCTGATCTGCCTTGGGGATAAGCAGCACACAGGGGAGGAAATTTGGAGGGGAATAAAGGAACAGACGGATTTGTGGCTGGCACCGCTGGACCTGAAACCGGGCATGAAGCTAGACACCTGGCACGAACTGGCAATGTACGCAATAGAGGTGCTGGCTTGCCCGGCAGCCAGCGTTATGTCGGAACGCTGTTTCAGTGCTGCCGGAGGCATCATCACAGATCGGCGTATCCGCCTCTCCACAGAAAATGCAGACCGTCTGACTCAAATTAAAATGAATCAATCCTGGATTGGAAAGTAAACGACTACGCAACACTCCTGGACCCCAACCAAGTAACATGACCGATGAACATCTGGGATGGTTTAGCGTTTCCGGTCCCTGTTTATTGAACCTCTCATCTGTATTACATTTATGACTGCATGGCGGCAAAAAGCATTGCTGCTATATCCGCACGCTTTTTGTCCTCATGCAAGGCCTGGGTTGTTGTGTCTCACAAAGCGTGGCCTTCTCCTCCTGCGCCTCCTCCTGTTCCATCACGTGTGCTGCTGCTGCTGCTGCTGCTGCTGCTGCTGGGTTACCGTTGCCGGTCCCTGTTTATGGAACCTCTTATCTTTATTACATTTATGACTACATGGCGGTACAAAGCATGCTATCCGCACGCTTTTTGTCCTCATGCAAGGCCTGGGTTGTTGTGTCTCACAAAGCGTGGCCTTCTCCTCCTGCGCCTCCTCCTGTTCCATCACGTGTGCTGCTGCTGCTGCTGCTGCTGGGTTAGCGTTGCCGCGTGGTCCCTGTTTATTGAACCTCTTATCTTTATTACATTTATGACTACATGGCGGTACAAAGCATGCTATCCGCACGCTTTTTGTCCTCATGCAAGGCCTGGGTTGTTGTGTCTCACAAAGCGTGGCCTTCTCCTCCTGCGCCTCCTCCTGTTCCATCACGTGTGCTGCTGCTGGGTTAGCGTTGCCGCGTGGTCCCTGTTTATTGAACCACTTATCTTTATTACATTTATGACTGCATGGTGGTACAAAGCATGCTATCCGCACGCTTCTTGTCCTCATGCAAGGCCTGGGTTGTTGTGTCTCAAAGCGTGGCCTTCTCCTCCTGCGCCACCCTCCTCCTGTTCCATCACGTGTGCTGCTGCTGGGTTAGCATTACCGGTCCCTTTTCCTGGAACCTCTTATATGTATTACATTTATGACTGCATGCCGACAAAAAGCATGTTACCTGTGCAAAGAAAACAGACATTTCCCGCATTTAAAAGACAGTTTTCCCTTTGAAACTTTAAAATCGATTTTCTCAAAAACTATAAGCTCTTTTTGCTAAATTTTTTTTTCCTCTTGTACCCACTCCCAAGGTGCACATACCCTGTAAATTTGGGGTATGTAGCATGTAAGGAGGCTTTACAAACCACAAAAGTTCGGGTCCCCATTGACTTCCATTATGTTCGGAGTTCGGGTCGAACACCCGAACATCGCGGCCATGTTCGGCCTGTTCGGCCCGAACCCGAACATCTAGATGTTCGCCCAACACTAGTGCTGGTCCACTGTGTTTTATCAAGGGCAGGGTCAATGCAGCTGACTATCAGGAGATTTTGGAGCACTTCATGCTTCCATCTGATTAAAAGCTTTATGGAGATGAAGATTTCATTTTTCAGCACGACCTGGCACCTGCTCACAGTGCCAAAACCACTGGTAAATGGTTTACTGACCATGGTATTACTGTGCTCAATTGGCCTGCCAACTCTCCTGACCTGAACCCGACCTGAACCCCATAGAGAATCTGTGGGATATTGTGAAGAGAAAGTTGAGAGACGCAAGACCCAACACTCTGGATGAGCTTAAAGAGACTCTGAAGCGAGAATAAATCTCGCTTCAGAGCTCATAAATAGCAGGGGCACGTGTGCCCCTGCTAAAACACCGCTATCCCGCGGCTAAACGGGGGTCCCTTCACCCCCAACCCACCCCCCGCAAAAGTGTGTCGTGAAAAGGTCGCTGGCTGTCTCTTCCTGGAGGCAGGGCTAACGGCTGCAGCCCTGCCTCCAGTCGCGTCTGTCAGCGGCGCATCGCCGCCTCTCCCCCGCCCCTCTCAGTGAAGGAAGACTGAGAGGGGCGGGGGAGAGGCGGAGATACGCGCTGACAGACGCGCGTGGGGCAGGGCTGCGGCGGTTAGCCCTGCCCCAACCAGGAAGCGCTCCCCCGGTGTATCGAGGGGGATTTGGGGTGAAGGGACCCCCGTTAAGCCGCGCTATAGCGGCGTTTTAGCAGGGGCACACATGCCCCTGCTATTTATGAGGTCTGAAGCGAGATTTATTCTCGCTTCAGACTCTCTTTAAGGCCACTATTGAAGCATCCTGGGCCTCCATAACACCTGAGCAGTGCCACAGGCTGATTGCCTCCATGCCACGCCACATTGAAGCAATCATTTCTGCAAAAGGATTCCCGGCCAAGTATTGAGTGCATAACTGAGCATGATTATTTGAAGGTTGACTTTTTTTGTTTTAAAAACACTTATCTTTTATTGGTCAAATGAAATATGCTAATTTTTTGAGATAGGAAATTTGCGTTTTCATGAGCTGTATGCCAAAATCATCAATATTAAAACAATAAAAGGCTTGAACTACTTCAGTTGTGTGTATTTGAATCTAAAATATATAAAAGTCTAATGTTTATCAGTACATTACAGAAAATAATGAACTTTATCACAATATGCTAATTTTTTTAGAAGATCCTGTACTGCTGAAGGGACCGCAGGGGGTACATTAGCAAAATCTGATTTCTTTTTCACACAGGACACCACAATATTTACCTATGCACAGTAAGTGGATGAACAATACTTACTAACAATACTAACCAAATACCCCTAAGCAATGCCTAACCTCCTAACCAATAATACAAACCACCTTATAAAATATCCCCTAGCCCTTCTTACGGATGCCTGACCATAATCAATTCCCACTTTTAATTGTGCTCCTTTCATCTCACACATAATATACAAGCCCAGCTCCCCTCCGGCAGCAACTGTGAGAAGCCAAACACAATGACAATGGTGACTCTATGGTTATAGTGATTATGACAACAGCAGTGTCGGGTTCCATTTCCAAAAGCAACAGCTCTTGCCTTGTTTAGGAGGGGGAGAAGCCCCACTTGACACCCCTGCACCATGGGCACACTAGGTTTAGTATAATTATTTTTCCCTGGTTTTTGTTCTCTAAACCTAAGTGCATCTTATGGTCAGGAGAAACTTATGTTCCAAAAAATACTACCACTTGAGGACCGCAGTGTTAAACCCCCCTAAAAACCAGGCAATTTTTCAAGAAATAGGCCACTGCAGCTTTAAAGCCTTGCTGCAGGGCTGCACATGTCAGCACACAAGTGATCACCCCCCCCCCCTTTTCTCCCCACCAGCAGAGCTTTCTGTTGGTGGGGTCTGATCGCCCTCCCAATGTTTTTTTTTTGTGTGTAAATATTTATTTCTACTTTTTCCTAAAAAAATTCCTATTTTTTTATTTTTCTGCTAGTCCCTCCCTCCCCCCGCCAGCCTATCACTGTGATGGGCTGTCAAAGGCTTCAGCCTATGACAGCCATCACCCCTGAGCCTCCGGAGGGGACAGCCGTGTGCCTTAGATTGCAGTGCTGTACGGGGTAATTAGACGGCGATTTCACCATCTAACAGTCTCCTAGCGGCGATCACTGCTGGGAGACTGAAAGCGTGATCTCCTATAAAACAGGCCGATCGGCGTTAGGTGGTCCTGGGGCTGCCGCCGTGGCCATGCCGGTCAGCGTGACGCGGTCGGCAAATAGTTAAACAGGAGAACACAGATTATGTAAATACACACATATCTTAATATACAAGTATTGATGATGATAATGATGTATAATATACCAAATATCATGCACACTATACATTTTGCAGTCCATTGTTTGGTTGTAGAAACCATAAACAAAACTTTGCATTTGGAAAAAGCATGTACACTCCTATGTATGATATGTGATAACACTATCCCAAATACCTAAACTTCAAGTTATGCTAGATCAGCTGCAAATGATTAGAACAGTGTTAGTTATAATCCTGGAAGGACAGTTATTCAAACCTCAGGCATTTATGTGATTTTGCATTGCTACAGAAGTACAGTATGTGGTATCAATGTCTACATTAAAATTCATAAAGAAAACTATGGATGTCAATAAATTTGTGACGAGATTTAAAGGATACCTGACCCAAGGCAAAGCTACTAAGATAAGCACAGAGGTACGTTACTGCTACATCCACATACCACGGTGCATTGTCTGTTCCTCTTCTCATTACTCCCATCCTCTGTAGTTACGCCTTGGCTAAAGTCAAATTATAAGACGAGAAGAGCCAGGATTGCCACAATATTCCCTCCTATCACTCTACCATTCCCTAGATAAAAATTCTCCTTCACATAAAAAAAGCCTAGGCCGACAGTGCAATAGAGGGCACACGGGACGCCGTACCCATCCGGAGGCCAGGACGGACCCCACTGCTGAGGCTTATATGATGTGCAAAGATTTAAGTCTTCATACGTGAGTGCGCAATTGATGCGCGGGCGATTCTCAATGTCTAAGCAGTATTACGCTATGATGGCTCTATGTGTTTTTATGTTTTTTATGTGAAGGAGAATTTTTATCTATACATTAAAGCAAAGTTAAAGAGTGAAAGCGACAGTGGGATGATCTAAGTTAAAAAGTGATAGATCCACCTGATGTTTGAGGTAGCTGCAATTTGGTGAGCGCAATCTACTTTGGGGAGTGGATTCACAAGTGTCACATTACTTACTATCACTCGGGTGTCTGCAAGAATTGAATGGAATTACGCTATGTGTAGCATATTTATGTTTTATAGGAACCGATGGTGTGCGCCGCTCAGCAATCGACAATATTTCAGCACCTGGTAAAGTGAAGCAGCGATCCCAAACAAAGAGCAATTTTACTGACTGCCGATTATTTGGCCAAAAACTATTAGTATAAAAACCGTTTGACTGCACAAAGGTCTGATAGAACTGGGAGAATTGCATTGAATTAATACATTGACTGCAGTAAGGTCTGATAATGTTGAGAGAACGGCATTGAAAGGGTTGATTGCCTGCAGTAAGGTCTGATAGAGTTGAGAAAGCTATATTCTAACACTGGATTGCAACTTATAGATTGTGGGCTGCAGTAAGGTCTGATTGTGCTGCAGTAAGGTCTGGTAGAGCTGAGAAAGCTATATTTTAACACTGTGGATTGCAACTTATAGTTTGTGGGCTGCAGTAAGGTCTGATTGTGCTGCAGTAAGGTCTGATAGAGCTGAGAAAGCTATACTCTAACACTGTGGATTTCAACTTGTAGATTGTGGGCTGCAGTAAGGTCTGATTGTGCTGCAGTACTTTTTGTCTTTTGATCTTCCCAACGCTGTATTTTAAAACTGTTTTATTGAATTTGAGTGGACCTTTTGGCTGCAGTAGGTAATTATTGACAACTTCCGAGAATTATTGGGAAATTTTAACTTAGTTTTGAGTCCTGTTAAAATCCAAGTTTCATCTACAGGCAGCGCAGCCCTACTAACTTGTGTTTTATTATTAATAGTACCAGCTATTATTGGGCAGCAGCCACCTTTAAAATGGATGTGTTTAATATGAGAAATCGGGACTCTATTGATCTGAATGTGGTGTTCTCTAAAGAACCGGGTACATCTAAAAAAGCTGAAACCATGAAAACTAATTTTAAAAACCTGTATAACTTGATGACTGAGGAACAGGTAGCCTGGTGGGACATAGCAAGTTACAATAGATATACTGAAGAGAATTTAGTCCCTAGAAGGTATAGATGGCACATATTAGCTAATGATGGGGAAAACAAGGAAACTAATGATAAAGAGTTGGGAGAGTTCCTAAATAGAAGTGGGGTGGATTTGCTGAGAATCCTGGTCAGGCAAAAACAACATCGATTGGATAAAATTGAAAAACAAATTGATGAAATAAAAATTGGGATGTAACCCTACAAATAAAGGGATACATATAAAAAGAAAATGGAAACAATGGTTTCCAAATTAACACGCAATGAAAAGGAAGTGATAGAGGTTAGACAGAGGAGGTTCACCAATGATTGGGCAGAATATAAAAATAAAACTGCATATAAATGGCAAGCTATAAAAAAAGCCAGAAGGGGAAATTAGTACTGAACAGGGTACGCTGCCTGCACCTCAGAATCCATCCAATGGGGAAGGACTAATACACCCAAGAGAAGAATTGAACCCCATTGTTAAACCCAAAACTAATCGTAACCCTAATCCTAAGTATGCCCTAGAGGTGCCCCTATACAACATCCAAAACCCAAACGAAAAGAATGGGGGGATGACAGATGGGAGGAACCAAATAACCGGGGATGGAGAAATCCACCACAGTATAGCCCAAATAGAGGGAGAAACCAATTGGTAAGGGGTGAACACCCAAGATATGGAACTAGATATTACAACCTGAGGGATAGGAACCCCAACAGGAAACAAGAAAGTATGAATTATGATGAAATCCCCCTCACAAACAGATATCAGGAGTTGGAGGATTATGACGAGCAGGCTGAGTACGATGAAAGTTTTTTAGGGGTCAACCAAAGAGACAGGTGGGAACAACAATATGCAAGGAGGGGAGACGATTGGGGAGGGGGCCAAGGAAAAATAGATGAGGAAATAGAGGGGGCAGACAACAACAGATGAGAACCAAACCCAAAGCGGGAGGGATATTCAACATTAGTGGGGTCCCTCTAGATCACAGGTGTCGAACTCCAGGCCTGGAGGGCCAGATCCATGCCAGTGTTTAGGATGGACTGAGAAAGAGAGGAATGTGTTCTACCTGATGGACCACACATTTCCTGATTCAGACCCATTAATGAATTTGAGCTGTGTCAAAAATGTGTGAGGACCTTGGCCCTCGTAGGACCGGTTTGACATCCCTGCTCTAGATAAACAACAGTTTTCAATGTTGGATAAAGGATTAAACTTTGCTCCCCCAAAGAAATTGAATAAATTTGAAGCATACTTAAGTATCAAGAAATATGCACGCTCCTTAAATGTGAAAAAGCATTTTTTAAATAAAGAAGGCCCCACTACCAGAATTAATGGCCCACCCCAGCAGTATGTCCATACTCAACTAAAAAATAGATCTACCTTCAACCCCCAGGTTCAGACCAAAGGGGGAACAATTGAGACCTTCAAAAGGGCAGTACTTAACGAATTAGAAGGACTGGATATTAAAACACAAAAAAGTAACAAGAAATATGGGGAGCAGATTAAAAAACTGGTTGAAGATAAAAATTTGGTACTAAAACCAGCTGATAAGGGGGGAGGGTTGGTGATCATGAACGCAACACAATATAAAGCAGAAATGACCAGGATTCTCAGTGATGATGACACATACAAACGTTTGAGAAAAAACCCCACTCAGGAATATAAAAATGTTTTGAAAATAATGTTGTTGGAGGGGGAGAAGAAAGGAATAATATCTACTGAAGAATTACGATATCTACTACCCACCAATCCCCAAATACCTGTCATTTACTTTAACCACTTGAGGACCTAGGGCTTTACACCCCTTAAGGACCGGCCACTTTTTTTCAATTCAGACCACTGCAGCTTTCACGGTTTATTGCTCGCTCATACAACCTACCACCTAAATGAATTTTGGCTCCTTTTCTTGTCACTAATACAGCTTTCTTTTGGTGCTATTTGATTGCTCCTGCGATTTTTACTTTTTATTATATTCAGCAAAAAAGACATGAATTTTGGCAAAAAAATGATTTTTTTAACTTTCTGTGCTGACATTTTTCAAATAAAGTAAAATTTCTGTATACATGCAGCGCGAAAAATGTGGACAAACATGTTTTTGATAAAAAAACCCCCATTCAGTGTATATTTATTGGTTTGGGTAAAAGTTATAGCGTTTACAAACTATGGTGCAAAAAGTGAATTTTCCCATTTTCAAGCATCTATGACTTTTCTGACCCCCTGTCATGTTTCATGAGGGGCTAGAATTCCAGGATAGTATAAATACCCCCCAAATTACCCCATTTTGGAAAGAAGACATCCCAAAGTATTCACTGAGAGGCATAGTGAGTTCATAGAAGATATTATTTTTTGTCACAAGTAAGCGGAAAATGACACTTTGTGACAAAAAAAAAAAAGTTTCCATTTCTTCTAACTTGCGACAAAAAAAAAATGAAATCTGCCACGGACTCACCATGCCCCTCTCTGAATACCTTGAAGTGTCTACTTTCCAAAATGGGGTCATTTGTGGGGTGTGTTTACTGTCCTGACATTTTGGGGGGTGCTAAATTGTAAGCACCCCTGTAAAGCCTATGTGATGATCGCTGCAGCAGCAGCTGTTACTGGAAGTAGTAGTGCTGCAGCTCAGGCAGTTCTGATCTATTTCCATGCAAGCTGCATAGCTTTGTCTGTCTTTCCCTGCTGTCAGCTTGTGACTGATTATCATTCACCTGTGTGGGAATCTGCATGTCTGCTCCCATTGGATGACCTCAGTATAAAGATCTGCTTCCTGCAGGGTTTCCTTGGGTTTTCATAGCTTCAGTTTAAGCCCGTCTTGCTGTCGCTTCAGCCCCCGATCGTGTTTCTTGTTCTAAAGATACTTTGCTGGTTTTGCATCATATATTGGTTCATTGCCAATATATATGCATACCAGCACGTTTATTATTTTCCTTGTATTCGTGTTACGTTGATACATCAGTGTCGCTGATATATACGTACACGAACTGTTTATTTCCTGTGTTCAGTTAGTCAGTTTTCCAGCACGTTTTGGTAGTTTGCGCGTACCGTGAGCACCCGTGCTGAGCTAGTTATCCTGTTCCTGGTCCTGTTTGTGGATTGCGTTCATCTCTGCGAAGAGATAACGAATCCTTCTGAATCCTGTTCTGTTACTGTTTGTGGATTGCGTTCATCTCTGCGAAGAGATAGCGAATCCTTCTGAGTCCTGTTCCCTGTATTACTCCAGTCCTAGTCAGCGTTCCTGCTTATGTCATATATCGGTTCATTGCCGATATATACATATGTTAGTCAGACGTTACAAATAGTTTCATTGATAGCTGTAATTGTAATACGCTAGGAAAACATACTTATTGTATATTTATCTGTGTTACGTTCATCTATCTTGATCCTGCTGTTTCCTGACTGTCCTGTCCTGTCTTTGTGAGGCACGCCATCGCCGCAGCGCATTGGCTGCCTCATTCCAGTCTGTCTGGTTTTGGACGCTTGCTGTCGCTAAGTAGCCGCTAGCTAGCAAGCGTTCATTCTGTCTACCTGTCCTGATCTCCTCAGTTCTGGTTTGTGCGCTCATCGCTACTTTGCGCTGAGACGTTATAACGAAAGCATTGTTTGTGGCTGTCAGATCTGCACCGGCTCTGTGCGCCACAATCTCCTATTGGAGTCAGTCCTCCCCTCCACTATACTAGGGATAGCCTGTTTCCTGGTGCTAGTGTGTGTACCTCCTCCACGCCAGCTCATGCGTTGCATGCTGACTGTGGAGAATACACCACCAAGCCTTACATTATGAAAACCCCATTACCAATCCCCATTGTGGGGGGGATTCCCAGAAAGTATGACACAGTTAATTATGGTTCCTGTTCCTTTAAGAAATTTGAAGAACTTAACCCTGAAACAGAAAATGAGTTTTTCTCTGAATGTGCCAGGTTCCTGGCCAATCCCGATCTCCAAGTGACTCCTGTTTCAACCTGGGCACTCCAGCTAGTTTATATTTTGTTTAAAGGGCAATTGCTTCAGTGGGCATGTGATGTTCTCAATCATTCCGATTTGAATGAGAGACCGCTGGAATTTCTAGCGTTTGTGATCCATAACTGGTTGCGTATAGATCCATTGCCTTTTCCTCTAAATGAACTCCTGGCAGCAGGCCAATCAGCTGCTCCTTCAATTGTTTGCAAAAATGATCAGCAAGCAGAGAGTGTTCCTGATAATTTTCCTGCAGCCTTGAATAAATCACCAAAAACAGCAGGGAAAACAGCAGGGTCTAAGGCAAAACGCAAACGTTCTAAGTAACGTGTCCGATCTGCAGAGTCGTTATCCTTAGCGACTGAGACCTATAATGAGATTCTGCCATTAACAGATAATGAAATGCAATTGTCTTTCAGGGGAGTTAAATGGACTTATGAAACTATTAATGAACTTTCATCACTGGCTAGGGAAAATAAAGATTTTTGTTTAAAAGAATTATCTGAGTATGATTATGAGGAGATATTACAGAGTATTGAACAAATCAACTTATTTGTGAAGCAAGGAAAGTTTGCATACACTACAGTTCAACACTTGCTACAGGTATTAGAGATTCTTAAGAATAAGGAATCTGCCAATCACCTGCTAATTAACCCAATATATGTCCCTGCCACAATC
Organism: Hyperolius riggenbachi; assembly: GCF_040937935.1. Classification (NCBI taxonomy): domain Eukaryota; kingdom Metazoa; phylum Chordata; class Amphibia; order Anura; family Hyperoliidae; genus Hyperolius; species Hyperolius riggenbachi. The sequence goes on from NC_090646.1 coordinate 364,616,570, forward strand.
ATATCTGCAAACTGTGATCTGCCTGTTAAGTATGCTTGGAATCCTCCATTTGAGAAAGGAGAGATGGAAGCTCTGGTCAATGAATGGAAGAATGATTCAAGTTCATTTTGTCAATTTTACAGTGCAAAAAGTGAATTAGTATTGAATGCATGCATTAAGTCTGCCTATAACCTAATAAAAACTGGTGTGTGTGGGTATGACTTTGTGGCTCCATTGATCGATGTGTGGAAAATGATTTTGGATGATTTTTATGCGATTCAATCAGTTGATACCAGGGAAGACACACTGTCAATTGGAGACTGTCCCACTTCTCCAGTTACTGAGTCCCTGCCATGTCTTGTGAATGTTCCTGTAACTCCACCCTGTACCATGGATAACTCAGTGTTACTTCCCAGTAAAACAGAAGCCACTGATACTTTCTTAACTTTGCCCTGCACAAATTTCTCAGCAGAGAATCCAGAGGTCCTGCTGACTTCTGAGTCCAGCCTAGCCAGTACTCATGAGTCTTTGTTCAGTGAAACAGACACCAGAAAAATCTTGCCTGTCTCTGCAAACACTTCTGCAGAAATTACCCGTGTTAATAAAGTTCAACTCCTGTCTGATCCAGCAGATGCCAATAGATGCACTACATCAGTTTCCGAGTCCCAGCAATCCTGTCCAGAAACCTCAGAACCCCAGCATCTGAATTTTCCAATTTTACAATTGAATGGTGATTCAGATGTGCAAACATTGTGTCTTGATTTTCCTGTTTCTACACCTCGCTCTAGTTTCGTGAATAGCTCAGAGCATCTGCTCTGTGAACCTGAAATCGCAGAATTATTACCTTGTTCAGAAAATGTTCCAATAAATTTGCCCTGTACCATGAATTGTGCAGTAGATCTCTCCAATGAAACTCAGGTCACAGAATCATTATGCTGTCCAGCAGGTGCTTCCATGGTTTTGCCCTGCAATATGGACTGTTCAGTGATCCTGTCCAGTGAAGCTGTGGTCGCAGAGTCTTATGCTTCACCCAGTACTTTGGATATTTCAAACCCTCTAGCAGAGGAGTCTGAGGCACTGCTTACCTCAGTTGGTGTTGCAGTAATATTCACTTGTCTAGCAGCTGTTTTGGAATTACAGTCTGCTCTAATAAAACTTGGTGAATTTCTGCCCAGCAAAGCAGAAGCCATTGAAATATTGTCCTCGTCAGCAATTGTGTTAGTTACCTTGCCCTGTACACAGTCTGATTTAACCAATGTTGTTGAGTCCCTCTCCAGTGTTGTAACAGCCGAGGAACTCCAGCCCTGTCCTCTGAATGTTTCAGAAGTCTTGCCCTGTAACATGGATAATTCTGATTCTCTGGTCAAAATAATAGAAATCTCAGAATTTCAGTCCGGTCTGATGAGTGTTCCTGAAACCCAGCCCTGTATCCTGAAAGATTCTGGTTCTCTGGCCGCTGTGGCAGAGGTTCCAGAGTCCCCTTCCTGTCCAGGGAATTCCTCAGTTTTGCCTAGTCCAGTGGGGGCTGCTGCAATACTGACTTGTTCTGCACTGCAGCGCCTCATGAGCTCCAATCCAGTGTATTAAATGAGTCTCTGTCCAGTCCAGAGGTAGTTGTGGAGTCCCTATCTGGTTCAGTGCATACATCAGAAGATTTGTCCTGTCTTGTTAGTGCCCCTGAATCTGATTTGTTACTGACTTTGCTGGAATCAGCGACATCTAAGTCTGATCCAGCATTCTCGTGTAAAAGTCCAGTAGTTGCGAAGTTTAGTCATGATGATTTTTTTTTGGCCAGTCCTGGTTTTGGTCCTGTCTTGGCTGACCCTGAGGCTCACAGTTCCTTGACATGCCCAGAGGTTTCTCTTGTGCCGGTGTGCCCAGATGTTCTTTGTGTGCCAGAATGCCCAAGTGTGTCTAAGGTGTTAGCGTGCTCTGATGCTTCCTTAGTGGGAACAGGTTCTGATGTTGCCAGTCTGCCTGCATGCCCAGAGATGGTTCTGGTCCCTGAAAGCCCTGATATTGATGTTTGTCCTTGTGGCCCTGACTCGGGAATTGCCCTAGGTTCCATAGGGGTTCTTGATAGTTCTCCATGTGAGCCTAAGGGGCATTCTGACCTATGGGGATCTCTTTGGAGCTTCAAGGTGTTCTGGGAGGTCTCTGAGAAAACTTGCCCTGGTGCCTTGGACTGGTTCAACAGTGGGTTTTGTGTTGGTAAAGACAGTACCGGTGGGCATTGCAAAGGCTTTGGCGTTTCTGAACGGTTCCTGGAAGGCGGTGGGTATCGCTCAGGGAATTTCGGAGGGCTTTCTTCTGGAAATCATGGTTCTGATGGGTGTCACATTGGGGCTTGTAGTACTGATGGGCATGGTTCTGTAGGTTCTGGTTCTGATGGGTCCAGTCTTGTGGGGACTGATTCTGGAATTCGGTCTTGCCGGGCTGTCCCGGTCATCATGAATTATCAGTCGGACTGTTTTGTTGGGAATTTCAGTTTTGAAAAGCGTCTGGAATCCGCTTTTAAGGGCGGGGGTACTGTGATGATCGCTGCTGCAGCAGCTGTTGCTGGAAGTAGTAGTGCTGCAGCTCAGGCAGTTCTGATCTATTTCCATGCAAGCTGCATAGCTTTGTCTGTCTTTCCCTGCTGTCAGCTTGTGACTGATTATCATTCACCTGTGTGGGAATCTGCATGTCTGCTCCCATTGGATGACCTCAGTATAAAGATCTGCTTCCTGCAGGGTTTCCTTGGGTTTTCATAGCTTCAGTTTAAGCCCGTCTTGCTGTCGCTTCAGCCCCCGATCGTGTTTCCTGTTCTAAAGATACTTTGCTGGTTTTGCATCATATATTGGTTCATTGCCAATATATATGCATACCAGCACGTTTATTATTTTCCTTGTATTCGTGTTACGTTGACACATCAGTGTCGCTGATATATACGTACACGAACTGTTTATTTCCTGTGTTCAGTTAGTCAGTTTTCCAGCACGTTTTGGTAGTTTGCGCGTACCGTGAGCACCCGTGCTGAGCTAGTTATCCTGTTCCTGGTCCTGTTTGTGGATTGCGTTCATCTCTGCGAAGAGATAACGAATCCTTCTGAATCCTGTTCTGTTACTGTTTGTGGATTGCGTTCATCTCTGCGAAGAGATAGCGAATCCTTCTGAGTCCTGTTCCCTGTATTACTCCAGTCCTAGTCAGCGTTCCTGCTTATGTCATATATCGGTTCATTGCCGATATATACATATGTTAGTCAGACGTTACAAATAGTTTCATTGATAGCTGTAATTGTAATACGCTAGGAAAACATACTTATTGTATATTTATCTGTGTTACGTTCATCTATCTTGATCCTGCTGTTTCCTGACTGTCCTGTCCTGTCTTTGTGAGGCACGCCATCGCCGCAGCGCATTGGCTGCCTCATTCCAGTCTGTCTGGTTTTGGACGCTTGCTGTCGCTAAGTAGCTGCTAGCTAGCAAGCGTTCATTCTGTCTACCTGTCCTGATCTCCTCAGTTCTGGTTTGTGCGCTCATCGCTACTTTGCGCTGAGACGTTATAACGAAAGCATTGTTTGTGGCTGTCAGATCTGCACCGGCTCTGTGCGCCACAATCTCCTATTGGAGTCAGTCCTCCCCTCCACTATACTAGGGATAGCCTGTTTCCTGGTGCTAGTGTGTGTACCTCCTCCACGCCAGCTCATGCGTTGCATGCTGACTGTGGAGAATACACCACCAAGCCTTACAGCCTAAAGGTGCTCATTGGACTTTGGACCCCTTAGCGCAGTTAGGCTGCAAAAAAGTGCCACACATGTGGTATTGCCCTACTCAGGAGAATAGTATAATGTGTTTTGGGGTGTATTTTTACACATACCCATGCTGGGTGGGAGAAATATCTCTGTAAATGACAATTTGTTAATTTTTTTCACACACAATTGTCCATTTACAGAGATCTTTCTCCCACTCAGCATGGGTATGTGTAAAAATACACCCCAAAACACATTATACTACTTCTCCTGAGTACGGCGATACCACATGTGTGGCACTTTTTTGCACCCTAACTGCACTAAGGGGCCCAAAGTCCAATGAGTACCTTTAGGATTTCACAGGTCATTTTGCGACATTTGGTTTCAAGACTACTCCTCATGACAATCTTTTGATTTTTTTACACACAATTGTCCATTTACAGCGGTATTTCTCCCACCCAGCATGGGTATGTGTAAAAATACACCCCAAAACACATTGTACTACTTCTCCCGAGTACGGCGATACCACATGTGTGGCACGTTTTTGCACCCTACCTGCGCTAAAGGGCCCAAAGTCCAATGAGTACCTTTAGGATTTCACAGGTCATTTTGAGAAATTTCGTTTCAAGACTACTCCTCACGGTTAAGGGCCCCTAAAGTGCCAGGGCAATATAGGAACCCCACAAATGACCCCATTTTAGAAAGAAGACACCCAAAGGTATTCCGTTAGGAGTATGGTGAGTTCATAGAAGAATTTATTTTTTGTCACAAGTTAGCGGAAAATGACACTTTGTGAAAAAACACAATTAAAATCAATTTCCGCTAACTTGTGACAAAAAATAAAATCTTTTGTGAACTCACCGTACTACTAACGGAATACCTTGGGGTGTCTTCTTTGTAAAATGGAGTCATTTGTGGGGTTCCTATACTGTCCTGGCATTTTAGGGGCCCTAAACCGTGAGCAGTAGTCTTGAAACAAAATTTCTCAAAATGACCTGTGAAATCCTAAAGGTACTCATTGGACTTTGGGCCCTTTAGCGCAGTTAGGGTGCAAAAAAGTGCCACACATGTGGTATCGCCGTACTCGGGAGAAGTAGTACAATGTGTTTTGGGGTGTATTTTTACACATACCCATGCTGGGTGGGAGAAATAACTCTGTAAATGGACAATTGTGTGTAAAAAAATCAAAAGATTGTCATTTACAGAGGTATTTCTCCCACCCAGCATGGGTATGTGTAAAAATACACCCCAAAACACATTATACTACTTCTCCCGAGTACGGCAATACCACATGTGTGGCACTTTTTTGCACCCTAACTGCGCTAAGGGGCCCAAAGTCCAATGAGTACCTTTAGGATTTCACAGGTCATTTTGCGACATTTCGTTTCAAGACTACTCCTCACAGTTTAGGGCCCCTAAAATGCCAGGGCAGTATAGGAACCCCACAAATGACCCTATTTTAGAAATAAGACACCCCAAGGTATTCCGTTAGGAGTATGGTGAGTTCATAGAAGATTTTATTTTTTGTCACAAGTTAGCGGAAAATGACACTTTGTGAAAAAACACAATTAAAATCAATTTCCGCTAACTTGTGACAAAAAATAAAATCTTCTATGAACTCACCGTACTACTAACGGAATACCTTGGGGTGTCTTCTTTCTAAAATGGAGTCATTTGTGGAGTTCCTATACTGTCCTGGCATTTTAGGGGCCCTAAACCGTGAGGAGTAGTCTTGAAACAAAATTTCTCAAAATGACCTGTGAAATCCTAAAGGTACTCATTGGACTTTGGGCCCTTTAGCGCAGTTAGGGTGCAAAAAAGTGCCACACATGTGGTATCGCCGTACTCGGGAGAAGTAGTACAATGTGTTTTGGGGTGTATTTTTACACATACTCATGCTGGGTGGGAGAAATAACTCTGTAAATTGACAATTGTGTGTAAAAAAAATCAAAAGATTGTCATTTACAGAGGTATTTCTCCCACCCAGCATGGGTATGTGTAAAAATACACCCCAAAACACATTGTACTACTTCTCCCGAGTACGGCGATACCACATGTGTGGCACTTTTTTGCACCCTAACTGCGCTAAGGGGCCCAGAGTCCAATGAGTACCTTTAGGCTTTACAGGGGTGCTCAAAATTTAGCACCCCGCCCACTTGCCAGGACAGTTAACAAACCCCACAAATGACCCCATTTTGGAAAGAATACACAACAAGGTATTCCATGAGGGGAATGGTGAGGTCATTGAAAATTTTATTTTTTGTCACAAGTTAACGGAAAATGACACTTTGTTAAAAAAAAATTAAAAAAAATTCTGCTAACTTGTGACAAAAACTAAAATCTTTTATGAACTCACCATGCACCTCACATAATACTTTAGGGTATCCTCTTTCCAAAATGGGGTCATTTGTGGAGTCTGTCCTGGCATTTTAGGCTCTCTGCAATCATTACATGTATGGCCAGTATTAGGAGTTTCTGCTATACTCCTTATATTGGGTATAAGGGTAATGCACTCTGGGCTGAAAGGAAAAATGAATGGCAAACATACCTTGCTCCACATCAATGGCAGATCTTCCTCCACATCAATGGCAGTGATAACCTCAGGAGAGAGACACCCCGTGCCACCCTGCACTCAGGGTGAGCCACCAACTTATGTGACTGGGCCTCAGAACTTTAGTATACAGCATTATACCTGTAGGATACAGCAATATGCCTGCCAATAGAGATGACTCTGTGTGGCATTAAAACATCATCATTGGCCCAAATCACATATAAACCGGGGGTGTCCACACTCAAGGGAAATTCAAACATGCCGTCTTATATCGCCAACCCAGGACAGATCAGCAATATCAAGCATGGAAACCGATCCTTCCGACTTTTATGCTTACCCGTTTTTTTGGTTTTCAAGCTCACCTCTCCTCCACCTGGGACAATGTGCGAAAGACCACTGAGTGTGTGCCTACTCCTATGTCTGGAGTTCCCTAGGTTCTAATAGTGTACCTGCTCGTGGTACCTCTCAAAGCACTCCCCTACGCATAGGCCAGGCTGGTCAGGACAGCGGGGGCAATAAAAACTGGTGTCATTCCTTCTTCCAGTCCTGCTGCAGACACGACAATGTTTTCTTCGGATGCGTTGACCTGGGGCACAAGGAATCTGATAGGCGTAATGCCTACCATGCAGTCGGCTAGTTGCATCTGGGGGGGGGGGGGGGGGGGGCTGGCACCTCCTGGATACAGGATGTCCAGAATGATCTGTTCCTGAAATTGGAGGAAAGATCCAGTTCTCCCAGCCTTACTGTAGAGAACAAAGCTGTTGTAAACTGCCAATTGAATCAGATAAAAAGACACTTTCTTATACCAGCGTCTTGTTTTCCGGGTAATTAAATAGGGCGCTAACCTCTGGTCATTGAAGTCCACCCCTCCCATGTTGACATTATATTCGTGGACGACAAGGGGCTTTTCAATGACCTTAGTTGCCCGTTGAATTTGGACTGTCGTGTCTGTGTGAATGGTGGACAGAAACTAAACGTCCCTCTTGCCCCTCCATTTCACCGCGAGCAGGTCTTCAGTACGCAAGGCGGCCCTCTGCCCCCGTTCAAGTCTGGTGGTAACGAGCCGTTGGGGGAAGCCCTGGCGACTAGGCCGCGCAGTGCCACAGCATCGGATTCCTTCGAACTTTAAGTGCTGAAAGACGGCCACACTTGTGTAATAATTGTCCACAAAAAGATGGTACCCCTTCTGGAACAAGGGTGACACCAAGTCCCACACAACCTTTCCACTGCTCCCCAGGTAGTCAGGGCATCCGACCGGCTCCAATTTTGAGTCTTTTCCCTCATAGACCCTAAAACGACATGTATAGCCTGTGGCCCTTTCACAGAGCTTATACAGTTTCACCCCATACCGGGCGCGCTTGCTTGGGATGTACTGTTTGATGCCAAGGCGCCCGGTAAAGCATAAGAGGGACTCGTCTACGCAGATGTTCTGTTCAGGGACATAAGCATCTGCAAATGTTGATGACAGGTGGTCTATGAGGGGCCGAATTTTGTAGAGCCGGTCATAAGCAGGGTCTCCCCTTTCATGACAGGTTTCGTCGTCGTTGAAGTGCAGGAAGCGCAGGATGGACTCAAATCGTGTCCTGGACATGGCAGCAGGGTACAAGGGAACATGATGTACTGGGTTCGTAGACCAATACGACCGCAATACATTCTGTTTCATTAGTCCCAAGTGAAGGATAAGGGCCAAAAAGATTTTAATGTCGGAAACTTGGACTGGTTTCCACCCGAAAGGCTGGGCATACATGCTCTCCGGGTGCTCGGTGATGAATTGTGTGGCTTTACGGTTGGTCTCAACCACAATTAAGTCCAAGAGAACCTGGGTGATGAACAGCTGCAAAAAGTCTAGGGCCGTTCCTAGATGAGCTGTCGCCACCTGGACTCCAGACTGGGCGGTGAAAGGGGGCACTACGGGTGCGGTGGAATCAGGGGATTGCCAATCTGGTTGTGCCAGCACCTCTGGGAGTCTATGGGTACTACGGGCCCGTCTTCTTCTTGGTGGCTGCGACGGGGGTACTACTGCACTTGCCACCATACCAGTTTCAACTTCCATGCTGACGCTCACCACTTCGCCAGGGTCTACAGAAGTACTGGTACCAAGTCCAGGAGATGCTGCACTGCTGGTGCCTGCCGCACCAAGAAAACTATCAACAGCGCTAGCACCACCCTGCTGCCCTTGAGGCGATTCCTGCGCCACCTGCGGTCTAACGACTTGGGGTCTGGTACGCCTGGCTCTAGCCGGGACCAAAGCCTCGTCATCACTTTCGGTCAGGGAACCACTGCTTTCTACAGGTTCAAATTCGGACCCGGAAGATTCGACGGATGATTCTTCCCAAAAGAACTCATCCGACTTGTCCATGTACCTGTATACCTCGTCATCGGAAAGCCCCCTTCTTGCCATTGTGGATTGCTAAATTTATGGGGTTTTCCTCCGAGACTGCCCAGAAAAAAGAGCACCTACCTAGCAAAAAGGGAGTATTTGAGAGGTATTGGGGTTGGTGGGAAGTGGGGTCTCAGAGGCAATCAAACAATCACGGGACAATCAAATACAATTACAGCACAATTGACTCCAATCACAGCACAAGCAAATCTGATGCACTCGGAAGGTGGTGGTTGGAGGTGGTGGGGGGGAGGGTGGGGTTGGGTGTGGTGGGGGGGGGGAGGGGAGGTTGGGTGTGGTGGGGGGGAGGGTGGGGTTGGGTGTGGTGGGGGGGAGGGTGGGGTTGCAATCAAACAATCACGGGACAATCGAAGCCGATCACGGGACAATCAAATACAACCGCAGCACAATCGAATACAAGCGCAGCACAATCAAATCTGATGCACTCGGAAGGTGATGGAGGGGGGGGGGGTGGGGTGGGGGTTGGTGGGAAGTGGGGTCTCAGAGGCAATCAAACAATCACGGGACAATCGAAGCAGATCACGGGACAATCAAATACAATAGCAGCACAATCGAATACAAGCGCAGCACAATCAAATCTGATGCACTCGGAAGGTGATGGGGGGTGGGGGTGGTGGTGGGGTGGGGGTTGGTGGGAAGTGGGGTCTCAGAGGCAATCAAAAAATCACGGGACAATCGAAGCAGATCACGGGACAATCAAATACAATCGCAGCACAATCGAATACAAGCGCAGCACAATCGATACAATCACAGCACAGTCAAATACAATGCACTTGGACGGTGATTGGGGGGGGGTCTGAGGGCGATTTGAGGGGGTGGGGGGTTGATCAGGAGCCCGCACGGGGCAGACTGAGTCCTGATCTGATGAGAGGCAGACGCAGGGGGTTACTGATCGCAGATCAGTTAGTGATTGCTGGGGAGGACAGATGTAAACAAAGAGCAGGGGATGTAATCAGGAGGGGGGTATGAGGGCAATTGAGGGCCTGGGCAGGTAATCGGTTACCCCCGTGGGGCAGTTAGGGTCTGCTCTGATGGGTGGGGGTGCTGAGGGGTGATGGACAGGTGATAGACAGGTGATCAGAGGGGGATCAGAGGGGGATCAGGGGGTAAGGTAGCTGTATACAGATGTATACAGTATACAGGGGGGTAGTCTGGGATGGGGTCTGGGGGTGATCTAAAGGTAGGGAGGGGGGATCAGGGGTGACTAGGAGGCAGTTAGGGACCTAAACTAAGGGGCAGCGTCGCTAGTTAGTGGCAGGTGGGGGGGGGGTGGGGGTTTTACAGGGGTGCAAGGGTGCTGGGCAGGGGTCTGCTGGGGTGATCAGGGGGGGTATGTAGGCTGGGGTGGGAGATCAGGGACTCTGGGCAAAAAAAGGCAGTGTGCTGTGGATACTCACAAAGTGCTTCCTCCTCGCTGGTGGTCTCTGCAACAATGAGACCACGAGGCGAGGAGGAAGCACGTATAAGGCACTTTGTTTACCTAACAAAGTGCCTTATACTTTCTGATTGGCGGATCCTCGAGATTCCTCCGCTCGCCGGCGCTGCTAAGTGGCCGGCGAGCAGAGGCAAAATGCCGGGCTTCCGACTCCCGGCGGAGGATCGCCTCACGGATGACGCGATCGCTCCGCCCATGCCCCTACAAGGACCGCCGGCATTTGTCAATACGGCGGTCCTTGCGGGGTCCACTTCCCGGCCGCCATTTGTCAATACGGCGGTCGGGAAGTGGTTAATCCAAAGATTCACAAGGATATTAACAATCCACCGGGGAGACCCATAGTAAGTGGGATGGGGTCCCTAACCCAAAAATTGGGAGAATATATAGACTGGTTCTTGCAACCAGAAGTGGTCAAATTGCCCTTTTATTGCAGAAAATGAGAGATATAACTATCCAATCGGGGGATTGGTTAGTCACAGGTGATGTTACTTCACTTCATACAATTGCGCAGAAAAAGTGGGATCAGCGCATCACCAGGCCGCCTCTGAATGGCCTCAGCTCAGAGATGCGCCGAGCCCCCCCAGAGACTACAAACGCACCTTGAACCCAAACAGAGGCTCTGCATATACACCAAAGAAAAACTAACAAGTGGGAGCAGCTGACCAGAATTAAATCAAACATAGCAAAGAAATGAACAGCGCTACTTAAAAACAGATGAATGCTTACCTGCAAAAAAGTGCAGACCCCACTCATGGGATACAAATACACAATGAGCACACATACAACCTGTCTACCACTTGGTAGGATTTAGTTAGTGTTAGGTCCCCTCCCATGGAGGAAAGACTTCTTCGACAGTGGGAGGGACGAGTACCTAACAAATTGCATGCAAGCTTGTTAGTGGAAACTAACATCCTCCAAGTGGTAGACAGGTTGTATGTGTGCTCACTTCATACAATTATTCCCCATGAAAAAGATTGAAGAAGCGATGAAGGAAGGGGGAAATCTGAGGGATCCCCAGGTGTAATTTTTATTGGAAATTTTGAACTATTCATTGACACATAACTATTTCTGGTATCAAAGTGAATATTATTTACAGTGCACTGGCTGCGCCATGGGAGCAAAATATGCCCCTAGTATAGCCAATCTGTATATGGGTGGATGGGAAGAGAAAATATTACGCACTGTGGGGAGTGGGAGTCTTATATCCTGGAACAGATTTATTGATGACCTTTTCTTTATATGGAGGGGCTCAAGAGATGAACTGATTACTTTTTGTGAAAATATGAATGGTCATTGGCCTGAGGTAAAAATCACACGGAACATAAATGTGAAGCAGCGATCCCAAACAAAGAGCAATTTTACTGACTGCCGATTATTTGGCCAAAAACTATTGGTATAACAAAAACCTTTTGACTGCACAAAGGTCTGATAGGACTGGGAGAATTGCATTGAATTAATTAATTGACTGCAGTAAGGTCTGATAATATTGAGAGAACGGCATTGAAAGGGTTGATTGACTGCAGTAAGGTCTGATAGAGTTGAGAAAGCTGTATTCTAACACTGGATTGCAACTTATAGATTGTGGGCTGCAGTAAGGTCTGATTGTGCTGCAGTAAGGTCTGGTAGAGCTGAGAAAGCTATATATTAACACTGTGGATTGCAAATTATAGTTTGTGGGCTGCAGTAAGGTCTGATTGTGCTGCAGTAAGGTCTGATAGAGCTGAGAAAGCTATACTCTAACACTGTGGATTTCAACTTATAGGGCTCGATTCAGTAAACCGTGCTAAGTGTTAGCATGCCTGTGAAAAGCCCTATAGCATGCCTAAAGTTAGTTTAGGCATGATAAATTCACATCTAAAGACTTTAGGCGTGATAACTAGGGTGCTAACTGGGTTAGCACCCTTTACTAAATTCACATAGCGCGCACAGTCCCGCACGCAAAACTTTGCGCGCGCACCGCGAAAACAGCGCACCAGATGCGCCTATAAGGTCGCATTGGGTGCGACCTTAATGTCGCACCATGTGACGTTAAAGTCGCACGCAATACGACCTTATAGGCGCATCAACGCACCGTTTTCATTGCACCGCGATGCAACATTTCGCGCACACCGCGCTGTGGGCCCGCAAAGTTTTCAGTGTGGGATTTTGCGCGCAATGTAAATTTAGTAAACGGTGCTGACCCAGTTAGCACCCTAGTTATCACGCCCAAAGTCTTTAGGCGTGCTAACTGGGTTAGCACCGTTTACTGAATCAAGCCCATAGATTGTGGGCTGCAGTAAGGTCTGATTGTGCTGCAGTACTTTTTGTCTTTTGATCTTCCCAACGCTATATTTTAACAAAAATGTATTGAATTTCAATGGACCTTTTGGCTGCAGTAGGTAATTATTGACAACTTCAGAGAATTATTGAGAAATTTTAACTTAGTTTTGAGTCCTGTTAAAATCCAAGTTTCATCTACAGGCAGCGCAGCCCTACTAACTTGTGTATACCAAGTGTAAAGGCACTACCATTCTTGTACCCCATTGCAGTCTTTGCAACAACAGTCCTATTTATGGGAGAACATCACATACAGTATAGTTACTACTACTACATGTACGCTGTACAAAAACATAGCACATAACACGGCATGAGTTCAACATAAATGATGCTTGTTTTAGAAAATGTCTTTTTGGAAATGTTTAACTTATTTCATGTCATGACCTATCTTTTGTTGTGCAGGGTTCCCCATTATCTTGACTGGGTACACCAATAGTAGTTTCCCTTAGTAGGAACTGTAGTGAAAATGATATAATGAATACAATCGCATCCTTTTCTACAATATTTATTCATAAATCATTTAGTCAATGTTTGCCCATTGCAAAATCTTTACTCACCCTAATTTACATTCTGAAATGTATCACAGCTGGCAACATCTATAGTTCTGCCAGGTGATCTCTGTGGAATGTTCATTGACCTATTTTAGTTCCTGGATGTAGTTTCAACGTCTAGGAACCATGCGCGCTCCCGCATGCTCCAGCGGCCGATCGCGCATGCACGCGTGCCTCCGGCCCGCAGTTCGTTAGCCAGGCAATCAGTGAATCGGGCTATGGTGCCCGATCCCTGATTCCTCTCCCCCGCTGAAAAAGCGACAGCTTCTCTCGGAAGCTGCACTTTTTCTGGCTGTTGCCTCCCCCATGCGTCTCTCTAAGCGTATGTTACGCTTACAGTGACGTCATGTAAACAAACTCATGGCGCCATCTTGTGGCCAAAAAGTAAAACTACAACTAAAAGTAAAAAAAATAAAACTAAACACATATTTACATTATAAAACTATTGTTTACATCCCACCCTCCCAAAAATATCCAAATAAAATGTTTAATATAAAAAAAAAAAACATTACAATAAAAAAACAACAACATGTAAATATTTACCTAAGGGTCTAAACTTTTTAAATATCAATGTAAAGATGAAATATTTCTATATTTTTTTTTTATTTTAAACTTGTAAATAGTGATAGATGGAAAACGGAAAAAATGCACCTTTATTTCCAAATAAAATATTGTCGCCATACATTGTGATAGGGACATAATTTTAACGGTGTAATAACCGGGACATATGGGCAAATAAAACGTGAGTTTTAATTATGGAGGCATGTATTATTTTAAAACTATAATGGCTGAAAACTGAGAAATAATGAATTTTTTACGTTTTTTTTCTTATTTTTCCTGTTAAAATGCATTTACGGTAAAGTGGCTCTTAGCAAAATGTACCCCCCAAAGAAAGCCTAATTGGTGACGGAAAAAACAAGATATAGATCAGTTCATTGTGATAAGTAGTGATACAGTTATAGGCTAATCAATGGGAGGTGAACATTGCTCAAGTGAAAATGACGGAACGCGAATGGGTTAATTGAGAGTTCTAAAGCCAGAAGAAAATATACCTGGTCTCTCAGAATGCTCTGGGTTGGCTAAATAGATTAAGCTAAGCATCACTGGGAGGGCAGGGTTGCATACCATTACCAATATGCAGCAATATTTAAATAAAGGAAGTGTTTCTGATACTGAAACAAGGAAAATTACTGTAAAGAGCGGTATTCTGAATAATTGACTGCATTCTATTCTGTCACTACAGTGCCTCTTTAAAGGATTATGTAATGGTTAGCAATCCAAGGGCTTGATTCACAAAGTGGTGCTAACCTACTTAGCACGTCTAAAGTCTTTAGACGTGCTAACCAGGGTGCTAAGTAGGTTAGCACCGAATTTCTGAATCAGATAATTCGGTGCTAACCTACTTAGCACCCTGGTTAGCGCGTCTAAAGACTTTAGACGTGCTAAGTAGGTTAGCACCGCTTTGTGGATCAAGCCCCATATGTCTAACATTAGAAATGTTATGCTGCTTTGCATTATATGTAGCACTTCCTTTCTCTTTCTTTCTTTCTTTCTCTCTCTTTCTTTCTTTGGGCTGGGGCACACCGACCGGGTTTTCAGGCGTTTTTGCAGCCGCTTGCAGCTGCAGATACGCTTGATTAATGTATTTCAATGGGGTGGTTCACACCAGAGCGGGAGGCGTTTTGCAGAAACGAATACTCCCGAGGTGAGGCATTTTTTGGATTGTGGATGCGTTTCTGCCTCAATGTTAAGTATAGGAAAAACGCAAACCGCTCTGAAAAACGGCAGTTCAGAGCGGTTTTGCAGGCGTTTTTGATACACAAGCTGTTCAGTAACAGCTTTACTGTAACAATATATGAAATTTACTACACCAAAAACGCTTCCCAAAACCGCAAAATGCTAGGTGAAACGCTACAGAAAAATAAGAAAAAGCGTTTTAAAATCTGCTAGCATTTTGCAGATCTGCTAGCGGGTTTTGGTGTGCACCAGGCCTAACTCTTTCTTTCTCTCTTTCTTTCTTTCTTTCTTTCTTTCTTTCTTTCTTTCTTTCTTTCTTTCTTTCTTTCTTTCTTTCTTTCTTTCTTTCTTTCTTTCTTTCTTTCTCTCTCTTTATCTCAGATAGCCTTTACTTACAGTACAGACTTTAATACATACAATACATATATTGATTGCTCTTCTGCGGCTGCCGATATAGGTACCTAATAAAAAAAATAATAAAAAAGATCTTATGTATACTGTATGAAATGGAAGACTGATCCACCAAACAATTTTGCTAGCTTTTGTAATCGTTCTCAGTGTGTCTGGCTTCTGATAACACACAGCAGGCTACAACTTAAATCTGGAATTCACTATCCTCATACAGTATATGGGTTACCTAGTTTGTTTGGATTTATATCGGCAGCAGAGCTTGTGCCAGCAAAGAATGTCAGGGTTATTTTTGGAATTTAATTGCTGAATTTGGGGTTCAGGCAATGCAATGGTGAATTTGCTTATGTTTCTGTTGCAGTATTATCGTGTAATATTTTACATAAGCAATAAAGTGTCTAATTTAATAGCTCAAAATAAACATTTGATGAAAATCTTAGTGTACGTTGCATCATGTGCTAAAGTGTATTTTAAAACATTTGTTTCCTTTTTTTTTTTTTTACAATATATAGTAATTAAAAATGTGACATTTCATAATCCACAGCCAAGCTGAAAATATCGCCATGGTAATGCTCAGATTAAAGGGGCGTTCTGAAGAAACACTTCACTTTCTCCAGCACTGTAGCCTGCAGGTAAGATGGTGTCGGCATGGTACATAGCTTCTAGTGAAACATGGAAGGCACAGAGAGGAACATAGAGCAGTCAGCCTAAGCACAAGCACAGCCACGAAGAGCCCAGAAAAATCCCCATTTAAAAGGATGTGCAGGGTAAAGAAAAGGGATTACGACAGGTATTGAAATTGTGGAAGCAGTGCTACAAGTAGCAGATTACCCGGATACCAACCAATCACTAACCAAGGAAATCCTTAAAGATATGTTGCTGTCTCTCTGCAGGTTTACCACTGAATTAAATAACAGTATAGCATAATCGATTGCCTCAGTGAACTAGATAAAATCTTACATGTTGAACATAAAATGTCACACATCAAGGATGCACATAATCCCCTCATGCATGCAATCTGGGAAGCTGAAATTGTATACGTAAAATTTAGTGTGGCAGATATAGAAGGCAGGTACAGATAACATAACATTAGGAATTTGGGTATCAGCGTCAATTGAAAATTTAGAGAAATTTACTGTACTGTATATAAAGAATTTTAGAATCTTCTCCCAGGTTGGCATAAATTAAAGGACAGGGTTGAGGAAAAACAAAAAACAAGATCCACTTACCTGGGGCTTCCTCCAGCCCATGGCAAGCGATCTGTCCCTCGCCGCAGCTCCAGTGTCACGAGGTCCCTTCCATTGCAGATCAGCATCTTCTGTGTTGTATGCTTGTGATCGCATTCACATGGCCTGGAGGGTTCTGAGCAGGTGCTTGCGGATGCATAGAAGGTGCCGACCTCGCAAGGGGGAGGAGACACCAGGACACCAGGGCGGTGGCGAGGGACCAATCAGCTGCTGGGGGCTGGAGGACCAGGCGTTTTTGCATGGGGGGGAGCGTTTGGGGGGTCAGGCAGCTGGATCCCCAGTTCTGTGTGCTGGGCTGTGTGCCCCCATGGTGGCCAGGTGTCCCCCCTACAGCAGCCTTCACTCACCTTCCAGGCTCCAGCAATGAGCCGATGTGGACCCCTCTGCTCCAGTCGGGATCTCTGCTCCTACTCCCGCTCAGTTCTGGGTTGTTGCTTGGATCACCGGGACCGGCGCTGACGTCAGAGGAAGCAGAGATGCTAGCCAGAGGGGGGGAGTGCCGACCGTCGTGGGAACGGCAGGGAGGTGAGTGGATCCTCTTCTTTCCCCCCTACCGCTGCAGCCATTACTGGTGATCACTACGATCCGCCGGCGATCGTAGTGATCACGTGATCAGCAGCCATACGTGATGACTGCTGATCACTGAGGGGAGATGTCAGCTGTCATATGACAGCTTAATCTTCCCTCTCGGGTGCGCACGATCGCATCGGGGAGCAGTAACGGCGGGTGGCGTAGATCCTACACCGTATCAGGCTAGAACAGCCAGAACTGCAGCGTTGGATCTCATATAGGCGGTCGGGAAAAAGTTCAGGTGCCCATCAGCGATCCAATTTCCTGTATGAATAACCATCTGAGAGTTCTGCTACAATTGATCGGAAATGATCATCTGGGCCAACCTACGGAGGGAAAAAATGATAGGCAGTCAAATCAGATACAGCTATATAGAGAAAAAGGGGGCAAACATACAGTCCCTGGATACTTGTCTATCTTACCCACATATGGGATAATGGGCGGGGCCAACCCTAGAACCGAGCAATTCCTAACATAATGTAAGACAAATTGGGGTTACCAGCCACCTTAATATTCCAAGTATCAAAATTTTATTAATCAAAAAAAGGGAACGTAGAGAATCTCCATTGATACACATGTAAAAAGTTCCCCCCGACAGTTTGATCGCCTCACTCAGGATACAGACCGGTTAGCTGTGTTTCTCCGGGGAGGCAAGCAGCGGGAAGACCAGCTGTGCATAGGACGTCAAGCACTCATCAGCGCGGAAGCGTGGCTGGAAGCTCAGACTGCGTGGCTCCGCCCACCGACGTTTCGCGTCATGTGTGACGCTTCATCAGGGTGTGGCTTCAACATACAACTATACGGTTTAAAAACAGTCTGAAGGCCCGCCCTTTCCCCGCACTTGCAGCATATTTTGTGATCTACGGGCAGTAGGATGGGCTGTCAGCCATACAGAAGTGTATCAATCACAAATCGGTACTTGCGCAAAGTAAGCATCTTGAGTTCCAAAGGAAAGAATAGGAGCATCATCGCTTTACATTATGATGAGAGGGAAGACCGCTAAGCGCCATGGAAACGACATGTAAGCGTAAAGCGCTTAGAAAGATAGAGCCCTACACCACAGAAAATGGCACAATATGGTTTTCAACAGGTCCACATGATTCATGGATCCACATTCCATCTGTCTCAGGGTTTATTTTGTGTAATCCACAATGAGGATACAGGAATAGATAAAACACACCTTTGTTTTCTTTGTTAATTTTTATATAGACACATATATGTAGGAAGCACCTATTTTACATGGCACCCATCATTCATTGCGGGTTCATACATATCCCAATCGATCAATCATATCGTCGGATCCGCAGAAACGGAGTTAGGTCCAGTTCTGCATTTAGACCAAGTGGTGCCACGGTTTTTAACTTAAAAATCCATGATGCTTCCTTACAGTACAGTAGTTCATCAAAATCCCCCCTCCTGGTGGACACCTTAAGTCTATATATACCCTTAACTAAAGTTCCAGTTAGTTCATTCCCATGGCATTCTCTATAATGATCATAAATACCTCCTATGGCTTTACCTCCTCTAATTTTACCCATATGTTCCAACACCCGTTCTTTCATGGCCCTTTTTGTTTTACCGATGTATTTGAGCCTGCACGGGCATTGTATCATGTAAACGACACGTGTCGTATTGCAATTAATAAATGATCGTATATCGTATTCTACATCACCAGTGCTATTTTCAAACACACCAGTTCGTTCAATAAACGGGCAAAGTTTGCACCTACCACATTTATGTGACCCATTGGGTACACTTCTCTGTAGCCATGTATCGGTGTTGGCACTAAATTCACTACGGACTAGTTTGTCCTTTAAATTGGGTGCTCTTTTTGCGGTGAGGAGTGGGCGAGGGCCCACCACTTTTGCTATCTCATCCGAAGCCGTCAAAATTGGCCAGAAAGTAGACAGCAATTCCCGCAAGCCTTCCCAATGGGCGCCATAGCTGGTCACGAGCCGCATATGTCCCCCCCCCCTCCACACCGGACCTCCCACCACGAGTGGCCAAGAGATCCCCTCTATCCAGGTTCCATACCCGCTTCAATGCCTTCCGCAAAACTGAGTGCGCGTATCCGCGTTCGCGAAACCGTTCATACATGTCCCTGGATTCACGTCGGAAGTCACTTTCATTGGAACAGTTTCTCCGTAACCGGAGAAACTGTCCATAGGGAATCCCTCTTTTTAATGAGGGTGGATGATGGCTGGAGGCATGAAGAAGCGTATTGCCAGCTGTGGGTTTCCGAAAGGATGTGGAGACCACTCTATTTCCCTCAACCCTCAAACGCAAATCCAGAAAAGGTATCTCACTACCGTATGAGTACGTGAGTTTAATATTGCGATCATTAGAGTTGAGGGCAGAAACAAACAGTTCCAACTCGCCTATACTGCCACTCCATGCCACCAAGACGTCGTCTATATAACGAATCCATAGGGCGACGTGCGCCCCAAAGCCCGGGTTGGGGAACACATCTCTCCGCTCCCACAGCCCCAGGTGTAAGCACGCATACGCAGGGGCGCACGCCGCCCCCATGGATGTACCGCGTACCTGGCGGAAATACTTACCGCCAAAGCTAAAACAATTCTGGGTAAGAATCAATTGCATGCAATCAACAAGGAACTCATTATGGGCCCCCGCGGTGGGATATCTCTCGTGGAGGAAGAAGGACATTGCCCGGAGCCCATCCTCATGCGGGATCGAAGTGTATAATGATTCAACATCGATCCCCACAAGGATGGACCCCGGGGGCAGCTCAAGACCAGCCAGGACCCCCAAAACATCACGAGTATCTTGAACAAATGACGGTAAGGATCGCACCAATGGACTTAATTTTTTGTCTATAAATTGCCCCATTCTTTGAGTGGGACTACCAACAGATGAGACAATGGGTCTACCTGGGGGATTGGAGGGGGATTTATGCAGCTTTGGCAGAACATATATGGTGGGGATGTTGTATGTATCAACTTTTAAATATTCCCATTCAGTTTTAGAGATATGATTATAGAAAAGACCATCATCGAGCAGATCATTTATTTTGTCTTTTATGTAGGGAAAAGGATTTTCACGTAAGGGTAGGTATGTATTTTCATCACCCAGTTGTCTCTCTATTTCGTTCACATACATATCCTCATTGAGTACCACGATGTTTCCCCCCTTATCACTGAGTTTTATAACTATCTTAGGTGCTAAGGTTAGTTCCTTTAAGGCCTCTACTTCGTCTTTACTTAAATTCCTCTCCTCAGCGATTGGGAACAGATGTAATTTCCACAATTCTTTTTCTATGGTGTCTAGAAATACTTTAATATATTTATTTTGGGATAGGAGAGGCATATAGCTAGATTTCACCTGTAATCCTGAGGGTGGGGGTCTCATAGAACTCTGTTCGTCCAAATTCATGACTGGAGGGGAAACTCGTCTATAGCTGGTACTTCAGAAGCATTTTCGTCAAATAGGACCTCTAACGCAGACAGAGTCTCCCTCTCACTTACTGAGAGACTTACATAGCTCTCTGATCCCTGATAATCAGAGGAATTGGAACTACCATAGGTTACTCTAAGGAGCACTTTTCTGAGGAACAAGTATATGTCTTTATAAATCTCGAATACATCTCCAGAAGTTGCGGGTGAGAAGGACAGTCCCTTATTAAGGAGGGAAATATGTTTATCTTGCAACACAAAAGTAGACAAATTTACCACATTTTGACTCCCAGAGATATTTAAGCCGTCACCTTCTTGGCTGTCTCGCTCCTTGTCAGGCGCCTGTCCATCTCCTTTCCTAACTCTATCTGAACCTGCTCCATTTCCTCCATCTCCCTCTGTCGCTCCCTCCTCATCCTGTATCTTTCTCTGCTGCTTTCTCCTCTCCCTCCTCCTCTTCCCCCTCTTCTTCCTCTGTTCCTCCGTCTGCCTGCTCTGTCCTGATCTAAAAAAGTAACCGACTTTTTACCACTGGCTCCTGATCCTTCTGATATATCCGTATCGAAACTTGAGGCCTCTGTACTAATCTGTCCTTCTGACCCTGTTCTTTTTCGTCGTCTATTTCTTTTCTTATCCAATCGTTTAATCGGATTGAGGGCCTCATCTGAATCCCATCGTGCAAAATCTCTTTGGAATTTTTGCTGCTTTTGTTTTTTAACGACAGCCTGCATGCTTTCAATTTGTTTCTTCAAACTGTCATTAAAAGAGGAAAACTGGCTATGTGTGCTTAGACCTTCAAGTGCGTCCGCACTACGCATGACTTCTTCTGTCACCTCCTTTAACTGCTCTCTCTCTTCCTCTGCCATCATTTTTAATATTTCAATACCTCTATCCAGTGCACTTTTCTTCCATTTTTCAAGAAATCTGGGAGTCAAAAGGTTGGTAGCCGGAATGATACGTTCCAGCAGCCCGTCAGGGATTACGCCTGCCTTTGTTTTTAAACCGTATAGTTGTATGTTGAAGCCACACCCTGATGAAGCGTCACACATGACGCGAAACGTCGGTGGGCGGAGCTACGCAGTCTGAGCTTCCAGCCACGCTTCCGCGCTGATGAGTGCTTGGCGTCCTATGCACAGCTGGTCTTCCAGCTGCTTGCCTCCCCGGAGAAACACAGCTAACCGGTCTGTATCCTGAGTGAGGCGATCGAACTGTCGACGGGAACAGATGATAAAGACGGCTTTACATCCATCCAGGCCGCCCCATAAGTATAACTAACTGGTACACATCGGAGAAGCCAAAAAGACGCCAGCAGCTATGGTTTGGTGAGACCCATCCTTTATTTCCTCATGTGGATATATGAACTGCCATTACCCTAGTCAGCCCCAACTATATGACCATTGAGTGGGGTGATGATTTGATTCCATCAATTGTGGCCATTGCCTGGAGTTCTGCCGGATTGTGGATAAATCTAAGGGGGGCCCCCAAATCAGAAATTATTCATGACGCACAGAGCACCAGTATGCAAGCGCGGGATGCATGGAGTATGCATGTGTGAAATTTTCTATGAGCAATACTAATATAGAACATGTATTATTTAATACTGTGTTGATGGCTATATAGCTTTTGCATATGCAATTTTAATTAATGAATCACGAGTGCTCCTTTTACATGTGTATCAATGGAGATTCTCTACGTTCCTTTTTTTTGATTAATAAAATTTTGATACTTGGAATATTAAGGTGGCTGGTAACCCCAATTTGTCTTACATTATGTTAGGAGTCAAATCAGATAATAAGAATCATTCCAATATTCGGGTCGACGGAACGTATGGTCGATCATTGGGTGGGATTATGCCTTTAATGGGCACCTGTATATCTTTCAAACTAAGGTCAAACTAGGGTCAATTATCATTCTTAAAATGTTTTTAAAGACAAAGACACAATGCAAGTACATACTATTGGAGGAAGTACGCACGGAGAGGTGTTGGCGGCGGTGCTGGGATTTCCTACGAGCCTGACCGGGAGGCACGGGGGAGAGCCCGTTAACACTCTAAGCGCTGTTAACCCTGCTACAAAGTGTGAGTAGCTTTTTATAATAAACTTTGATTTTATTTAACTGGATTACGCTATGGCACCTATGTTTCTTATGAGGTACTGAGACTAAACACAACACCGGGAATATCCCTACTTAGGATAAGAGTACGACACACCGTCTTCACAGCAGACCCGTGGACCGGGGGCTTGGTGCAGAGCCCTTTATGACAAATCTAACAGTAGTCATTCTCCTATGGGACAACCTATGCATGTGATGTGATAGCGGAGCGCTTTCTACTGACAAACTATAGAAAGTACACACTATTATTTGTATAGAATTAAATGCCACTTCAGAAGATAAGACACTTTCTCAGGGAGACATACAAATGACCAAACCCGTACAAGTTACAGAAGAGCAGATGTTTGATGTCTGGTTTTTAATGTTTTTTAATTATTTTTGGGGTGCACACTGTAATAAAATTAATAATACATATTCCCCCAGTTCGGTGTATTGCCCCATTTGAATGCAGACTATGTTTTTTGCCTTCTTTTTTTTTTTTCCCCTGCATATTTTGATCCTAAACTGCTTGGATAAGTGCTACATAAAATATTTTTTTTATGGAGAGAGGGATTTAATGTGTATTCTGTCTACATATTATGTTTACAGCTTACTACAGTCATATTGTACAGTAACATTATACACATCACACCACTATTACTGCTCACACTATCCAGCCATGGCTGGATAGTGTGAGCATTGGCTGAATAGTGTACTGGTTAAGGGTTCTGCCTCTGACACAAGAGTTCAACTCTCAGCTGTTCCTGTTCAGTAAGTCAGCACCTATTCAGCAAAGAGACCTTGGGCAAGACACCCTAACACTGCTACTGCCTATAGAGCGCGTCCTAGTAGCTGCAGATCTGGCGCTTTGAGTCTGCCAGCAGAAAAGCACAATATACGTTAAATGTTGTGTCTTGTCTTTTACCTTTTACATTCCCATGTCCAGTCATTACTAGGTTCATTTTTTAATCTTTTTATAAATACTTTTAAAAGCATTTACATATGTTTTATTTCATTAAAATTGTTATCATGGTGCTAGTGTATATTTTTATTATTTATTTAGCTATTGGGATTGGCTGTTTGGTTCCCCTTATTATGGAAGCTGTCGGAAAACCATTTCTGTACCACCACCATGCATTAATGGCTAATGTTAAGAAGTGACTTGTGTGGCCTTTAAAAATTGATGTAGCTAATACGAATGGGAAGCATTTAACTATCCTTCAAGTGCTTTATACTAAAAAAAAGTGGTGTAGCTGAGGAGGTAGAGTACATGTTAAGAGGGTTGGATTGGAGTGCACCATTTCAGCATGTCTTAGCATCTGCTGCTTATCATTATCAGCAGCTGGAGACTCCTTGTATCCTCGGCAGTGATAAGAGGAGTCAGAGTCAGACAGAATAGGCTATAGAGTGTGGAGTGGCATTAATGATTTATGCACTGCCTGGACCTTGTCAGCACAAATGGCTGTTTTATAGCATTTTCTCTATGTTGTTGCTCCAAATCAACTATAGAAGAAGGAGCAGATGTGCCCAGGACTCACCTTTTTCCTGATATCTGTCCTAGTTACCTTGCTAAAACGCATCTCTATGCAAGACAACTAGAATGTCTTTAAAGTAGTCTGCCAATAAAGTCTCATACACACGTCCAACATAATGCACAACCAACTACACAACATGATCAACAAAGTATGTACACACACGCCAACCAACTAAACAACCAATTCACTAAAATACTATGCACGAAAGCTAAATGACATACTACATGTCCACATTCATCACATACTACATGTCCACATTCAAAAACAACAAAGTTGTTCAAAAGACTTGTACACACGTTCCAACCTGCATGATAGTTGAGCAGGTTGGTCCACTGGTTGGATCTGGTGGCAAACAACCTGTTATCAGTTGGTCGTCTTGTTGTTTGCCAAACCAAGTTTAGAAGATAGATGGGCAGAATGTTTGGATGTGTGTACGAGCCTAATGTGATTATCTGGGAAGAGATCAAAGTCTTGTACACATGTTAGATTTAAGCACACTTAAATATGCAATTTCTTTAAATGATTGCAATTCCTTAGCACACTGTTCCCCTCCTTATCCTGTCTGCTGGAAGATGCTCTATTATGCGCCACACTGTCATCCCTTCTCCCCACTGTACATATCACTCTGCTGTAGCCAAGGAATGTGTCTGTATGTGCTTAGGAATGGAAATGTCACCCAATGGATCAGTTCCTGATCACTATGGGTAACAGTTATAGAAAGTGTGTGTATAGCAGTGGTGTAACAATAGCCCTGTGACCCTGCCATTATTCGAGGAGGGCTGGGGGCTAACGGGGTCCACTCTTGTGAAGACAAGCAGAGTAGTGCCAGGTGAGCATTGTACTTTACCTGCTTCTGGTGGCAGGACAGGTCCTCCTCCCTCCTCTTCTGTGTAGCCATTCCCCATACAGAATCTCCTAATGGCTCCTGATGGTGCTGAGGTGATAGGCTGCACATTGTGGAGCTGCACTGAAGAGGTTTGAGGCCATGTCCTGCAACTGGAAGCGTGTACAGCATAACGTTTTGCTGCAGATATTCTGTTTTACTAGGGTGGTGTATGTGTGTGTGTGTGTGTGTGTGTGTGTGTGTGTGTGTGTGTGTGTGTGTGTGTGTGTGTGTGTGTGTGTAGGGGGGGGTTGAGGGTATGGAAGCTCCACTAATACTGTGACTCAGGGGGCCTGGCTGGGGGGGGGGAGGGGTACAGCAAAGTATAGTATGCCCTGGTGTATAGCTTAATTCTGAAGAGCTTTTTGGTCACACTGACTGCACACTGTTCAGTTACCTGCAGAAAGGAAAAGGAATTCATGAATTGTAGCTATGCCTCTTTCAAAGTCTTCTATTAATTAGCCAATCATGTTCTGCTAAACTACCCATTTTGTTTCTTTCATACATACGATTTATCTGATGAGCTGAATGACCCCTTACCCTGCTGACACTCAAACTCCTGGCAGTGTTAAATGCTATTTCCCCTCCGAGTTGAAGCAAATCGGGGGGAGAGGTAATTCAGAACAGGAACCCTGAATTATGCTGTGCAGGATACGCACTAAAGCATTATTGCTATAGCGGCACCGAAATAACCTGCTTCGATTGGTGCATAACCTCATGAACTATTTGTCACTCTCACATAAAGATTTCACTGAAAGTACCCTCTGTGTATGTATGTTTTCAACCTGAATAGTATGTAAATATTAAGATAATGTACTTGATTATTTCAGTAACGGTTTTAGCATTTTTTAAAGTCTAACTATGAAGAAATTCTCTGCTCCATTGGGCATCCGTACTGTTTGCTGCTACCATGGCAACAAAGTCAGAATAAGTTGTGTAAAACTTAGCTTGTACCGGTTCAGCTGTCATTTAGCGTTGAAGAGTATTTCTGTCTCTGCCATTAAAGTAAAATTTCACTTTTGATAAAATAATTGCTATGACATAGATCAATGGCAGACAAAGTTTTTTTTTTAAATTAAATCATTCAGATTCAGTTCAGCCTCATTTGAAAATCTTGAACATTAAAAAATTAGATGGTTTGCGATTTTATAGTTTTGTGTGTAAAATACGGAGTTCAATGCACGTGTGTCACAACAGCGGTCAAGTGTGAAAATGTAACTGGTTGTACTCAGAAAGGAAAGTTACATATGGGCAACCAACCATTTTAGGCAGATGGAGATACACAAATCCGACTCCACTTGGGTGACCAGAAGGGCTTGACGTGGTTGCAATGCTCTCTTGATAAAATACTCTAGATGGTCATGGGGGGGGGGGGGGGGGGGGAATACTCCTGACCAACACCCCTCAAGAGTCAATGAAGACAAATTTGTATACTAAACAACAAACTTTTATTTGCACTGGCAATGCGTTTCGTGGGTTTATTCTCCCTTCCTCAGGCCGAATAAAATGCCAGAAGATTATTGAGCCCAAGCAGAAGGCCAAGCAGAATTTGTCTTCAAAGATGGTCAGCCACCTCACCTTTTTCCTATTAGCTGTTTTAACACAGTTTTATCATACCTCTTTTCCCCTTTTTGTAAAATACAGAGTTGCTAGTTAACGCCCCATGAACTCTTCTGCTCCTGCATGTGCAATTAGTCAAACACAGCAAACTGCACTACAATTCTGGAAGAGTATCACCTGTCCTAATCACAAAAATGATAGAACCAACATTTATTTCACATGCATGCATTTTGAATTGTACATGTGCCAGTCTCTGCAGATAAACCCAAAGCAACACATTTTAAATAGTGTATGTAAAAATAATTGTGATAAATAATCCTGAACTGAGAGGTTTGCTTTTTTATCAGCAATATTTGATTGACTTTTTGATTGATGTTCTTATGGAAGAAGTTAATGCTTTAAGGGATATACTTTCACTAATACAGGAAAACATGGCTTCAGCAACTCAGGAAATGGAGCTTAACTTCACATATAAAATCTTCATTGAAAGTAAACAAATAATTGCATTAATATTTTTTCTAGTGCCTCTTTTGCAAGTCAGTTTTCTCCAGCAGGTGCTGATTAAGCCTATCAGCATGCTAATATGTTTGCCATCAAACTAAGTAAAAAATGTAGAGGAATAGCAAATGGAATCCGCAGTAAATGGAAAACATTAATGATATGTATGGGGGTGCATTGCTTTAGGGCACATTAAAAAAATCAGAAGAAGGAGATGTATCAAGCACACTTGCACCAAAATCATGGAAATGATACTGCTATATACATAACAATGTTATTTTGCATTGCAATCTCCCTAGAGAGATGAGTGTTGACTGGAGCCGGAAAGAAAATAATCAACAATAATTACAGCCCACTGTTCATACAATGTCTTTCCTCAGCTCATTTAGCTAAGGCTCAGACCACTCTGGCATTAAGAAACGGACCATTAATGGGACAAATCTGAACAGAACCAATGTTAACCTAAGGATGAGTTTACATTGGTCCGTTTGAACGGATCTGTTCTGCACGTTCCACTGGAGCGCAACTTTGGATCAGAAGTAAATTTTCCAGATTTATGGATGGGTTGCATTGACCGCGCACTTCCATGAATCAGTTTTTACACTGATCAGCTCTCCATCCGTGCCAGTGTGAACCAGGCCTTAATATAGAAATCTAAGATACCTGCTTCCAGGTGAAAGAGATGACCTACACCAGGGACTATTCATTTTTGCAGCTGGAGCAAGTTTTATTAAAGATGCTGAAGCTGCTTCCTCTAACCACAAGAGGGCATAGTGTGGTAGACAGATCGCAAGCTTCCTACTTAGAGATCTAGAGAAGCAATTGACTAAGCTGCCTTACTTGGCCACGCTGCACCCTCTAGTGGTGGGAGTAGCCACAACAAGCCTAAAGCATTTAGCACCCCAGTAACTGTCATTACAGTGGAAATTCAGCTGGCTAAAGTGGTGATCTGCAGCAAACTGGCAACAAGTCATGTAAAAATAACATAGTTTTACCTCATAACTTAGTGTTTGAAAGCTAGAAATGCTTTTATGTGATCAACAAAGTGTGGTTAAGACTAACTGGAACATTTTAAAATATGACATAATTAAAGTGAACGCCAGACTAAAAATCTACTCAGCAGCACTGAAAAGGCTTGGTGTTTCTTTAACCTCTTGAGGACCATGGTGTTAAACCCCCCAAGTGACCAGGCTATTTTCTGTTTAATTGGCCACTGCAGCTTTAAGGCCAAGCTGCAGGGCCGTACAACTCTGCACACAAGTGATCCCCCCCTTTTCTCCCCACCAACAGAGCTCTTTGTTGGTGAGGTCTGATCGTCCCCCCTGTGTTTATTTTTTTTTTAAATAAATATTTATTTGTGTTTTTTTAAAATATTTAGTACTATTTTTTTAAAACATTTTTAACCAAATCCCCTCCCTCCCCCCAGCTGGCCAATCACGGCAATCGGCTGTCATAGGCTTCTGCCTATGAGAGCCGATCGCTCTCTTGTCCCCCAGGGGGACAGCCATGTCACACGGCTGTCCCCAGTACAGCACTGCTGATGATCGCAGCGCTGTACAAGTAAACACACGGTGGTTTCGCCGTGTAACAGTCTTCAGAGACTGAAGGTGGAGCTCAGCTCCGCCCACCAAGCAGGAGATGCACACGCAGCCTGCGCGCGATCTCCTGCAAAACAGAGCCCCATGACTTTACGCCAATTGGCATTAGGCGGTCCTGGGGCTGCCGCCGCTTCCACGCCCATCGGCGTGGTGCGGTCGGCAAAAGGTTAATAGTTTCAACGCATCAGAACTTTGTTTTTGTTACCAAAGCCTAATTTTTAGCTGCACAGAAGCTAAGCTCCGCCCCATCAAAGAAAACTGCCCAGGCATTTTTCCCTTGATGCTGTGCAAAGCATGATGGAATCTCTGATGTTGTTGTTCTCATTGCCTAGCAGCTTGGATGAGTGATCAGGACACAGGACAGTTGGAACTGTGTCTCATTCTCCCTGTCACCTCCTTTCAGCCAAAAAGATGGCTGCCCTATGAAATCACAAACATTTGCCTGTTCTTTTAAAGCAAAGTGGGTAAGAGATTATATTACCTATTTTAATTAACATAACTAATGTAACTTAATGACAATATGTTTGTGTAGGCTGAATTTCCTCAAGTCTGTGGGCTACAGGTCTCTGGAAGAGAGACCTGTCTTCACTTTGCAAGTTTCAGACCTGCTCTGCTGCTGAGGAATTTGCATACGTTTGTCATGCAAATTGCCTAGCCGTCTCCTTTGAAGGCTTGCAGCATAAATACCATGTGATCCTACAATCCTTTGCTGGTCATGATGGTTTGTTACCA
The DNA here is from genome assembly GCF_040937935.1 of Hyperolius riggenbachi. Lineage (NCBI taxonomy): Eukaryota > Metazoa > Chordata > Amphibia > Anura > Hyperoliidae > Hyperolius > Hyperolius riggenbachi. The sequence continues at coordinate 364,645,805 of NC_090646.1, forward strand.
CTAAAACACTCCTTGAGTGTCAGCCTTGCTATTGTTTGCTAAAGATTACCTTAGAGTAATTCCTGGGGACTGCACTAGGCAATTCTTCTAGTGCAGTCAGGTTGTATTATCTGTATTGCCTGTCTTGTCTTGTCCATGTGATTGCACTCGCTTTGGCGGAAAGAGCAGTGGATCCTGCTAGGCCTATTCCTGTACTCGGATCACACTTGCTCTGGTGGAAAAGAGCAGTGGATCCTGCTAGCTCTGTTTCTGTACTTGGATCACACTAGCTCTGGTGGAAAAGAGCAGTGGATCCTACTAGCTCCGTTTCTGTACTTGGATCACACTTGCTCTGGTGGAAAAGAGCAGTGGATCCTGCTAGCTTTGTTTCTCTACTTGGTTCACACTCGCTCTGGCGGAAAGAGCAGTGGATCCTTCCTGTCCTATCCCTGAACCTGGATCGCACTCGCTCTGGCGGAAGAGCGGTGGATCTTATCTGACCTATTCCTGTTTTCCATTCGTCTGTCTGTCTGGAGCAAACGCTTGCGGTTGTCTGCGGTAAGGCAGCCGTTTAGCAAGCGTTCCTGTTATTTGTTCATTTGTTTTCATTCGTTAGTCAGGGTGGTGTGCTTGTCTCTGTTGCGCTTAACGTGCGGAGACCGTGTTTAGGTATTGCGTTTGTTATTTTCGTTGACATCCTCATTGTATGATATGCTGTGCCTTTCTCTCTGCTCCTGTGTTTAACCTTTACTCTGTCTTGTGTCACTATTGGCAATCGCCACTCTTGTGATTGTGTTCCTACTTTGTTTATGTTGTTGTGTGTTCACCGTCGCTGGTTGGCTACTAGATTGGTGCACACACATACATTCTGTCCCTGTGCTCATTCTCATTGGCAATCGCATCTCTTGCGATTGCGTTCTCACTTGGTTTTCACTGTTGTGTGTTCGCCATCGCTGATTGGCGACTAGATTGGTGGACATACATACATTCCTTCTCTGTGCTTATTCAGTCTTGTGTCGCTGTTAGCAATCGCCATATCTTGCGATTGCTTTCCCACCTGGTCTTCTCGGTTGTGTGTTCATCGTCGCTCTGGCAACTAGATTGGTAGACACACATACACCCTGTCTCTGTGCTCTCTCTCTTTAAGGGCTATCTTGCCCTGCATCGCTTCCCCTCGTACAATTCCTAACTGGCATCTGTGGCTGTGCAGAGGATCTGTTCCACTACACTCCACAGCTCCATCTGCCGGCAGGAATTACCCTCTACAGGTGCATAGCACCATTGCTGGGTTCTCTCAGATTATACGCTTGTGGGGGATTTCCGCATCCTGTGCGCTGACCACGGGAATAATTCCACAATCGTTACAAGTAGTGATCAGGAAGAACACAGTATTTTTTTTTAGCTCATCAGTACTTCAATAAATCTGAAAAGTGACATTATTTTGAAGCAATTTTGTCAGTTTTCTGATAAACACCCCATTTCCCTTTTTACTAAACAAGGCCATAGATTCACTTTACCCTTTCATTAACTGAGCCTATATGGTAACCTTTTTATACATATAAGTGTTGTTGATTACAGATCCTAATGATAAAACTTTGTGCTCATCACTACTGTACTTGTTCACTTGTTGGAGATGTTCATTGTTAAGATTACACTGCTTGATAGTGTTGGTCATGCCTAGGACCACTCATGGAGAAGCATATTGTTCTATGTTGTATAACCTTGTTATGTCTGTCATCCTTGTATCATTGTATATATTCATTGTCCAGCGCTGCGTAATATGTTGGTGCTTTATAAATACAATAAATAATAATAATATTATCAGTTTGGTCAGGTGATAGGTATGTAAGTCTCTGATTTGCTAGTCATGATCATGTGCTAAAGCAGGATGTGATCACAGGCAAATGAGAGCTTTGCAAAGCTATCAGCTGATCAAACAAATCACATTCTGCTACATGAGTTTTCAGAGACATGACCAACATTACTGTTGGAGTATACCTCATCCACGTTCTCTGCCATCTGGGATATGTTGTCTTAGTCACCAGAAATAAACAGGAGCTCTCCTAGGCAGTGGGGTCTGCATAATCACTCCCTGTCTCTACCATTGTTTCAGAAGGCTTGCCTGATGATATAATAACACACAGAGATATTTGACAGGATCTTCTGAGATCTAACAGTACTGCATGTTGTCGTAAAGAGACTCTGAAGCCTCTTAAAAATCCTTTTTTTTAAACAATCCTGTTTAATACATTAGTCCTACCTAAATCGCCACATTCCCGCGGCAGTAAACTATCTAAAACCCCCCTAACTCCCGGGGGGGCAATCCGTGCAGCGCTTCCATGCGAGGCAGGGCTATGAGCTGCAGCCCTGCCTCACATGCGTCTATCAGCCCGGATCGCCGCCTCTCCCAGCCCCTCTCAGTCTTCCTTCACTGAGAGGAGCGGGGAGAGGCGGAGATCCGCCACTGACAGACGCGTGTGAGGCAGGGCTGCAGCTCACAGCCCTCCCTCACACGGAAGAGCTTAGGGCAGCAAAATCCACGACCAAGAAAGTTGTGGATTTTGCGGGAGAGTGGCAGGGCGAGTTAGGGGTTTTTTAGATAGTTTACAGCGGCGGGAATGCGGCAGTTTAGGTAGGGCTAATGTATTAAACAAGATTGTTAATAAAAAAAGGATTTTTAAGAGGCTTCAGAGTTTCTTTAAGCCTCATCTACATGGTACACCTTTGGTGTATAGACATCCAAATTGTTTCAGATCAATTTTGTGATAGATTTTGCTTTGATAAGTACCCAAAATCGATTGCAAAATCTAACGCAATCCGATTGGACCGGTTGGAAATGATCTAATATATCCGATCTGATGGAGAATTGTACTGTGTAGATGAGGCTTAAAGCTTTATCTACACAGTACAATTTTCCATCAGATAGACGGATCTATTAGATAGATCTAATAAGAAATTGCATCGTGTGTAGATGTCCAAATCAATTTTGCGATAGATTTTGCTTTGATAAGTACCCAAAATCTATTGAAAAATCGAACGCAATACGATTGGACCGGTTGGAAAATAATAGATCCATCTATTATATCCGATCTGATGGAAAATTGGACAGTGTAGATGAGGCTTAAGGATGTAAACAGCCCTTGGACTGGTGCACAAATGGGGTGTTGGTTGTTACTGGAAGTGGGTGGGACAGTGCTGTCTGTTACTAATATAGTTTTCATGGGTTGCTATCATGTTTGTTACTGGAAGCGGGTGGGACAGTGCTGTTTGTTACTAATATAGTTGTCATGGGTTGTTATTGCTGTCTGTTATTGGGGAATGTCTAGGGGTGCTGTACGATACTGGGTTCTGTTGTGGGATGCTGTCTGTTACTGAGGTGTGTCATGGGGTGTTGTCCGGTACTGGGTTCTGTTGTGGGGTGCTCTCTGTTACTGAGGTGTGTCATGGGGAGCTGTCCTATACTGGGTTCTGTTGTGGGGTGCTCTCTGTTACTGAGGTCTGTCATGGGGTTGCTGTCCAATACTGGGTTCTGTTCTGGGGTGCTGTCTGTTACTGAGGTGTGTCATGGGGAGCTGTCCTATACTGGGTTCTGTTGTGAGGTGCTCTCTGTTACTGAGGTCTGTCATGGGGTTGCTGTCCAATACTGGATTCTGTTTTGGGGTGCTGTCTGTTACTGAGGTCTGTCATGGGGTGCTGTCCAATACTGGGTTCTGTTCTGGGGTGCTGTCTGTTACTGAGGTGTGTCATGGGGAGCTGTCCTTTACTGGGTTCTGTTGTGAGGTGCTGTCTGTTACTGAGGTGTGTCATGGGGTGCTGTCCAATACTGGATTCTGTTTTGGGGTGCTGTCTGTTACTGAGGTCTGTCATGGGGTGCTGTCCAATACTGGGTTCTGTTCTGGGGTGCTGTCTGTTACTGAGGTGTGTCATGGGGAGCTGTCCTTTACTGGGTTCTGTTGTGAGGTGCTGCCTGTTACTGAGGTGTGTCATGGGGTGCTGTCCAATACTGGGTTCTTTTTTGGGGTGCTCTCTGTTACTGAGGTGTGTCATGGGGAGCTGTCCTATACTGGGTTCTGTTGTGGGGTGCTCTCTGTTACTGAGGTCTGTCATGGGGTTGCTGTCCAATACTGGGTTCTGTTCTGGGGTGCTGTCTGTTACTGAGGTGTATCATGGGGAGCTGTCCTATACTGGGTTCTGTTGTGGGGTGCTCTCTGTTACTGAGGTCTGTCATGGGGTTGCTGTCCAATACTGGGTTCTGTTCTGGGGTGCTGTCTGTTACTGAGGTGTGTCATGGGGAGCTGTCCTATACTGGGTTCTGTTGTGAGGTGCTCTCTGTTACTGAGGTCTGTCATGGGGTTGCTGTCCAATACTGGATTCTGTTTTGGGGTGCTGTCTGTTACTGAGGTCTGTCATGGGGTGCTGTCCAATACTGGGTTCTGTTCTGGGGTGCTGTCTGTTACTGAGGTGTGTCATGGGGAGCTGTCCTTTACTGGGTTCTGTTGTGAGGTGCTGTCTGTTACTGAGGTGTGTCATGGGGTGCTGTCCAATACTGGATTCTGTTTTGGGGTGCTGTCTGTTACTGAGGTCTGTCATGGGGTGCTGTCCAATACTGGGTTCTGTTCTGGGGTGCTGTCTGTTACTGAGGTGTGTCATGGGGAGCTGTCCTTTACTGGGTTCTGTTGTGAGGTGCTGCCTGTTACTGAGGTGTGTCATGGGGTGCTGTCCAATACTGGGTTCTGTTTTGGGGTGCTGTCTGTTACTGAGGTCTGTCATGGGGTTGCTGTCCAATACTGGATTCTGTTGTGAGGTGCTGTCTGTTACTAAGGTCTGTCATGGGGTTGCTGTCCTATACTGGGTTCTGTTGTAGGGTGCTATCTGTTACTGAGGTGTGTCATGGGGTGATGTCCAATACTGGGTTCTGTTGTGAGGTGCTGTCTGTTACTGAGGTGTGTCATGGGGTGCTGTCCAATACTGGGTTCTGTTGTGGGGTGCTGTCTGTTACTGAGGTCTGTCATGGGGGTGCTGTCCGATACTGGGTTCTGTTGTGGGGTGCTGTCTGTTATTGAGGTCTGTCATGGGTTTGCGGTACAATACTGGGTTCTGTTGTGGGGTGCTCTCTGTTATTGAGGTCTGTCATGGGGTTGCTGTCCTATACTGGGTTCTGTTGTGGGGTGCTGTCTGTTATTGAGGTCTGTCATGGGGTTGCTGTCCTATACTGGGTTCTGTTGAGGGGTGCTGTCTGCTAATGAGGTCTGTCATGGGGAGCTGTCCAATACTGGGTTCTGTTGTGGGAAGCTGTCTGTTACTGAGGTCTGTCATGGGGGTGCTGTCCGATACTGGGTTCTGTTGTGAGGTGCTGTCTGTTATTGAGGTCTGTCATGGGGTTGCTGTCCTATACTGGGTTCTGTTGAGGGGTGCTGTCTGTTACTGAGGTCTGTCATTGGGTTGCTGTCCTATACTGGGTTCTGTTATGGGGTGCTGTCTGTTAATGAGGTCTGTCATGGGGTGTTGTCCTATACTGGGTTCTGTTGTGAGGTGCTGTCTGTTATTGAGGTCTGTCATGGGGTTGCTGTCCTATACTGGGTTCTGTTGAGGGGTGCTGTCTGTTACTGAGGTCTGTCATTGGGTTGCTGTCCTATACTGGGTTCTGTTATGGGGTGCTGTCTGTTAATGAGGTCTGTCATGGGGAGCTGTCCTATACTGGGTTCTGTTGTGGGATGCTGTCTGTTACTGAGGTGTGTCATGGGGTGCTGTCCTATACTGGGTTCTGTTGTGAGGTGCTGTCTGTTACTGAGGTGTGTCATGGGGAGCTGTCCTATACTGGGTTCTGTTGTGAGGTGCTGTCTGTTACTGAGGTGTGTCATGGGGTGCTGTCCAATACTGGATTCTGTTTTGGGGTGCTGTCCGTTACTGAGGTCTGTCATGGGGTGCTGTCCAATACTGGGTTCTGTTCTGGGGTGCTGTCTGTTACTGAGGTGTGTCATGGGGAGCTGTCCTTTACTGGGTTCTGTTGTGAGGTGTTGTCTGTTACTGAGGTGTGTCATGGGGTGCTGTCCAATACTGGATTCTGTTTTGGGGTGCTGTCTGTTACTGAGGTCTGTCATGGGGTGCTGTCCAATACTGGGTTCTGTTCTGGGGTGGTGTCTGTTACTGAGGTGTGTCATGGGGAGCTGTCCTTTACTGGGTTCTGTTGTGAGGTGCTGCCTGTTACTGAGGTGTGTCATGGGGTGCTGTCCAATACTGGGTTCTGTTTTGGGGCGCTGTCTGTTACTGAGGTCTGTCATGGGGTTGCTGTCCAATACTGGATTCTGTTGTGAGGTGCTGTCTGTTACTAAGGTCTGTCATGGGGTTGCTGTCCTATACTGGGTTCTGTTGTAGGGTGCTATCTGTTACTGAGGTGTGTCATGGGGTGATGTCCAATACTGGGTTCTGTTGTGAGGTGCTGTCTGTTACTGAGGTGTGTCATGGGGTGCTGTCCAATACTGGGTTCTGTTGTGGGGTGCTGTCTGTTACTGAGGTCTGTCATGGGGGTGCTGTCCGATACTGGGTTCTGTTGTGGGGTGCTGTCTGTTATTGAGGTCTGTCATGGGTTTGCTGTACAATACTGGGTTCTGTTGTGGGGTGCTCTCTGTTATTGAGGTCTGTCATGGGGTTGCTGTCCTATACTGGGTTCTGTTGTGGGGTGCTGTCTGTTATTGAGGTCTGTCATGGGGTTGCTGTCCTATACTGGGTTCTGTTGAGGGGTGCTGTCTGCTAATGAGGTCTGTCATGGGGAGCTGTCCAATACTGGGTTCTGTTGTGGGAAGCTGTCTGTTACTGAGGTCTGTCATGGGGGTGCTGTCCGATACTGGGTTCTGTTGTGAGGTGCTGTCTGTTATTGAGGTCTGTCATGGGGAGCTGTCCTATACTGGGTTCTGTTGTGGGATGCTGTCTGTTACTGAGGTGTGTCATGGGGTGCTGTCCTATACTGGGTTCTGTTGTGAGGTGCTGTCTGTTACTGAGGTGTGTCATGGGGAGCTGTCCTATACTGGGTTCTGTTGTGAGGTGCTGTCTGTTACTGAGGTGTGTCATGGGGTGCTGTCCAATACTGGATTCTGTTTTGGGGTGCTGTCCGTTACTGAGGTCTGTCATGGGGTGCTGTCCAATACTGGGTTCTGTTCTGGGGTGCTGTCTGTTACTGAGGTGTGTCATGGGGAGCTGTCCTTTACTGGGTTCTGTTGTGAGGTGCTGTCTGTTACTGAGGTGTGTCATGGGGTGCTGTCCAATACTGGATTCTGTTTTGGGGTGCTGTCTGTTACTGAGGTCTGTCATGGGGTGCTGTCCAATACTGGGTTCTGTTCTGGGGTGGTGTCTGTTACTGAGGTGTGTCATGGGGAGCTGTCCTTTACTGGGTTCTGTTGTGAGGTGCTGCCTGTTACTGAGGTGTGTCATGGGGTGCTGTCCAATACTGGGTTCTGTTTTGGGGCGCTGTCTGTTACTGAGGTCTGTCATGGGGTTGCTGTCCAATACTGGATTCTGTTGTGAGGTGCTGTCTGTTACTAAGGTCTGTCATGGGGTTGCTGTCCTATACTGGGTTCTGTTGTAGGGTGCTATCTGTTACTGAGGTGTGTCATGGGGTGATGTCCAATACTGGGTTCTGTTGTGGGATGCTGTATGTTACTGAGGTGTGTCATGGGGTGTTGTCCGGTACTGGGTTCTGTTGTGGGGTGCTCTCTGTTACTGAGGTGTGTCATGGGGAGCTGTCCTATACTGGGTTCTGTTGTGGGGTGCTCTCTGTTACTGAGGTCTGTCATGGGGTTGCTGTCCAATACTGGGTTCTGTTCTGGGGTGCTGTCTGTTACTGAGGTGTGTCATGGGGAGCTGTCCTATACTGGGTTCTGTTGTGGGGTGCTCTCTGTTACTGAGGTCTGTCATGGGGTTGCTGTCCAATACTGGGTTCTGTTCTGGGGTGCTGTCTGTTACTGAGGTGTGTCATGGGGAGCTGTCCTATACTGGGTTCTGTTGTGAGGTGCTCTCTGTTACTGAGGTCTGTCATGGGGTTGCTGTCCAATACTGGATTCTGTTTTGGGGTGCTGTCTGTTACTGAGGTCTGTCATGGGGTGCTGTCCAATACTGGGTTCTGTTCTGGGGTGCTGTCTGTTACTGAGGTGTGTCATGGGGAGCTGTCCTTTACTGGGTTCTGTTGTGAGGTGCTGTCTGTTACTGAGGTGTGTCATGGGGTGCTGTCCAATACTGGATTCTGTTTTGGGGTGCTGTCTGTTACTGAGGTCTGTCATGGGGTGCTGTCCAATACTGGGTTCTGTTCTGGGGTGCTGTCTGTTACTGAGGTGTGTCATGGGGAGCTGTCCTTTACTGGGTTCTGTTGTGAGGTGCTGCCTGTTACTGAGGTGTGTCATGGGGTGCTGTCCAATACTGGGTTCTGTTTTGGGGTGCTGTCTGTTACTGAGGTCTGTCATGGGGTTGCTGTCCAATACTGGATTCTGTTGTGAGGTGCTGTCTGTTACTAAGGTCTGTCATGGGGTTGCTGTCCTATACTGGGTTCTGTTGTAGGGTGCTATCTGTTACTGAGGTGTGTCATGGGGTGATGTCCAATACTGGGTTCTGTTGTGAGGTGCTGTCTGTTACTGAGGTGTGTCATGGGGTGCTGTCCAATACTGGGTTCTGTTGTGGGGTGCTGTCTGTTACTGAGGTCTGTCATGGGGGTGCTGTCCGATACTGGGTTCTGTTGTGGGGTGCTGTCTGTTATTGAGGTCTGTCATGGGTTTGCTGTACAATACTGGGTTCTGTTGTGGGGTGCTCTCTGTTATTGAGGTCTGTCATGGGGTTGCTGTCCTATACTGGGTTCTGTTGTGGGGTGCTGTCTGTTATTGAGGTCTGTCATGGGGTTGCTGTCCTATACTGGGTTCTGTTGAGGGGTGCTGTCTGCTAATGAGGTCTGTCATGGGGAGCTGTCCAATACTGGGTTCTGTTGTGGGAAGCTGTCTGTTACTGAGGTCTGTCATGGGGGTGCTGTCCGATACTGGGTTCTGTTGTGAGGTGCTGTCTGTTATTGAGGTCTGTCATGGGGTTGCTGTCCTATACTGGGTTCTGTTGAGGGGTGCTGTCTGTTACTGAGGTCTGTCATTGGGTTGCTGTCCTATACTGGGTTCTGTTATGGGGTGCTGTCTGTTAATGAGGTCTGTCATGGGGAGCTGTCCTATACTGGGTTCTGTTGTGAGGTGCTGTCTGTTATTGAGGTCTGTCATGGGGTTGCTGTCCTATACTGGGTTCTGTTGAGGGGTGCTGTCTGTTACTGAGGTCTGTCATTGGGTTGCTGTCCTATACTGGGTTCTGTTATGGGGTGCTGTCTGTTAATGAGGTCTGTCATGGGGAGCTGTCCTATACTGGGTTCTGTTGTGGGATGCTGTCTGTTACTGAGGTGTGTCATGGGGTGCTGTCCTATACTGGGTTCTGGTGTGAGGTGCTGTCTGTTACTGAGGTGTGTCATGGGGAGCTGTCCTATACTGGGTTCTGTTGTGAGGTGCTGTCTGTTACTGAGGTGTGTCATGGGGTGCTGTCCAATACTGGATTCTGTTTTGGGGTGCTGTCCGTTACTGAGGTCTGTCATGGGGTGCTGTCCAATACTGGGTTCTGTTCTGGGGTGCTGTCTGTTACTGAGGTGTGTCATGGGGAGCTGTCCTTTACTGGGTTCTGTTGTGAGGTGCTGTCTGTTACTGAGGTGTGTCATGGGGTGCTGTCCAATACTGGATTCTGTTTTGGGGTGCTGTCTGTTACTGAGGTCTGTCATGGGGTGCTGTCCAATACTGGGTTCTGTTCTGGGGTGGTGTCTGTTACTGAGGTGTGTCATGGGGAGCTGTCCTTTACTGGGTTCTGTTGTGAGGTGCTGCCTGTTACTGAGGTGTGTCATGGGGTGCTGTCCAATACTGGGTTCTGTTTTGGGGCGCTGTCTGTTACTGAGGTCTGTCATGGGGTTGCTGTCCAATACTGGATTCTGTTGTGAGGTGCTGTCTGTTACTAAGGTCTGTCATGGGGTTGCTGTCCTATACTGGGTTCTGTTGTAGGGTGCTATCTGTTACTGAGGTGTGTCATGGGGTGATGTCCAATACTGGGTTCTGTTGTGAGGTGCTGTCTGTTACTGAGGTGTGTCATGGGGTGCTGTCCAATACTGGGTTCTGTTGTGGGGTGCTGTCTGTTACTGAGGTCTGTCATGGGGGTGCTGTCCGATACTGGGTTCTGTTGTGGGGTGCTGTCTGTTATTGAGGTCTGTCATGGGTTTGCTGTACAATACTGGGTTCTGTTGTGGGGTGCTCTCTGTTATTGAGGTCTGTCATGGGGTTGCTGTCCTATACTGGGTTCTGTTGTGGGGTGCTGTCTGTTATTGAGGTCTGTCATGGGGTTGCTGTCCTATACTGGGTTCTGTTGAGGGGTGCTGTCTGCTAATGAGGTCTGTCATGGGGAGCTGTCCAATACTGGGTTCTGTTGTGGGAAGCTGTCTGTTACTGAGGTCTGTCATGGGGGTGCTGTCCGATACTGGGTTCTGTTGTGAGGTGCTGTCTGTTATTGAGGTCTGTCATGGGGAGCTGTCCTATACTGGGTTCTGTTGTGGGATGCTGTCTGTTACTGAGGTGTGTCATGGGGTGCTGTCCTATACTGGGTTCTGTTGTGAGGTGCTGTCTGTTACTGAGGTGTGTCATGGGGAGCTGTCCTATACTGGGTTCTGTTGTGAGGTGCTGTCTGTTACTGAGGTGTGTCATGGGGTGCTGTCCAATACTGGATTCTGTTTTGGGGTGCTGTCCGTTACTGAGGTCTGTCATGGGGTGCTGTCCAATACTGGGTTCTGTTCTGGGGTGCTGTCTGTTACTGAGGTGTGTCATGGGGAGCTGTCCTTTACTGGGTTCTGTTGTGAGGTGCTGTCTGTTACTGAGGTGTGTCATGGGGTGCTGTCCAATACTGGATTCTGTTTTGGGGTGCTGTCTGTTACTGAGGTCTGTCATGGGGTGCTGTCCAATACTGGGTTCTGTTCTGGGGTGCTGTCTGTTACTGAGGTGTGTCATGGGGAGCTGTCCTTTACTGGGTTCTGTTGTGAGGTGCTGCCTGTTACTGAGGTGTGTCATGGGGTGCTGTCCAATACTGGGTTCTGTTTTGGGGCGCTGTCTGTTACTGAGGTCTGTCATGGGGTTGCTGTCCAATACTGGATTCTGTTGTGAGGTGCTGTCTGTTACTAAGGTCTGTCATGGGGTTGCTGTCCTATACTGGGTTCTGTTGTAGGGTGCTATCTGTTACTGAGGTGTGTCATGGGGTGATGTCCAATACTGGGTTCTGTTGTGAGGTGCTGTCTGTTACTGAGGTGTGTCATGGGGTGCTGTCCAATACTGGGTTCTGTTGTGGGGTGCTGTCTGTTACTGAGGTCTGTCATGGGGGTGCTGTCCGATACTGGGTTCTGTTGTGGGGTGCTGTCTGTTATTGAGGTCTGTCATGGGTTTGCTGTACAATACTGGGTTCTGTTGTGGGGTGCTCTCTGTTATTGAGGTCTGTCATGGGGTTGCTGTCCTATACTGGGTTCTGTTGTGGGGTGCTGTCTGTTATTGAGGTCTGTCATGGGGTTGCTGTCCTATACTGGGTTCTGTTGAGGGGTGCTGTCTGCTAATGAGGTCTGTCATGGGGAGCTGTCCAATACTGGGTTCTGTTGTGGGAAGCTGTCTGTTACTGAGGTCTGTCATGGGGGTGCTGTCCGATACTGGGTTCTGTTGTGAGGTGCTGTCTGTTATTGAGGTCTGTCATGGGGTTGCTGTCCTATACTGGGTTCTGTTGTGGGGTGCTCTCTGTTACTGA